>NC_142601.1:6275026-6588541 GCF_041222555.1 Hakea prostrata
TGTCAGTATGACACTGTAAGCCTTAATTAGAATGAAAGAGAGAGTACAAGAATACCCAATGTGGGACTAAAATAATAAAACTCCTAACAGACAAAACTACCCTTCTTACTTAAAACTCCAGACTTACAACAATAGGTGATGGTCTTGGGTGACCCCTGGCACAAATGACAGGATTGAAGTGTTATGACGTAGGAAAGCTCAAAAGAAGACCTAAGCCAGCAGCTAGCCTGCAGCACTTCCAGTAGGGGCTGAACCATATTAGGGGTATTTTGGTCAGTATCCATCCCTAGTTCAAGTCCCTATCAGTGTTTAATTAGCTAGAATATTATGGAGTCAATCTAATTTAGTTTTGTTATTTAAATTCTTATTGGTTATGTTATTAAAGAGTTTCAGTCCAAGTAGGAGTCCATTAGTTAATTAGTTGAGGACCCTTAAGTTGGCTAGCCTAACTAGAAGTCTTATTAGTGGTTAGTTTGGGATTCTTAATTGTTAGAGTCCAAGTAGCATTCACTTGTAGTAGATTATAAATACAGATGTAGGCTTGTAACTCAAACCAGTTAATAAAATTATTGAAAAGAGAGTTGCAGCAGGAAGAGCGCAAAAATGCTTCAGGGCTTAGGAGCCCTGCAGCTCCTAGTACAGTGGTTTTTCTTTTTCATGCTTCATTCTACAACAGTCCTCCATCAAGTAAGAACACTCCTAACCCCACCCCACCTCAAATACCCCACTTCTACCTCCCTTTTTCTTCCCAAAAGCTTGTGGCACCTGGAAACTCCCCAAACCCTAAATCGCAGCAACTTCCTAATCCCTAACCCAAACCCTCCTAGAAGCACCATCGCACCCTTCCCCTTTACCTTCAACCTCAAGTAGAACCCCAACCATGAAGCCCTAACCCTAGTTTCAGTTTCCTCTTTCAAAAACAAACCCTAGAATTCTGACTGCCGATTAAAAACAGCAGTAAATTACTTTGAAATCAGCATTGGCAGAACCTAATAGAACCCTACAGCAGCCCTAAGTCCCCAAGGCCTAGATTACCCAACCGCAGGGTCCAAAGGCTATTTCCCCTTTGCCACAGACCCCTGAAACCCTAATTTCACTGCTGTCCTATTAAAATTCAATCAAAAAACCTAATTACAGAATCCTAAGAAAAGACTGCTGCTGAACCTAACTTAAGATCTTGAAGACTGGCCCAGAACTCCTGGGTTTCATCATGTTACTTGTGGGTTTTCCCAAGCAGATGAACCTGTGAGGGGTCACAAGGTAACATAGGTGTGTACCAGTGACTAGGTTACTCGTGGGCTTCCTAAAGTGAAGGCTGAATCATTAAGGGGCCACAATATAACTTAGTAGGGCTATTGGGGGTACGAACCTAAGCGAAGGCCGACTTTGTACGGGTTAGTATCCCATGTATATTGGGAAGCACAAAAAAATAGATGACCCATACATGGCTATGGTATTTCCAATGTTACGGCTCTTACCTGGTATAGATTGGTCAATGTCAATGTGATGATGTCCACACTATTACTTGTGGGATTTCCCAAAGTGAGGGCGAATCTCCAAGGGGCCACAAACTAACACCAATATACCATTTAACTAGCTACTCATGAGTGTTCAAAGTGAAGGTCCAATCCTTGAGAGACATCCGATAGTTTAGTAGGGTTATCAAAGTGGGGGCTAGCTCAAAAAGCCAAATCCATAAAGGTTGGCTACCAATGCAATAGACAAAACATGTAAGTAGTGGACTTGCATTGACATATATTCTTTGGCATGTAGGTTATGGTTATACATTCATTTATACTATATTTGCTTGTTTTTTCCCCTCAAGAGTTCGGGGGAGATTACTCCGATGGAAACCTCTTCTTTCAGATGATAACGCAAGAGTAGAGGTTCCTGCAGAACAAGATGCATATGGGATGGACCATTACAATGTGGATGAGCCTATGGGGCATGAGGTTGAGGAGCATGATGCTCCGTGTGCATACACTCAACAGAGCTCTTCGATGCAGTATACTCGACTGTCTATATTCGGATTTACTATACTATCTTTCTCAGTTTATGCTTGAATATGTGATGTATAACTAGAGAGAAACCTATTACACTTATATTGTTATTATTTAATCTTCCATATGATTACTCTTCTTATATTGCAATCTTTGGAATCACTTGTGTAAATGTCATTTGATCTTTGCTTCATGATTGGACTTGTATGGTTATAATGTTGCATTGATGATCCGAATCGGAAGACAATGTCAGGTGGCATAGGGTCACGCCATTAGGTCTGGCCCATTTAGGGTGAGATGTGACATTAATACACGTACATTTACATACATCCATAACTTGAATTCTTCCCGTACTTTCTACCCAAAAAATAATTTCTTCCCATACTCATTAAAAGAAAGCCAAGTTGAAGATTAATTAAACCAAATCCCCCCCCCCTCCTTTTTGTGGGAACATCTGTATCAATGTTCATACAAAAGAAGTCAAAAGGAGATCCGGATTCACTGCCCAAGCATGGTGATTGAACAGCTACCTAACCAAGACAAATAAACCCTAAAGTACTCCAAAAGTTTCATAGGCCATGCTTATAATATCACAAAATCCACTAAGCTGTATAGCAGGAGCAGAAGTATGACTTACCTCTTCTTGCATATACAATAGTTTTGCCTTCCTTTGCTGGAACTCAGGATGACATGAGAGATAAGGTCCACTTCCACGTTCACCACCAGCTTTATCAGAACCGTAGAATGAAGATGAGAAGATGCCAGATCTTCCAGAGCTTGTGCCAATATCAGTCTCACTGTTGGCGGTATCACATGTATTAATAATGTTTCTTGAACCCTTCTCCGTTGTTTTAAACATTTGACCCATCACATCACAAAATTCATCCAGAAGATATTGGGCAGGTTTCAAGAACTTTGAACATTTCAAAATCATTGCATACCCAGTGAAGGGACCAAGAGGAGTCGTATTTCTTCTAACACTTGTAGAAGATGAACTCATATTTCCTTGAGTGGAACTCCCAAAGCCTATAGAAAGAGGTGATTTTGAACTTGAACACAAATAGCCACTAGTGAATGATCCTTGAGAACTACTTGAGCCAATCGCTTGAGACGGGAAATTGTCACACCCAAAACTTCGTCCAAACTGAACAGAAAGCATGTCAGATGGTCGATGAGAAGAAAGTGACAGTGACAAGCCCTGGGCCATAGAATCACTCTTATTCGCCACAAAATCTAATTCGGACTTCAACTGGAGATTACCATCTACTGCCTTATGCATCAACACAGCAGAAGCATCAACACTGGAACCATTATTCTGGTTTCCATAAGGAAAAAGAACCAGTTCGTTTCCATCATTAATCCATGAGCCAACTTCATTAATTCTTTGCTGTGAAACAGCAGCCATTGCAAAACCTTGCCTCGCCATACTTGAAGAAGTCACAACTTCTTGAAGGGTATTTTGGTACAAAGAACTGAACTGCATTTCTCCATAATGCTTGATGCTCTCTTGTTCAGATATTTCATTAGATGAACTCGCCAAAGGAGGTCTTAAATCTTCATAACCAATGGAGGCAGGTTTAGTTCCTGGTAAGATTTCCCCTACAAATGAGGGGCTCTGATTGCAACCGTTGTCAGCTGACCCACCTAAATAATTCACAATCCAATCGCAGTTTTGTTGTGACCCAAAGCCTTTCCAGTATCCAGGATGGTTGCCTTCACCAGCCTTAGCAGGAGAGGTGAAATCAGAATGAACCGGAAGGGAAACAAACGGGGTATCCTCAGCCCCCACTGACCTACCAGTTCTATCAACACTTGCCTCTTGCTGCAGCATTGCATCCCTGTGAGCTACCAAACCGTGGCTATTCGTTGAATAATCTAACATTCCCAAAGAAGAATACATTGCTGGATCATAAAGCAGATCACAACTCCTAACATTCCGCACTTGAATAAGATCGGTAGATGGCTGTAACAAGTGGGTTGAGAAATCAGATTCAGGGAGAGATGGGTTTGAATGATGTTGAACCCTTAACTTGTCACGGCGACTTTGTTGAGCTACATGTGATTCAGGCCTACAGTTGCTTAATCCCAGAAGCGAAGTCTCGAAGCTCGTACTCGTTTGGTTGAAGCATCTATCCGATTCGAATCTGTCAGACATGGATCGTACTCGATTTCTTATTTCAGCTCCAGTTCACTTCAAAGCTTTGCTAGACCAAATCTCACGTCGTACTCCTGCAACCTCATACAACATAGAATTAGGTAGCCTCATTATTAGGAAAACATTTAAGCTCAGAAACCCTTCAAACCTGCAGCACCATAATTTATTATCGTATCAGAATCCTCTCTCTCTCTCTCTCTCTCTCTCTCTCTCTCTCTCTACACACCCAATCAACAACTTCCTCACAAGACAGACAGCACAAGAAAACAACAAAGCGAGCCGAGAGAGGGGCAAAAATAAATATTAGTGTTAGAATCTTGTAATATACCAAAACAAAACAGAAAAGATATCGCTAACCCATATAATTATAACCACTTACCCGGGAGACTTTACCGAGTGCTCCGATTTCAGCGACATCACATGAATCGTCGAAGGTGCGAAGGCGAAGCAAAAAGACAGTGACTTCTTAGTTCTCTCCTTTTCATACACTCACATCGCTTCTCTGCTGTTTGTGTAGCGCTTTAGACAAAAAAGCTTTTCACTTCCAGTCATAAACTCCAAACTCCGAAAGTTTCCAAAAGAGTGCAGTTTAACTACTGTAGGTAACTTAAACACGAAAGCCTCAGGTATCACGAGAAAAGCGAAACCAAAGTTTCAGAGAACACGAGAAATAAGGCACGCCGTCCAATGAACAGCATACAGTAAGAACTGAAAAGAAGTGTTCAAAAGTGTTTTCCAGATTACAAAACCCTAACCTTACAAAGAAGATTAGCAGTGTCAAGACTTTTCTCACAGGAACTGAAAAAAACAATCTGAATTAATTGAACTCGGGAGTCGGTGATCGCGACTTCATAGTACCGGATCCAAGAATAAGTTCTCAAAGCTCAAACACATCCAATAATTCCCGAAGCCAAATCATTTCCCTTTCCAAGGAGAAACAGTGACCTGAGATCAGCAAAGCAAGAAGAATTCAAAATATGATGATTCCTCAACCGTCGAATATGGTTGAACACCGATACAGAAGAAAGCAAAGTAGATCAAGGATGAGAAAGCATGGAATCTCGAAGTGACCAGTGGAAAAGATGTAACAACAAGATTCATGATTACCTCGCGTGTAAAGATCGTCATAGAGCTTGGATTAAGACTCAACTGAAAGCGGAAAAGCACAGCAATTTTGCTCGCAAGGAGCAATCCGAATTGACGTTAAAGCAAAGCTAACCTAATCAACAAGCTTTGTACGAGCAGGGAAGGGAGCTCGATAACGATAATGGCGAAAAAAAAAGATAATCAAATCGCCGTTAATTATGGTTAACGTTTTCCCATCAGCTGACTCAGTAAACCATAAGATTCTTGTCCGGACGTTAAATTTAACGTCGAAATGAAACGGTTTGTTGGAGTTTTTGGTGTAAATGCAAGACCGAAAGGCTCCAAAACAAAAACCTTAGAAAGAAGTTTTTCCCCTCAACCTCCGAACAGCTACAGAGACTTCTCTTTTATCACCATAAATGATTCGCGCGCTATTAAAGCACAGCCGGGAGACCAGGAAAAGCTACTGAAAGCGATGGGTAGTAAATGAGGAACCAACCACAATTAAACCATTCATGTATTCGTAGATAAACGAAAATACCCCTGTAACAACCAGGGATGTAAAGTAAATAAGTAATTAAGTAACCTTGGAGCTAAGTAAAATACAACAAAACCCCTGGCGATTCTTTCGGTTTTTACTTTTTAGGGTTATCGTAAACCAATTATAGTGATTAGGCCCACAGGCCTAACGGAGATAGAAGGGTAAAAATACGGTGGTGGCAAGATTCGAACCCATAACTTTCTAGACTTGATTTTTAAATAATAAAAAAAACTTTCTCAGACTTCCTAATTTCCTATTTCCAAATAACACGCTACCGCCACTTTTCTATAAATAAAATACAACAAAACCCCTGACAATTTTCGGTTTTCATTTTTTAGGATATTCGTCAACCAATTGTAGCGACTAGATGACTAGGCCGGTAGGCCTAAGGGAGGGGGAGAAGGTGTAGTAGTTGTGGACGTACGAACCCATAATTTTCTTGCACTTACTATTTTATTTTAGAAGCACATTTTAATCTCATAGCCCTAAAACCCGAATTCATACCCTATACTATACAGTCGAACTAAGGTTTGAAAAGCCCAAACCAAACCCTATCCCTATCCTATAAGATTCTATTTTGTTTTAGTTAAAACATATTAATGCTTGCCAGCTAAACTAATTTAATAATATAATTAATTAAATACTTGTTTAAATAATTATATAAGTTATTTATAATTTAAATCTAATGTTTAAAGTATGGGTATCGGATCGGGTGATTTTAAGAAACGTATTGTCCTATATCGAATATTGTATTATTCTGGCTAATGTATTTTAGTGTAATTCAAAGGATAGACGTATCGAGATGTATCATATCAATTGGGTCAAATATAGATACATATCAGCAAGTATCATATGATATTGTGGGATATTATAAACCTTGTTTAAACTATTATTTTGAGCAATGTTTAAAATATCAGTATCGAATATTGTATCAGTCAGGTAATTTTAAGAAACGTACCATCCTGTATCGAGTATTGTATAGCTCTGGTTAATATAGTTTAATGTAATTTAATAGAGAGACTTATCAAGATGTATCGTATCGATTTAGTCAAGTATGAATATATATCGACTAATATCATATTGTATTGGGAAATATTTTAAACCAAGAATTCCCGTAGACTCGGAATTTGTTTTGAACCGGTCAGGCCGGCAGGGTTTTCTTGACACCCAAAAACAGCGGAATGTTCAGGAGAGAGGTGATGGGTGGAATTGGATCACTGAGAAGGCTTTCTCGAGGGGTTTTAAATTTGTATTTATAAATTAATGAATGGTTTCTATTGGTTTTGGGTTTGAGTGTTGCCTTTCAAGTCTCACCAGATCTTTTACTTGCTGGGGGTTTAAGATGTATCACCATTTACCGAGGAAGGCAGAGATAATAAGTCTTTTTTTTTTTTGGTAGAGCAGAGATAATAAGTCAGGAGTGAAAGCAGTAGAGATGTACGGACGTATCTAATCAAGTCTCGTTTGTCTTCCTAGAACGTTAGGAGAACATCACCCGTGTTACCAAAATTACGATAAGATCCGTGACTCACATGCAAACCGCTAGATTCGAACTTTTGTTTAACATCTGACGGCTGGCAGGAAACCCGAGGATATATCAAAAAAAGAAAAGAAGGGGGGGCAATGTTGTAATATACAAAGAAAGTTCGTAAGAATTAAATGAGTGGGTCCCACGAGAGATCGTGTACACAATCTTCTTGAAAGACTACTTACCAGAGACCCTGTCAGTGATAGACGTGCAGTAGATTAAGATAATAAAAATTTATTGAAATTAATTAAAAATTGGTTGGAAATAATTTATACGCCAAAAGAGTAAAGGCAAAAAGCTTTTTCAGAGTTTCCAAAAACTGAAAAAACGAGACCACAAAGAGAAAACATTCAACTATACTTGACGACAATCTCTCATCAACTTACGTCATTCAATCACGTCAGTACAGAAACCCTAGGGGTACCTATGATCACACCTATTAACTATAAAGCCTATTTTCTCGCAATTTATTTCTTTTAAGCTTTTGATTTGCTTTTGAAGGATGTCTTTGATTTGATAGACACGTCGATTGACGAAATTAACCCTACTAGTAGAGGAGGAAAATTATTAAAAGAGGTCGAATCGGATACTCCGACTCGAATGGGACCCGACCGATTCTTGTATGTCGTAATTTTAAATTAATTTTTTAAACACACAAATTTTAAAATATCTTATATCGTGATGATGTTATCCCTTATTTAGATACCATAATTAATGCCTCGCATACTCTGTTCGAACCTGGTTGCTCGACATCAACACTTGGTAGCTGGGGTCGCGGAAAGCTTCCTCGTGTGACATATCATCATAAATCTATACAGGGTTCCTGAAAATTACAGAGTTTATCTGGTTTCGTATTTGTTGAGTCTAGAACTTCTTTGGGGGCCGAATACTGAGATGATCGCCTTAAGAGCTCCTCAGCCAAGTTGTAATAACTGAGATACCTACACCTACGCAGAAAACAAGAACGGTCCGGCCAAGTTTTGACCGGAGAACCGCCTCCGACGCCCAAATCAGCCAAGGCAACAATAAGGGTTCTTGAGAGAGTTCTCAACAAGAACATAATGCATTAATGATCAGATGAATTCTCGTCCCTTTCTCCATGTAGGAGGTGGGTTTATATAGAGGTTACCTGAAGGCAGCACTTCCTTGAGTTTCGGATCGATAGTTGAAGAGTGAGTGAAATATCTTCGGAATAACAGCTCCTTCTTTGTCAGACCAGACAGAGCCGTTATATAATGACTCGTCTCCCCAATTCTCGGAACGACCTCATTGAGTAGTTATTTGTAACTAACTCTTCTGACTTGGCCATCTGTAACGTCACTCTTGGACTTATTCCAACTGGGCTTCTTGAGCTTATTCCGTGCATGTTCCCTGAAGGGGTGAATATGCTTCCTCCCGAGGGGATCAATAAGCTTCCTCCCGAGGGGGTTTTCTCGGTCAAGGAGCCTTTCCTCCCAAGCTTCAATATCTGTCCCGAGGGGGTTCTCTGTGTTTCTCAAGGGAGAACACTATTCCTCCCGAGCATGCAGAAGACACATGTCCCGAGGGGGTTTTCTATGCTTCTCAAGGGAGAACACTATTCCTCCCGAGCATGCAGAAGACACATGTCCCGAGGGGGTATGTGTTTTACTCCAGAAGGGATTCTCAGAATCCTCCTAAAAGGACTTCCCTTAAGAAGACTTTTCTATCCCGAGTGGGGGTGTACGTTCGTCTCGGGCCCCCCCTCAAGCTATATGTTCTCCACAACAGTTTTCTTTGGAAATTATACAACTGAGAACCCACAATCTCTTTCGATCTCTCTTCCTGTGATCTCGCCTTTAAGGTGAGATAAAGATCGAGTAATTTACTCCAGAAACCAGAACCGAGTTGGAGAACCTTGTGATAAATTCCTTTATCGGTTGGAGAGTGCAAGCAAATAATGGAAATTGGAGGGTTTCTGGTTGCCGCTGGAAAAGAGGGTTTCTGGTTGCTGCTGAAAGAGGGTTCCGGTGGAAAAGGGTTCCACTGAAACAAAGGATTTCGACGATAGAGATGGAAAGATTGGATGCGGGAGATGCGTTTGCTGAAACGAATTTGAATGGAGCATCGAATGAGGAAATTGACCAGATGCAACGAAGCAATAAGAAAGTTAAGCGAGGTCATGAAACATATGTAAAGCTTCCACCGGTGGAGGTGCAACGATCGTATGCAGAGATGGTGACTAGGAATTATCCTAGCCCTAGCCAAGAAGAGGGTATGGAGATTGAGGAGATCGACGGTCTCAACAATGATGGATTTTTGAACCAACCCGATTCTGAATGGGACACGGACGATGAGAATGAGGATGATGGCGAGAAGGAAGACGATGCTTTCTGCCCTAGTATTACCTTGTCCAAAAAAGAAAAAGAAAAATTGCGGAAACCATGGCAACAGACCTTCATTGTTAAATTGGTAGGAAAAACGGTGGGTTTTAAGTTTTTGTCCGATAGATTATCAGCCCTATGGAAACCTACAGGAGCGTTGGAGCTTATTGACATTGGCAATGATTATTATATTGCAAAATTTGCTTTTAAAGAAGATTTTTAGAGAACCCTAGTTGATGGTCCTTGGGTAATTGCTGATCATTATCTATGAGTGAGGAGATGGCAATCGGATTTCAATCCCAAGGAATAAATGTTGCAGAAATTGGCAGTATGGGTGTGTTTCCCTGGCGTATCCATAGAGTACTTTGATACTCGATTTTTTAATAGACTGGGTAACCGAGTAGGAAAGGTAATTAAAATTGATTCAACAACAGCCCAAGCTGTCCACGGTAAGTATGCGCGGGTCTGTGTCAAGATTGATTTATCCAAACCCTTGCTATTCAAGTTTAGACTCAAAGGCCGTGTTCACCAAATTCCTTACGAGTCAATGAATTTGTTGTGCTATGATTGTGGAAGATATGGCCATCATAAAGAACAATGCTCTATTTTCTATGGCGGAGAGGAAGATGTACCAGCGCCTGAACCCGAAGAGGTTGCACAAAAGGCGATTGAAACCATTAAAAATTCTGAGGCAAAGAGGGCACCAATAGATACATATGGTCCGTGGTTACATGTGCAGAAAACAAAATTCAGAAAAGACAATCACCGGAGCCCTACTGATAATGCCGGAGAGAAAAATGGCGGACCGGAAAGAGGAAGCCAGAGTGGTACGGAAGACGGAAATAAAGTTAGTGGAGTGGGATCAGGCTCTAGATTTGCAGCACTTGCAATGGTTTCCCAAGAATATCAGGAAGTAGTATCTAACATGGAAACTAACACGACTTGTGTTTCGGCCACATGGCAGCGTATCACACATCAAAGAGAGGGTAGAGACGTGATGGCTCCTCGAAATCATAATCAAAGAGGTGTGTTAGAAACTAGACAGGAGAATGAAGAGAACTCAAAAAGTCCAAGGCCTCCGTCAAGTGGCCAACATGTGATTAACTACTCTTTATCAGTGAAGTTACAGAAGGCAAGTAATATGATAACAAATTTGACTAAAGAAGTTGTAAATGAGAAGAAACTTCAGATGCAGGACCAAATAGGAGAAAAAGAGGATGTGGAGAATTTTGATCCTAATCTAATGGTTGGAAGAAGTGGAAATTGCTTTGAAAAAAGTAACCACTCAATTTGCTCTCTTGCTCTCTTACCTAAACAAGGTAAACCTCCTAATGAAGTTGACGATATGGATGAAATTGTGGTCGAAACACCGATGCTCAATGAAGGACAAAACCATTCCCTTGGGAATGATGTGGTGATGAATGACGGTAACCAAAACCCATATCAAGTTTCTTTATGAAGGTTTTTGCATGCAATTCAAGGGGAGCGGGCAATAAAGCATTTGCCACTACTCTTTAGCATTATAGACAAAAGCATAATCTTGATTGTGTTATCATTATGGAACCTCGAATAAGTGGAGAGAAGGCAGAGCGTGTCATAACTAAAATTAAGGGTGTGCGTCATTTTAAAAGCGATGCAGTTGGGCTATCAGGAGGCATATGGTTCATTTTATTCAATACAAGTTATCAGGTATTTCTTATTCATACACATACCCAATTTCTTTTTATTGAAATTTTGGATACTGTCAATAATAATAGGTGGGGTCTTGTGGCTATATATACCAGCCCCATTGAATCCAATCGGCATGAAGGGTGGGAGGATTTGGCTACTATATTGAATTTTTATCATTATCCATATTTAGTAGTGGGAGACCTAAATGATGTACTTGATCAATCTGAAGTAAGAGGTGGAAGTCCGGTGTCGATCAGAAAATGTACAAAGTTTAGAAAAAAATTTAAATCTATGCAATCTTATAGATTTGGGATTTGTGGGTCCAAAATTTACTTGGAGATGACCCAAGTGGAACGGTTATCAAATAATCTATAGAAGTTTGGACCGTGCACTCTGTTCAGGTGGGTGGCGTATCTTGTGACCAGATGCTATAGTTAGAGTGCTCTGCCCAGACTCAAATCCGATCATCATCCTTTATTGGTTGAGAAGAACTCAGTTAGATGTCCCTACAAAAAGAGACCGTTCAGATTAGAAGCTATGTGGTTCACCCATGCAGATTTTGTTGATATTGTGCAACAGGGCTGGAAAACAAACCATCATTTGCCTGCTGCCTTACATCATTTGCAAGAAGAATTGTCTACTTGGAACAAACAAACTTTCGGGAACATTGAAGCTGCGAAAAGAAGTCTGTATGCTCGCCTAGGGGGAATCCAAAGAAAACTTGCAGTAGGACCCTATAACTCTTTTTTAGGGAGATTGGAAGAGGGTCTTATAGTTGAACTTGAAAAAGTTTTGCAGAGAGAGAAAATTCTATGGGCCCAAAAATCGAGGAAAAGTTGGACTTTACAAGGTGATAGGAATACAAGGTATTTTCACATATCTACTCTAAATAGAAGAAAGAGAAATAAAATTGAAGGCCTCAAGGGAGAAGATAATCAATGGATTTTTGAGGATGCAGATCTAAAAAATCATGTTGTCAATTATTTCACAGGTCTCTTTACTGAGGATGATATTGATCCAGATCCTTTCCAAACAGATCATAGTTTCCCAGCTTTAGACCATGATTGGTTATCTATCCTTGGTAATGAGCTTACTGATGAGGAAATTTATCATGTTGTTCATCAAATTGGTCCATGGAAGGCTCCAAGACCAGATGGTTTTCAAGCTGCTTTCTATCAAAAAACTTGGAGTATTACAGGTAAAGATGTTTGCAGGACTGTAGCCAGAGCCTTTCATGGAGAGTTGGAGACTAAGATCAATGAAACTTTGTTAGTATTGATTCCCAAAATAGACAAACCTGAGAAGATTACACAATTCCGGCCTATATCTCTCTGTAATGTTAGCCTCAAAATTCTGACTAAGTTGATAACTAACAGATTGAAAGAGTTTATGCCTAACCTTGTTGCACCCAATCAAGTATGTTTTGTTCCTGGAAGGAATATTCAAGATAATATCATTGTATCATCATTGTTGCACAAGAATTTTTTCACTCCATGAAGCGAAAAGGAGGAAAAATCCATCAGATGGCTATTAAAATGGACTTGGAAAAGGCATATGATCGATTCCGGTGGGAATTTGTTGCTGATTCACTTTTGAAAGCAGGAGTACCATCCAAACTGGTCGATGTGATTATGATGTGCGTTACAGGTACAACCTTTAGAATTCTCTGGAATGGGGAAGGTACAAAAGAGTTTAAACCTTCCAGAGGAATTCGCCAGGGGG
This sequence comes from Hakea prostrata, assembly GCF_041222555.1. NCBI lineage: Eukaryota > Viridiplantae > Streptophyta > Magnoliopsida > Proteales > Proteaceae > Hakea > Hakea prostrata. The sequence goes on from NC_142601.1 coordinate 6,288,072, forward strand.
ACCCTTTGTCGCCCTATTTATTTGTCCTTTGCATGGAGAGATTAACCCACTGTATCCAAGATGCATTGGCTGCAAGGAAGTGGATCCTTGGTCGTATTCGTAAAGGGGGTATGGGAATCTCCCATCTTACGTTTGTTGATGATGTAGTTCTTTTTTGCAGAAGCTTTCCTAGAGCAAATTACCATTGAGAAGGAATGCTTGGATAAATTTTGCAATGCATCGGGAAGCAAAGTGAGCACAGAGAAAACCCGTATTTTCTTCTCCAAAAATGTAGAGAGTCAGAGAGCAAAGGAGATTGCACAAAGAAGCGGCTTTACCATGACAGATGATTTGGGCAGATATCTAGGGGTACCTATTCACTATAAAAGAGGCAAGAAAGGTAGTTATCAATACATTATTAACAAGGTATCAGATCGGCTCTCCAGTTGGAAAGCTTCTTCGCTTTCCCTTGCGGGACTAGTTGCCTTGGCAAAATTAGTTGTAATGACTATGCCTTACTACTCGATGCATACAGCTTTGATTCCAAAAGGGATCCTAGGTGAAGTTGAAAAACTAACTCGAGCCTTTATATGGGGCGAGTCCAATCAGAAGAAAAAAAAGGCACATCTTGTGAGCTGGAACGAGATTTGTAGACCGAAGGTGGAAGGCGGTTTAGGCTTTAGGAAGCTTCAGGTGATGAATGAAGCCTTTATCATGAAACTCGCTTGGGGGCTTAAAAAGCAGAACTCACTGTGGTCAGCATTTCTTCAAGATAAATATGGATCAAAAATGTATAAACACCCCTTTAAAGTAGCCTCTCCTGATTCTCCATTGTGGCGAGCTATCTGCAGAGTTGAAAATAGAATGAAAGAGCATTGCAAAATAAAAATTGGAGATGGAATGAACACTTTTTTTGGAGGGACAATTGGTTAGACATAAAAGGTAATTTGGAAGACCATGTGATTTCTCCAGTTCCCAGTCAGTGGCAGTGGGAAGTCGTTAACCAATACTTAGAAAGTAATGGCATGGAATGGACAACAAAATTTGAGGGATACCTCCCCACAGAAATCTACACCAAACTAAAGGATTTCCCACTCCCCTCTAGTAACAATGGATCTGATGTCATGTCTTGGATCCCATCCACTGAAAGTAATTTTTCGATACGCTCCGCATATGAGACATTGATAAAGAACGAACCAGCTATAGATATGGGAATATTCGATGAAAAATCTTGGAATACTTCTTGGAAACTTCATCTCCCAAACCGATTTTGCAGTTTCTTTTGGCTAGTTGTAAAGAATCGGTTGATGACTAATGCTAGAAAGTGCCACTTGCATCTTCACGATAATGATAAATGCAATCTTTGCATGACAGAGGTGGAACATGTATTACATGTATTTAGGGATTGTTGTTTTGCAAGAAGCATTTGGAAACGTATGGTTAAACCACGATATCAAATATGGTTTTTTAGGTGCAAAAAACAGGAATGGATCTATGCCAATATCTGTGGGTTTGCTGCCAAATGGAGCCACGATTGGCTTGAGCGATTTGTGTGTACCCTACAATTTCTTTGGGGATGGCGAAATCGAGATATCCATGAGGTATATTTTTCCAGACCAGAGAATGGTGTGCTCATTATCGAGAAATTTTATCGAGCCAATAAGGAAGCTTGGACAACATGCCGAAGCCCTGTTCTTGATCCAAGTAAAGAGTTGGAAGTTTTAGGGTGGACATGCCCTAGAAGAGGATGGTTCAAGTGCAACACGGATGCTGCTGTGAAAGTGAAGGAATGCTATGTTCAATTAGCTAGGGTGATCCGAGATCCGAAGGCCCTGTTTAGAGGAGGATTTGCTATCAAGATTCCTCTATGCCATGTAATAGAGGCGGAAATGCGCGCAATCAAAGAAGGGGTAAAGGTAGCGTTGGATATGGGAGCATGGCCAATCCAAATAGAATCAGACTCGCTGAAGGCCATAAGGTTACTGGACCCAGAAGTTAACGAGCAAGGATCGATGGGAAGATTAGTTGCTAAAATTCGAAGCCTATTTGCTTCTCGAGGCCATGTTAGATTTGGTCATGTGAGGCGTTAAAATAACAAGGCTGCTGATTGATTGTCTAAGAGGCGGCTAATTGGAAAAGATGATCTGGTCTTTTTCAATGACCCCTCACAAGAAATGACAGACATCCTTAGAGAGGATTTTCTCAAGAGTTGTGCTTTAGTTTGATTGGTTTTGTTCTTTGGATCTTTTGACCCTATTTTGTAACCAAAAAAAAAAAAACCATAATTAATGGATATTTTATGAATAAACTTGTTTAAATGGCTAAAAAACAAAAATCTCAAGGGAAAATACATGATTTGAGACATCTTTTGGTGATATCTTTTATAGGTGTTTCTTCTACTAACTACATAAATACTTTCTTTGTTAGTAATTTTTTTTGAAGTACATGCCATTGAAACTAGAGAATTATTTTATCTTGAAGGTGAGGATGCTATGGGTAACATGGTTTGTGCAACAAATGGACATTCAAATACTTTAAAGAGAGTACGTTTTATATAACTCAACTCATGTATAGGATTGTATTAGAAGATGCATAACAGTGTCATCAATCTCTTCTTCAACTTTAATAGGGATATTATATATCGCGCCAATTAGATAAGTTTTATTTTATTAATTTTATAGTCTTATACTTCCTTCCTATATGATAGTTTTGACATTGTAACCTCGATTATCTCAATAATTCTACTACAACACCAAGTTTGTTTCAATTAAATAGGTTTCTTACATGAATTATTGCTTTCTAAGTAGTTTTATTTAAGGTTATACTAAATGCAAGGCTTAAACTATGCATATCATTCATCACTTCTCTTAAGGTTGTCTTATGTCTACCCCTAATTCTTCTAGTTATTTCAATTTGTATTAAATCAGTTCTTCGTATAAGGGGCATTTACAAGTCTACATTAAGCATGGCCGTGCCACTTCAAATAACTTTATCATAACTTGTCATTTATTGGAGCTATTCCAATATCAACTATAATACGATCGTTTCTTATTTTATCCTTCATAGTTTTGTCAGTCATCCATCTTTGCATATTCATTTCATTTATATTAAGTTTATCAACTTCAATGACATCCATGCTTTCTTAAAATTGCTTTATGGCCTGTTTGGTTACATGAGTCTGGAGATTTCAAATGTCTAGAGATTTCAAATCTATGGAGTTATAATTTATATAATTAGATGTTTGGTTGTGGAATGATCGGGTTTACCTAAAAACTATTTGTCGTGGTTTTGTGAATGTGCAATGTATAGCTTTTTAAACTCCGGTTTCACCCCTTACCTAAATCTCATTCCGTTTGTGTAGGTGAATCTCGTTTCTGATCTGTTTTACAACCACGGGTATATTCTCGTTCTGATCTACTTCCCTTGGTGGGCTTATTTATGGGCGAGGGTACTTACAACTTTCGATGCACAAGACTAATAATGAGGAATCCGTTCAACAATTCAATTGTCTAGGGAAGGGGCATGGTGATGAGAGTCAGGCTTCTTTGTCTGAGAATAATCCTACTTTGATCTCCTATTATAATATATTCAAGGGGATATACTTGTTAGTATTTAGAAATAAATCTCATTCCGGAACGTGTGGTGGACAGCACGTTAAGGGAGGATAATCTTTTACCTTCAAGTAACCAAGGAAGGAGGTGATATTGTATAGATACTATCACTCATCTTGTTGTAATATATCTATTTATTTTTTATTCAAAATTTGGACCATTTCCTAATTTGTGTTTATCATCCTTGCGCAACGTTCATGTTAATCTTCTTGGCATCGTTCCAATTTTATTAGATATCTCCAAAGAGACGTAATATATATTTGGGTAAATATCATTTACCTCTCCTCTTAACTGGACAAATAACACTTACATCATTTCTTAGTTGGATAATATCACTTACCTTCCCTCTTACCTAACAAATATATCAAACATCTCCCCTCTGTTAACTTTTTTGGTTAAATTTAACTTTTATCGTTAAATTTTTTTAAAACCCCAAACTACCCTTGGTTAAAAATATTTTGGGTAAATATCACTTACCTCCCCTCTTAGGCAATAGCACTCACCCCCCGTTGGATAACCCCTCCCCTTATCTAGCAAATACAAACACCTCCCCCGACTTTCCGGAACTTTTCCGTTAAATATTTTCTAAAACCCCGCCCTTGGCCTTTTTTTTTTATTGTAAATCCTAAATTATCGTAATCATCCTAACATTTAAACTACTAAAGTACCCTCAATTAAAATAATTATTAAAAACCAAAACACCATAGTTAAAACCTAAATCTTTAATTATTAAAAGCCAAACATACCTTTTTTTTTTTTTTTTTTAAATTTATCAAACAATTAAAAAAACACGTATTACTATCAAGTAGAATTAAAAATGCAATTAAAAGAAGAAAAAAAAAAGGGTTTGTTGATAAAATTAAACACGTACTACTATTTTGGGTTTTTCTACTTGTTTGATAATTTTATTTTTTTTTAAAAGGGTATGTTGGGCTTTTAATAATTTAATATAATTTGGGTTTTAACTATGCTATTTTGATTTTAATAATTATTTTAATTGAGGGTGATTTAGTAGTTTAAATGTTAGGGTGAATACAGTAATTTAGGATTTAAAATAAAAAAGATTTTTAGCTAAGGGTAGTTTGGGGTTTTAGAAAAATAGTTAACGGTAAAAGTTAAATTTAACCGAGAAAGTTAACAGAGGGGAGGTGTTTGATATATTTGCTAGGTAAGAGGGGAGGTAAGTGATATTATCCAACTAAGAGGGGGTGTAAGTGATATTTGTCCAGCTAAGAGGGGAGGTAAGTGATATTTACCCAAATATTTTTTATTTTAAAACCTAAATTACCGTAATCATCCTAATAGTTAAATATTAAATTATCCTCAATTAAAATAATTATTAAAAATCAAAACACCATAGTTAAAACCCAATTATCTTTAATTATTAAAAGCCCAACATATCTTCTTTTTTTTTAATTTATAATTTATCAAACAATTAAAAAAAACTCATACTACTATCAAGTAAAATTAAAAATGCAATTAAAAAAAAAGGTATGTTGAAAATATTAAACACGTACTACTATTTTGGGTGTTTTTAATTGCTTGATAATTTAAAAAAAAAAAAGGGTATGTTGGGCTTTTAATAATTAAAGATAATTGGGTTTTAACTATGATGTTTTGGTTTTTAATAATTACTTTAATTGAGGGTAATTTAGTATTTTAACTACTAAGGTGATTACTGTAATTTAGGGTTTAAAATTGATATGAAACCTCTATGGTTAAAACGGGTATAACCCGTGTGGGGCTTTATATGTGGTCGGGACGTAACCGACTGAGGTGAACGGGACACATCCCAAATAAGATACTCACCTAATAAGGACAGTCAACTCCGCTACCGACTGAGGTGGGGACTAATAACGGAAAAGCGAGATCTCCGGATGGATAACGGCTCCTTTCGGGTCAACTTACCAAATACATAAAAGGTAACACCCACACTATAAATGCACAGAACCACCCCTCTGGTAGGTAACCAATACACACTGAGTCTATTCTTGTGTAGCTTTAACACGAGACCTCTCGCTCTTCATATTCTGACTTCATCATCGGAGGCGGTTGCCCGGCGTACAAGCCGGCCCACATCTAACCCTTTTTGCAGGACTCACCGTCCCGGATACGAGAGGTGACTCAGCCGGATCCAGAAGCATAAGTGATCCGCATAATCACCTGTGTACGTGATTATGGGGGGACCAACCGTGGAATCAATCAGAAAGGCAAAGCAAAAGGCTCGGTTCGTAGGGGCTGTTCATTTGCCTAAGAAAAAGCAAAATCCGGCATGTCCCGAACCAATAACTTTTACGGACGCGGACTTAGATGGTGTCACGTCGCCACATGATGACGCGATTATCATCAAAGTTAAAATAGCAAATCGGGAGGTTCACCGAGTTCTGGTGGACACAGGGTCCTCTGTTGATCTCATCTCGTATGATGCCTTCAAAAGATTGAAGTTGGCTGATGATCTGTTGACACCGTCGTCAACGCCACTGTATGGTTTCGCAGGATCCTCCACAGTGGCGGAAAGAACGATCCATCTGGATCTCAAAGTTGGAAAGTCACCCCAAGATACCTTGGTTCGGGTGAACTTCATGGTGGTCAGGGAGCTGTCGGCATATAATGTTATTCTGGGACGACCAACATTGAATGCACTTGAAGCAGTCGTGTCTCCCCGACATATGAAGTTAAAGTTCCCGACCGAATCAAGAGTCGGGGAATGTTGCTCAGATCAATCGGCTTCCCCAATGTTATACAAACTACTTGAAGGAAAAGCGTAGCCGAAAGTTCGGGAACAGCCATGAAGTCGAGGTTCGGGACGATCGTGATGAGGAGAGCATGCAATGGCGAACCCGTGGAAAAGCTGGAAAGGATCCAGCTTAGTCAATCTCTCCCGACCGAGGAACGTTTATTGGCTCGGCAATCGGAAGATTTCAAGGAAGAACTTACCCGGTTCTTGTGTGATAATGCGGATATCTTCGCATGATCGCAAATGATATGCCCGGGATAGCAGGGGTAGCGAGCACTAACTCGGATACGAAGGATGCAACCCGGTCATCCAAAGACGAAGAAATTTTGCGATTGAAAAGCATGAAGCAATCGGGGTCGAGGTTGAAAATTAGAGAGGTCGGGTTTCATAGAACCAATCGAATGCCCGACCTGGCTGGCCAATGTAGTTATGGTTAAAAAGCGAACGGGAAATGGAGAATGTGTACCGACTACACCGACTTGAACAAAGCCTGCCCTAAGGATTATTACCCCTCCCGAGGATTGATCTTCGATCGATGCCACCGCAGGCCACGAGTCCTTAGTTTCATGGACGCATACTCGGGATATAACCAGATCTTGATGAGTCGGGAGGATGAGAAACACACTTCCTTTATGATGATCGGGAGAGTTATTATTACCGAGTAATGCCGTTCGGTTTGAAAATGCGGGGGCAACTTATCGGAGACTCAATAGAATTTTTCAAAGGCGGATCGGGCGACATGGAGGTTTATGTAGACGACATGCTTGTAAAAAGCTTGGTTCGGGCAGGGCATTTGGCTGACTTGGAAGAGACATTTGATGTACTCGAACGTACCAAATGCGCCCGAACCCCGAAAATGCGCCTTCGGGTTTCCTCGGGAAAGTTCCTTGGGTTCATGGTTTCTCAAAGAGGAATCGAGGCTAATCCGAAAAGATCCAGACCGATCGAGATGACACCACCCGTTACAATAAAAGAAATCCAGTGTTTAACCGGGAGGGTAGCCGCTTTAAACCGGTTCATATCCCGAGCTGGAGAAAAATGCAACACGTTCTTCAAAGCCTTGAAAACTACGTCAAGCTCGGGAACAGTCACTTGGACACCGGAATGCCAACAGGCCTTTGATCACCTTATAACTTATCTCGGGACAACACCTGTTTTGGCCCGACCCCTGGCCGGGGAAGTTCTTACGGTCTATCTGGCAATTTCGCCAATGGCGGTCAGTGCAGTTTTGGTTCGGGGTGATACCGTTCAAACCCGATCTATTATGTGAGCCATGTGCTTATAGATGCTGAGAAACGGTACCCGGACATCGATAAACAGGAGTTGGCGCTCCTCATGGCATCACGGAAACTAAGGCCCTACTTCCAATCACATCCGATAATAGTCCCGACCAATTTTCCACTAAAGAAAATACTACAAAGACCGGATGTGCGGGGAGGATGGTCGGGTGGTCCGTGGAGCTTAGCGAGTACCGATCGAGTTTAGACGAGGACGGCCATAAAGGCTCGGTACTTCCGACTTCGTTGTCGAAAGCACCCTACCACAGAGGAACGACCAAATACCAACGGCTGGAATATCCGACTTGTGGATTCTACACGTTGATGGTTCGAGCAATGTTTCCGGATCGGGAGCAGGCTTGACCCTCTGTAGTCCCGAGAACTTCACTATTAGTTATGCTATAAGGTTTAAATTCCCAGCCTCAAACAATGAAGCGGTATGAAGCGTCATGCGGCTTCAGTGGCCCGAGCCCTCGGGTTCGGGACCTAGAAGTAAGAAGTGATTCTCAACTGATTGTCAACCAAATCAAGGGGGAGTATGAAGCAAAGGATGAAAGAATGGCTAAGTATTTAGTCAAGGTCGGACAGTTTCAAACTTTCTTCGAACGGGTAACATACCGACAAATACCCAGAAAAGAAAATGAAAACGCGGATGAACTCTCCCGATTGTCAATGGCAAGCTACAAAAACTTGGACTCGGCGGTTTACATTGAAGAACTAAGCAGCCCGAGCATCCAGGAGGTAGAAACCTTAGAGATCAATAAGGAGCCGGACTAGACCACACCTCTGATTGCGTATATTCGGGACGACCTTCTCCCGACTGATCCAAAGGAAGCGAAAAAAATTCGGAATCAGGCCGCTCGGTTCACCATGGTCGGGGACCAGCTGTACAGGAGGTCGTTTACAAATCCTCTCTTGAAGTGTGTTGGGCCATCCCGGGCAAGTTACGCCCTGGCTGAGATCCACGAGGGGATATGTGGCGCACATATGGGCGGGAAGGCGTTGGCACAAAAGGTATTAAGGTCGGGAATATTCTGGCCTACAGTACAAAAGGACGCGATTGAATATGTCCGCAAATGCGAACGATGCCAGAAACACGCTAATGTCCCAAAGTTACCAGCAGTCCCCATGATATCTGTCTCAAACCCGACACCATTTGCGATGTGGGGAATGGACCTTGTCGGAAACTACCAAAAGCTCCCAAAATCGGGAGTATATGGTGGTCGCAATAGATTACTTCACAAAATGGGTCGAGGCCGAACCGTTATCTTCCATCACGGAGAAACAGATGGAAAAGTTTTTTGAAGAGAAGATAATATACAGATTCGGGATACCCCGGATCTTGGTGACGGACAATGGTAAACAATTTGAAGGCGCAGGGTTCAAATCCTTCTGTATGAGGTATCATATAGAACATCGATTCGCTCCGGTTGCCTACCCCCAGAGCAATGGGCAAGTGGAGGTCACCAACAGGATGCTTCTCGATGGGATCAAAAAAAGGTTGGAGGATAATCGAGCAATGTGGGTCGAGGAACTCTCGAGTGTCCTCTGGTCATACAGAACTACGGTGCGAACCCCGACTGGCGAAACCCCTTTTTGTTTAGCCTATGGGACTGAAGCCCTAGCTCCTGTGGAAGTATTGGCTGGATCATTGCGTTATGATGCATTTGATGAGCAACAGAATGATCAGGGACTAAGGGAGAATTTAGATCTTTTGCAAGAAGCCCGGACAAGAGCACAACAGAAGAATCTGTTGTACCAAAGGAGAGCAACACATCACTACAATTCTCGGGTTAAGAACCGAAGATACCGATAGGGAGATCTGGTTTTGAGTCGTACTGGGGCTTCAGACCCGAGAAATCAAGGAAAGCTAACTCCAACATGGGAAGGACCTTACCTGGTAGAAAAAGAAACAAGGCCGGGATCATACCGACTGAAGACTGTGGAGAGTGGAAAACCAATTGATCGTTCATGGCATTCCACCAATTTGAGAAAGTTCTACCAATAACCATTATAGGCATCGGGTCTGTTCCATTTGTGCCGACGTCTTTTACTAGACCATATCTTTCTAAGAAAAGATACAATAAATTCGGGTCCATCCCGTTTACAATTACTCCTTTAAAGGATTCTACATCTTTTCTTAAAGATACGTCTCTTTCCTTGCTTATCTTTTCTTGATACGTCACTCGGGTCACTCCCGTTTGATCAATTATTCCTTTTTTAAGGACTTACATCTTTTCTTAAAGATACGAGTCATTCGGGTTACTACCGTTTGATCAACTACTCCTTTTTGGTCCGAAGGAAGCCTTACATCTTTTCTTAAAGATACGAGTCACTCCTTCTTTTCCGGTCACTCCCGTTTGATCAATTATTCCTTTTTTAAGGACTTACATCTTTTCTTAAAGATACGAGTCATTCGGGTTACTACCATTTGATCAACTACTCCTTTTTTTGAAGGAACTTACATCTTTTCTTAAAGATACGAGTCATTCGGGTCACTCCCGTTTGATCAATTATTCCTTTTTTAAGGACTTACATCTTTTCTTAAAGATACGAGTCATTCGGGTCACTCCCGTTTGATCAATTATTCCTTTTTTAGGACTTACATCTTTTCTTAAAGATACGAGTCATTCGGGTCACTCCCGTTTGAACAATTATTCCTTTTTTCAGGACTTACATCTTTTCTTAAAAGATACAAGTCACTCGGGTTATTACCGTTTGATCAATTACTTCTTTTTTGAAGGAACTTACATCTAAGAGACACAAATCACTCGGGTTTATCTCGTTAATCCACAGAGGGCAGTTGTTTGGTCACTTATGTGCAACAAGAAATAGAGGAAAACTTGATTCATTCATAAAAGGATTACAATATTCTAGGTCGGGACAAAAAGGGAAACCAAAAGAGGATCACAATATCTGGTATCAAACCTTAGTCAATCTTCACAGAAGGACTCCCGGGAAGATCTTCTCCAGTAGCTGGTTCAGTCGCGCCTTCAAGGGACTCCAGCATACCTACGGTATCCGGGAACCTTGACCTCTTCCTCTCCCGATCTGCTCATCTTGTAGCTCACTAATTTCTTCTCGGCTGTGTTTCTTCATCTTCACCCTCCCTCCTCTGTCTCGGGTTGGGAAAGATCAATATAATCCATAGCACAAAGGGAAATCTTCAAGCTCAGACCTCCACTCTCATCATAAACCGTCCAGAGCTTCTCCAACTCTAGGGGAGATCCTTGCTCGGCCTTTTAAAGGCACTGCATACCTCTCTTAAAGCGTACATAGCCAAAGTGAGATTTTTAAATTCTTGGTCTGAAGTATTCCTCCAACACACCTGCTAAGGCTTCTCCAGACTCCAACTTTTTAACTTGTCTCTATTGGCTTCTCATTCTTCTCCAATAAGAGGCTGGCCTAAATCTTGACACCTTCGACTTCTTGTCATTGACTTCCCTTTATATTTACTTTCTTTTGGGCTCTTTTTTCTTTCTCCTTTCTAGACCTACTTCATTAAACTTATTCGTTTACATTTGATCCTCTTCTTTCTCCTCCCAATACCCTCTAACCAGATCCCGGGCCTACATGGGCTTACTCATCACCCATCTTACGCCCGCTTTTTCACACTCGGTTTTACTTTTCTTTGATCTTTCGTTCTCCTGATCTCCCTCCCACCCCCTCGTCCTTGTCAACATATCTCCTTCTTCTTGACCCGATAAAACCCTTTGTGTGTCTTTTAAAATAAAATTCCCTTGAGAAGGGGAAATTCTCTTGGATAGAAAAAACCAACCACGTTGGCTGTGAGGATGAAGGGAGTAGTAATGATGGAATAGGCCGAAAGTCGGGAAGACTCCTAGGGACTTACAGAAGCCAACGAACCCGATCATGATCCTCCAACTGTTCGGGCTCAAATTAGACGGGCTAAGCCCGTAGTGGTCAAGCACGTCAATAAAAAGATCGTGCAGAGGAAGACGCAGCCCCCCGATGAAAGCATCGTAGTACAAGGGATAAAATCCCTTCGGAGGACTGTTCACTCTCTGATTATCCGTCGGGAGAATGATTTGGTATCCCTCGGGTACACCAAAGCTAAGTTTAAACCTTTCTAAATCTTCGGGAAAAAGGGAACAGAGATAGAACTCTGGTCCCGAGGTATTTTGGACAAAATCGACGTGCCAAGGACTTAGAGGCTCAGACTCGGCCAACGCTAGAGCGGCAGAGTCCAGTTTTTTGCGATCGGGCTTACGAGGAATGGGCCCCGAGCCGCTTGGGCGTTGAAAAGGAGGACGAGGCGGAGCTTTTGATCTTGACGACCGGGAGGTAGATGGAATGTGAGTATGAGGAAAAGCTTGTGAAGTTGAAGCCGGAGGATCTCGGGATGTGGCAGTGGACTCGGGTCTCAACACGCTTTCAATGGAAGCAGTAGCATACTCAGCAGCAGGGGCTGGATTCAAGTTTGAATCCCGGTCAGGACCTTCTCGGGACTCAACGCTGGGAATGGCCCCTATCTCGGGTTCTACTTCGCCCTGAGCCGCGGGAATGGTCTGGGTTTGAGCCTCGCGTTGTTCTCTGTCCTTACGGAACATCTCATGAATCTCCCAAGCAACCCGAGGGTCATCATCTTCGGTAGAACCGCTAGAGGAACCAGATCGCTCCTCTGAGGTTTGTTCGTGAAGGTCCTTGAGACGATCCCCGGTAAGGTTGAATTTTCGGGTTTGATCACTATCACCTTCACTAGTGTATCCCTCGGCTCGGCGACGTTTCTCCCGGTAGACGGGAATGGGAACCTTAGGCTGATGCCTAAAACCCCTCAAACTGACTTTTGGTCTCTTCGGGGCCTTATATTTTCTTGGCGCCATGAAGAATGAGGAAGAATACTTACTGATTGGAGACGGGAAGAAACGTTGAGAGATAGGCGGGATCAGTCCTTGGTCGAGAGCAGAGCAAGCGTTGTGAAAAGAAATGAAGAGGAGAACCCCTATTTATACAAACCGAATGAGGCGTTACACCTTTTGATGGAACAGTTAAAACCCATTGATGATCAACGGTTATGAAAGGAGGACGGTTCGACTCCCGGAAAACGCTCATGATGAGCCTACTTGTAGCATTTGACGTGTCAACTGCAGACTGGGCGAGGAACTCGAGGAGCCGTTACAAAAAGGAAAAAACGGCCGGTCACTTCATGACGAGCATTTAATGCATCTTGAGTTAATGTTTTTAAATACTTCCCGATTAACGTGGAGTAACAACAAGAGCAGACGATACTCCATTGAAGGATCGGGTGAATTCCCGAATAACCATCTGTCCAGAACGGATGGAACCCCATTACTATCCCCAACTTTGCACAAACAGCAAGAGTAGACGATACTCCGATCAAGGGCCGGGGAGTTTCCCGAATAATCATCGGTACAGACATCAGGTGGAACCTCGTTACTATCCCGAACTTTGCACACAATGATCGGGATAGGGGGCTTATGATATGGAACCTCTATGGTTAAAACGGGTATAACCCGGGGGGGCTTATATTGTCTGGTCGGGCGACCCGTTGAGGTGACCCACGGGACACCATCCCAAATAAGATACTCACCTAATAAGGATAGTCAACGGTCCGCTCACCGCCGAGGTGGGGACTAATCATCCGTAGAGGCAGATCTCCGGATGTGGGACTAACACGGCTGTGTGGGTCAGGACTTACCAAATACATAAAAGGTAACACCCACACTATAAATGCACAGAACCACCCCTCTGGTAGGTAACCAATACACACTGAGTCTATTCTTGTGTAGCTTTAACACGAGACCTCTCGCTCTTCATATTCTGACTTCATCATCGGAGGCGGTTGCCCGGCGTACAAGCCGGCCCGCATCTAACCCTTTTTGCAGGACTCACTGTCCCGGATACGAGAGGTGACTCAGCCGGATCCAGAAGCATAAGTGATCCGCATCAAAAAAAAAAATAAAAATAATGGTGTGTTGGGGGGTGTTTTGAGGGTTTTTTAAATTTTTAATGGTTATTTTTAATTATAATTAAGAAAGGGGGGGGGGGGGGGTGTTTTGTTTGTTGTGGGGGGGGGGGGGGGGGGTGGTGTTGTAATAGGGGGGGGGGGGGGGGTTGTTGGTTTGTTGGGGGGGGGGGGGGGGTGTTTTTTTCTTTTTTTTTTTTTTTTTGGGTGTTTTTGTGGTTGTGTGGGGGGTCTCCCGGTGGGTTCCCCGGGATGAACTTTATATTACTTTGCTTTGCTTTCTCTTGGTACCTTTGATAGATTTTTTTTCTAGAAAGCCTAATATGAGCTTTCTTTTGATTAAAAAAGAATAAAAAATCAATTAAGTTAGTACGTTAATGCTAATAAGAAAGCTGACCTAACTCAGAGGCAACCCCATTAATGATACCAAACCTGCTGGAAAACTTGGCTAATATGGTATGTCCCCTTACAAAAAAAAAAAAAAAAAAACGTGACCTTCCCCATGGTCCATGGAATTAATTATATCCAATCAACTCATTGGACAAAAGACAAACTAGGAAAGTTGCTCTGGGCTCAGTGTGGCCCAACCCCAGGTTTCAGCTTTAGTAATTGGCTCCCGGTGGGACAATGACACAAAGTCTTCTAAGAATACTCACTTTCAATACTTAATTCAAGTAAAACATTGTTTCAATTAGTATTCAATGTATATTGAAAGTGTAGATCATCTCTCCTGACAGTCTGTGCTCTCTTAACTACTCCTAACCCTATGAGTCCCCCTGTAATTTGTAGTCAACAACCGTCAAGGAAGATAATCCGAACTCGTATATGGATATCTCCTGAAACTTACATAAAAATGATAACAATTGTACCCATCTAGAGATGGATTGTTTTAATGAAATTGCTTCAGTGTGCATGAAGGTTAAACGAAATTTTAAACCGTTGGATCCGAAATCTCTATAAGATCTCGATCCGACGCATCAAGATGTACGGCTTGAGTATTCTGAGAGCATTAAATGCATACGACTGAAGCAAGGTCTTTGTTTTAAAGGGGGTTTTTCCGTCAAAATACTTTTTTTTTTTTTGGCCAAAACAAAATGATTCCGTCAAAATACATTATTAGAGTATAATGGTTCGGGACTTCTTGTCATATGATAGTTTACAGGTTCATACCAAAAAAAGTTCACACTGGTAAAATTTCAAAACAGAAAAAGTAACTTAAATTACGAAAAAGGGACAAGAAAAAGGTTCTGAGCCTTGCATGTTTATTCTCTACAAGTTGATGTGAGCCACTTTATTAGGGTCTGTACCGTTCGATCATCTCAATGAACAAAAATCCTGATGGGGACATGACGGCATGTCTTCTCTTTACTTTGTTCTGTCAAATGTCAATTGCCAGATTTGTGCAGACTGATCTTTTTCGCTTCCAATCCGATGGTTGTTGATGTTCTATAACAGTTCTGGTTTGGGTTTGGGTTTGGATTTGATTTGATACCTACCTAAGTCTGAACCAGTGAGCCACCAAATTCATATTGGAATCGGCATCAACCAATCTCAATTGTCACAGACAGGATTTAAGCTATTGGTATTAAGTATTAGATTGACAAGGTGATTTTAAGAGATGCATCATCTTGTGCTAAATATTATATGTACTCACCAATGTATTTTAATACAATCTGATGATAAGATACGTTGAGCCGGGTTTGACCACGGTCGGGTCAAAAAACCCAGTCGAGGTCGGTCTAGAGTTCAGACCAGTAACCAGACTTGAGGATAAAAAGACTTTACAATTATCAAGATAAGCATGATCCTGTAGAATAAGGGATATGTGATCGAGTTATAAGCAGTAACTACCATTATGCAAAGTGGACAATCGTGCTAATCATGGTAACTGGACAATCGTGCTAATCATGGTAACTGTCATCATCTACGAAAAAAGGGTAAAACCCTAAAATCGAACGGCCATCAAGAGGAAGCACGAACGAATCCAACGATCGAGAATCAAAAGGTAAAACCTATTTAAACAAGAAAGTTACGCATAGTGAAGGTATCTGAATCGTTTCCCTCCATTACTATATTCAATTCAAGCTCTACAACTCGTCAAAGCCCTGTAATCAGTTCATTACCGACTTAGCCTTCGAAGGTGGCCACTCGACCGTGCGGTTGGGCCACATCTAACCTTATTTTGCAGGTCATTCCTCAAGGATTTGGAGTTTGAGCAGATTTTGGATGCATCACAATCTGATAGAGACACGTATTAATATATGTTACAGTTATATCCACTGTGGATACTAATCGATTTTCTTCTTCTTCCTCCCCCCCACCCGGCCCCCCCCCTTGCCGTTCCCCCCTCATTTTTTGCCCGCTGTGGGAATATGTATTATGCCTCTTCCTTCTTCTTTAATCTCCCAATATCTTCTCTCTTGGTATTTCTTTATTTATGTGGGTTTTCTCTTTGCCCATTTTATTGTGTCTTTTTTTCTCTTAGTTGTTTTTTGTGTTCTTCTTTTCTCTTTTTGTGTTGTTTATTGTGGGTTCTTCTCCGTGGTTCCGGTTTTTTTGCTCTGTTTTCCTTCCCTCGGGTTCCTTGGGGGTTTGTTTGTTTGGTTTGGGTGTGGTTCTCTTTGTTGCTCTGTGATTGCCCTTGGTGGATCTTTCACTCGGTGTGATATTGTTTTTCATCTGAGTTCTGTTTTCCGTGGTTTTTTTCGGGTTCCTGGGTTTTGGGTGTTGTGTGTCTGGTTTTGTCTTGTTTTTGGGCTTGTGTCCCTCCTTTCGTTTTCTGGTGTTTTGGTTAATTCCGTGGAGTCTGGACTTTCTGTGTGGTTTTTCCTGTGTCTTTGCTCTTTGTTCTCTTTGTTGGTGCTTATTGTTGCTCTGTTGGTTCCGTGGTTGTGCTTTTTTTGCATCTGCTTTGATGATATTTTAGGGTGCTTTGGTCACCTCATCAAATTGTATGAGCCAAATCACTTCACAACAAAATCTTCTTGAAGGAAGTTGTATACCTTACGGTGTCGAATCTACATCGATTCTGAGAGCACTTACATACTCGATTTCGTTTGTTCTCAACTTTCAACGTTGCTAATGTTTCACCAGCTTGTTCTACTCCAAGTCTTCCGATTCATTGACCCAATCATTATCTTTAACCGGAATATCCTCTCCGTTTTTGGTATTTGTGATGTCGTGTTTCTTGGGTCGGCGTCAGCTCACCGCGTTTGTTTGCTCGGGTCGCTGTTCCTGGGAGTTGAGGTCTCCGGTGGTTTTGCTCTTGTGGGGGGACCTTCGTTCTTGTTTCGACTCTGTGTTGTGGTTTCTTTTCTGCGGTGTTGACTAGTGTGTTGATCTTGGATTCGCAACATGGACATGACCTCTGCGGTTGGTTTCAGCTTTGAACCTATCTCTCGTGTCTTGTCTGGATGTCTGCCTTGGGATTGTTGGAGTTGGCACCATGTTGAGATGTCGTGGTTGGTGACTATTCTGTGTGTGGGCTTGTCTTTGTCTTTGGGCTTGTGTTGGGTGCCTCTGTTGGTGTGGGCCTGTTGTTGGTGGGGCCTTTTGTCGTTGGGCTGTGGTCGTTCATCCTTTGGGTTGTGGCTCTTGGCCTGTGGGGTTGGTTCTCTTCTCCGTCTCGTTTCTTCCCTTTTGTGGCGTGTTGGCGTGATTGAAGTTCAATGCATCCGATTCCGGGTGTTTCGTTTTCCTGTGTTGGCGCCGGTTCTCTCGGGGGGGTCTTGTATCTTTATTGTGTTTTCCAGTGTTGGGTGTTTTTCGGGTGTGTGTTTTTTCCTTGGAGTTGCGTCTGCCTCGCCTGGCGGTGTTCGGGTCTTCTTTGGTTTTGTTGGGCTCGGCCTCCTGGTTCCTCCTCCTGGGTGGCTTGATGAACTCTCTCGCGAGACTGTTGAGACGCGTATGGCTGTCCTTTGGGGTGCGTCCCTGTTGTGTTTCGTCCCCGATCGTTGATTTGAAGACACCGTGGAGATGTGGCTGGCGCGTGATTTTCCGCTTTGGGGTCCTGTCGTGTGTTCTCGTTTCGTTGGTCTCCGTTTCTTGGGTTGGTGGGTTTGGTCCCGCCGTTGTCTCGGTGTCTTTTTGGTTGGTGTTGTTTCTGTTCGGTTTTCGGGGGGGTCCTTCGGTTCTTGGCGAGATTCGAATGGGAACAATAAGTTGAGTCTACATTGTAGAAGTTCGACGGTTCTTGAAATGACCTACCCCTACCTTCATTCTTTCCTATTATGGAGAGCTTGCATCTTGTCTTCTACAGAGATGGTGACCATCAACATTTGCGATTTGCTCGGCGTCACTTTGGATGCGCTTCGGAACTAGAGCTCTTCATGTCTGGCTTGTACCTTTACCGCGGCCCTTGTATGGGTTTCGTCCCTGTTCAAGTGGCGTTCTGCTGGTGATCGGTTGCTCGGGGTGTCTTTCCATCTTTTCTCCGGTTCGCTTCTCTTTGTGGATGTTCGCCTTTGTGTCGTTTGATCTCATCTTGGCGTTGATTTGCTTTCTTCTGGGATCTTGGATCTTTCTCCCCGGTTTTGACCGGGCTTGGTTTGGTTGCTCTCTATCGCTTCGCGCCAAGATGTTGGTATAGAGTTTGATTCCTTCATATTGGCCTTGGATCAACAGACTTGCTTAGACCCTTGTGCGTATTACAGGGTTTGGTGATGATGATTTCATCATTTTCTGTTTTGTCTGATATGTTGTGTTGCCCTCATCGCATTGCTCTTGCTGTTTGTGTCGGCCCCCGTTCTGGTGTTCCCGCTCGGTTTGCTTCTCGGTTCTTGGTCTTCCTTCTTGGCGTGCCTTTCTACTCCTCTTCCCGTTAATTTCAAGTTATCCTCAAGTATGTGTCCTAGCAATGAAGCGAGAGGATGGAGATGTCTCGAGTACCGTATGCATCAGCGTGGGAAGTCCGATGTTCGCTATGATATGTACAAGACCGGACATTGCACATGCGGTGGGAGTGATTAGTCGGCATATGGCGAATCCAGGACAAGAGCATTGGATTATAGTGAAGAGGATCCTAAGATACATTAAAGGAACCTTGGATGCTGCTCTATGTTATGGAGGATCTGATTTCTGTCGAGGGATATGTTGATTCCGATTTTGCGGGGATCTTGATAAAAGGAAATCCACTACGGCTATGTGTTTACAATTGCGAAGGAGCCGTGAGTGGGTATCTAAACTACGGCGTTGTAGCACTGTCTACAACGGTGAGTATATGGCGCTACACAAGCTTGTAAAGAAGCAATCCGGATCCGAAGATTCATGGAAGAACTTGGGCACAAACACGAGAAGATTCTCTTGTATTGTGACATCGAGTGCCTTGCACATTGCAAGGAATCCAGCTTTTCATTCCGGGACAAAACACATAGAAGTACAATATCATTTTGTTTGTGAAGTGGTGGAAGACGGAAGGGTGGATATGCGAAAATCCACACGAAAGAGAACCTAGCAGATGCATTGACAAAAGCAATCAATACCGACAAGTTCATTTGGTGCAGATCCTTGTATGGCTTGATAGAGACATAGACAACATGGTGGTGGCAAGATAGAGCGGTGTGGAGATTGATTGGTTCTCAATCTAATCTCCAAGTGGGAGATTGTTGTAATATTAGTCCCACATCGACCGATGTGGGAATATGTGGAGAGGAAGAGGCTATAAAGAATGCCTCTTCCTTCTTCTTTAATCATCCCAAATATCTTCTCTCTTGGATATTTCTTTATTTATAGTGGAGTTTTCTCTCTTGCCCATATATTATTGTGTCTTTCTTTTCTCTTAGTTGTTATTATTGTGTTCTTCTTTTCTCTTATTTGCGATTGTTCTATTCGGTGGGTTCGGGGGGGGGGGGGGGGGGGGGGGGGGGGGGGGGGGGGGGGGGGGGGGGGGGGCCGAACACAACGAATCTTCGCTAGATTCTTTTAAATTTATTATGAGTGCATCTCAGTTGAGAGAGTTCATCAAAATAATTTTGAGATGAGTTACTAGATTAATTCGCTTTTGAGGTCTACGTGGTAGGATTTTAGCCCCTTGACACATGACATTCCTAGGGATCCGATGATTGGTAGCATTTTTATCTAGCTTGATCTTTTTGTGTTGGGAACATACTCAACCCCCTGATCATTTTCAGCTATCAAGCAAAAGTTTTGCTTTATCAATGTCACACCCCACCCAACTGGATGTGATATTACCTGAATACCCATAGGGGTGATACATTATAGGATCTAGGTTTACGATCAAATCCATAACACAACACGATATAGTCTAATCAAAGAGCAAGAAAAGATTAAAGTGATAAGTATTAAAATGTTATTACACTTATCCAACATTTGATATCACAGTCATCATCCTAAATTAGTCTAATTAAATCAATTATAAGAGTTTAACGAAAGATTGTATATCAGCGGAAGTCTAAGTTTTCGAGAAGGCTCAAAAGATTAAGTAGCACCTCATCTATCAGCTAGATTAGAGATGTAACACATAGATATAAGGACGGTCGATTGGGGTGGTTGGTCTATATCCGACTCCCCTCCCTTGCCCAAAATCAGGGTAATTTCGGAAATTTGTTTTTAAAACCCTATATCTTTGCTCTCTAACCTCATAAACGGGATTTTTGGTGTGTTTGGAGGTTGAGTTCATGGGAGAAGAAAAGAGGAAGGATCTTGGAGTCGATCTTGAGTGATTGAAGGTGCCAAAACGTGAATAAAAAAGGTAATCGTGTGTTGAGGCAAGTGTGTTCTACAAAACCCTTTTTCAAGCATTTTTCTTGGTATTTTGTGGATTGATTTGATGTATTGATAAAATTGGTGGGTTTTATTGGAATGGAATGCGTATTTCAACTCCCTTTTGAAGCTCTAAACCCCCCCCCCCATTTGCATCGGCTTCAAAATGAGCTCGAAATTGAGTGTTTTCACCTGTAGCCAAGGTGGGCGGTCGACTGGCCGGTCAACTGGGTGAGTGACCGGATGAGCCAATTGGCCCAGTGAGGCTGAGTTGCCGCTCGGTCAACCTGAGTCCAATTGATGTCCAATTCGATTTTCAATTAAAACCTAATTTAACCCTTTTGTTTTCTAGGTTAATTATGGGTTATTGACACTCTTTAATTGTGGAACTATTGGGCTTTGGAGACTAATTTATCAAGCAACATTTCATGTATGTTGTGTATTCTATATGATTGTAATTCATGTTATGATAAATGTCAAATATCTTCTTGTGAATTGCAAGAGACTTTGCACGGATAAATGGTAAGGTGATATTTTGTGTTTATCTATTATCCAACTCCTTTTGAATTATGGTTGTAAATGTGATGTGTTGCAAATTTGGGTGATAATGCATTGCATGTATATTAACTCGAAGTTGTGGTTCACCCACTGCCCCTGCCGCTTTTACTTTTGTCTAGTCATTTATGTGCATTATATTAGGTGTCTAAATGCATGGCTAGATTACCTTTTTGCATGCTCACTACCCTTTTCGGCATATGTATTGAAGCTGAGTGACCTGTGATAGCAGTGGCTTGGGTTTTGTGGGCGTCCAACAGAGGTATGCAGTCTATGAGGAGACACAAACCCATTGTTATCATGCAATATGTGGAGGGTTTGGGCCTGTTTCGAATATCCAGTCTATGAGGAGACAACAGAGGTATCAAGTCAATAACTTCTTGCTCTATTTCCCACATACAACACCAAATGTTGGTGTTGAATCCCCCAAGATTGTAGACCATACCAAGTCGGATTGCTTTGGTCTGAGTTGATTGAATCATTGCTAACTTGCGAATGACCTGAAGAACAGAGTTAGAAACAGAGCCGATCGAGTTGATCGGCGATCCGCCTCCGACAATCAAGTCAATGGAGTTTTGGAAGAATCAGATCTAGAGTTCCTGAGAATCTTAGGTTTGAAAAAACAAAAAGCGGGAAAATTGCAAACTAGCTTCACTGGTTCTTGAAATGACCCAACTCTGCCTTCGTCTCTTTCCTATTTATAAATCTTCTGTTGAGATCTTATTTGGACCGTCAAATGTTTATTTTTGGATCGACGTCCACCATTAGCTTTCAGTTTAATTCAGGGTTTGACTCCACATCGTTCTTAGACCATTTCCCGACCCGGTACAAACCGGTAATGGGTGATTTACCCATAACAGTTACAGATTTCAAATCAACCTGATGTCGATTGGGGTAAAGCTATTTGGACTTGATAGACCCATTTCGAAGGTCTGACCAACTAGCGTTCACGATTTGCATTGCGCTCAACATCATCCAAAGACTCTCAATCGCCTCTAGGCCGTCTAAACATTTCTTAGAGGGGAAGAGATATTTGCAGACACCTAAATTCTGTAAAAGCAAGTTTTGGATGACGCCATAAATCTCCTGTCTTAACTTATAATTATCTTTTTTAAACAAAACAGAATAAATGGTTGATGACTCATGTCTAACTACACATATTTTAAAAGCAAACTACTTTAACATCTTGCTACGAGCAGCAAATTGAAGTCGCCGGGTTTGGAACCCTTTGAAGATCTGCAGAGAATCATGTGTTTTTAAGCTATTGTTGGGGAATAGAACCTCTCTTCTATCTGCAATATATTTCTTAAAGACTGAAGAGCTTTACTATCAAAACCAATGGAGCTAGATGTAGCTCCCCTGAAGTATGATAGATTCACAGGAGGGGGTGCTCCAGCAGCAGATGTGCTCCATGGCCATGAGAGAGAGATCCTTTCGTTTGGTGGGAATTCATAGCTTTCTAACAAATTGTCAGTATTGGTAATTAAGAAGGCATGCAATTAGTGTTACACATACATTGATTTCTAAAGACAGAACTCAGAGTAAGCAAATATCTACAAAATGACCTCATGAACTCTATTTTCTTCCTAACTTAGTTAAAAAGGAGAGGATTGGGTAAACCACCAGCTTTCAGTAAGATAGCTGCATACAAACGGGCAAGGGGTTCTCATCCAGAGGGGCAGAAAAAATGGATGACACATACTAATACCTTAGAAACCCCCCAGCATCAATTAAGTATTCATATAGAAAAGATAATAAAATGATGGGTTACCTAACTGCAGTTCGTGACTCTACAACTAAAAGCACTTCTGATTGTCAAATGAATTTGAATTTCAATGTTCTCTCTTTTACCCCTTTTTTTTTTTTTTTGGGGTGGGGGGGGGGGGGGGGGTGGGAAAGGTTTCAAATTCCCAACTGATCAGAAGGGAGAGCTGAAAGAAGAAAACTAACACATGAAACAACAGCAGTGAAGCATCTGACAAACCTATGGCCATGGAAACAGGTCCTCGTCATCCTGCATGTGTCATCACGCCAATTTCTGTGCGAGACATCTCACTCTAACCTGTTACGGATGACCAATGCCCATTAAGGGAAAACAGAAACTACATGCATTTACCTCCTTGGAACACCTAGATCAAATATGTATACAATCCTACAAAATGCTGCCCTTCATAATCATACCTTCTTTTGGAACATTCAAGCTTGATGGTACCACCCAGAATCAAACGTTTCCGTCCTCTCCAGCACGTCCAAAACCAACCTTTCTACCTCTAATCTACACATTCATCATCCTTAACAAATCCCAGCCCCATGACCCCAAAAACGAATAAAGGTCAGCTCACATAATGCCCTGTTTTTCGTCTATGACGGCTGAAATCTGACACAAACCTGAAAGTAAGACCACAGCCAACCACCTTGCATTCGTAAGGTCGCTCTCCCGTGTGCACACGTAAGTGTTCAGTCCTTGCCCAAGCCCACTTAAAGGACACATTGCAACCCTTCCATGGGCATTTTAGGGGTCTCTCCTCAGCATGAACCCGCTGATGAAGCATCAAATACTTGTGGGAGCTGAATCGCTTCCCACACCCATCATGTGGGCACTGATTTCGCTTGTGCATCAACAGGTCAGCCTTTGTCTTGAAACTCATATGGCAGCCTTCAATGTCGCATCTCTGAGCACCCTTCACTTTGTTTTCTTTACAAGCAGCTGAACCAACCTGCTGCCTCCGCATCTTCTTCACTGCCTTCTCCTCCAACATTCCCTTGGTGTTGGGCCCAGTCCCAGAGACTTCAACTCTCCTAGTCCTTGGCCTCAATCCCTCGCATGGACTCTTAATAAATCCATTGCAACTATAATGATCTTCTGTCATCTCTATTTCTCTTTTCCTTTTATTTTCCTCTTTTTTAATTGGCCTGGGCTCCAAAAAAGAGGGGATATCTTCCACCTCCATATTGCTCAGGGTAGAATGAATCACCACTTCCTCTTCAGGTTCACCTACAGCTTGGATCTCCTCTGGCACTTCAGAATCATCAAGCATTGATATAGGAAGAATAAATCCAACAACAGAGTTGGACTTACCAGAAACATTAAGATCAGATCCAGTTCTGTTGCCAGTTTGGATATCTGGCTGCATTTGTGACTTATTTGGTGTCATACAATTGGAAGACTTGTCACTTGTCTTTGCTTCCTCTGCTTTTTCTTTAACAATTTTCTCACTTGGAATGGAAACTGCTGATGAAGTTAATTCTTTGGGGTCAGAAACCTGAGTAATTTCATTAGAACAATCACTCTTACTCATCTTGCTGGTTTCATCAGCAGACTTGTCATACTGCATTTCAGAATCAAGATGAGTTACCAACTTAAAAGCTTCAGCATCCACATTAGTTTCCTCAGCATTATGCTCACCTATCCTTGCTTCAAGAATTTTAAATAAGGAGCCACCATCAACCAAACCTGCAGCCTGAACAGGATCACAAACATCATGCATCTTATTGGCTTCATCCTTTTGCAGGATTTTTTGCAGTGTATTGGAGTTCTCAACAGTAGACAAAATATTCGAGGTGTTAAAACTTTTTCCTCCTTCCCTAATGAGACAGCATGTCTCACCCAAGTTTCCATCATTACTTGCTGAACCATCAGTTAGCACATCCCTTCTAGGATAGCCATGACGCCTACTAGCTTCCACAGTACCATTTGGATCAGCATGGTATTTTCTTCTTGAATATTGGATAATTTTATTTTCTGAAATGACCTTGCATCCACCTGATTGCCCCACTATCGTACCATTATTTTTTATTTGAGAGTTCTCAGATAATTTAGATTTACTTAGATCTGTTGCTGCCTTGCGATGTGTGCGAGACCTCCTGGACTGCCACTTTATGCTTGAAATGTCTGGACTTGGGTTCATTTCAGAAAACAATCCATCCAAGGTAAGTGCATGTTGTTCTCGGCTTGATGGACACATCTTTTTGAGCTTAACAAAGTAGTGGAGGTTAAGACCAAGTTTTGAAGTCCAGTCTTCCTGACATTCTTCTTTTTCTTCTTCATCTATTGAAACATTAATCAAGTTCAATTCTTCAATGGATGCACGCTCCAAGGAAATGTCTTTACAATTAAAGGGAGTGCCAATTTCTTCTGCTATGGCCAATGTGTGTGCCTTTATTTTAAGATAGTCTGCAATCAAATCACCAGGAAATTTTGTCACCTTTAACTACGTAAATAGAGAAAAAAGCAGATCTCAAATTCCAAAGCCCTATGGAAGTAAACTTTTTTTTTTTGGGGGGGGGTGGGGGGTGGGGTTGAGATAATAGCAAATCAAGGACCAGCAACTGGAAAAAAAAAAAAATTGCACCTGAATGGCAAATGATTAGTACATTTGCACCACCCTTTGAGTGCAACAACCGTGTAACCTCAAGAGTGTGCTGTAAACAGAAGACCCGTGGTCTAAGAAACCCATTAGATGTATTCCAGCATTTGTCAGCATGAATATCAGCCTTCTCTGTAGAAGGAATTCGCCTAACCTCAGGAACTCGTGAAGTTGAGGGACCAACATGTAGATCATGTGTTTGGGCAACTGACTGGTTGAGTTTGGCAATGGAAAATGTCCCAATTATGTGCCGATTTGAATTACTCTTTTTCAGCTCTCCAACATTTGTTGTTTCTGACAGTAAAGTAATAGCATCAGTTCCTAATTGGATATCCCTTCCTAAATTTGGGCCTTCACTTTTAGGAACATGATTCTCACTGTTCAATGACAATCTCTCCTGATTCTGATCTATACTACCTTCTGCATCTGCACAATATAAAATAAAAAAAGAACAATAGCATACTAATCAAATACTGTAGATATTTTATCTTATTACGGATTTTTAATTTTCATAATGCCCATAAGTTATAACAAAAAATTTTGCCAAAAAAGCAGCTGCTGTAACCAAAAAACAAAGTGATTATCGAAATAAATTTTTTGAGCAGCAGAATGAGGTAGTTTTTGTTGTGCTCAGATCGATGAAATTTATTTAATCAATGCTCCTGAAACTAGTACTCAGTGGAATACCTGTTTTACATACAGAAGAGTTATTTTTTGCATTATATATCTTGCATAGGTTTTGCAAATTCTTCTGCGCATATTTTTTGTGGTCTTTTGCCACTTTACAACACCTTTTGACACAATCTGGAATTCAAGACTCCCAAGTAAAAATAAACGTAAAAATTTTTGAGACAAATCAGGCCCTTAAGAGAAAGATGCATGAATAAAAATAAATTAAGCATTCACAAAGAGGAAGTGAGCCATTTCTGGAATTATAACTCAAGTTTTTAATGGAAATGAAATACTAATAGAAGACTTGCTATGTAATAGTAGCAACAGAGAGGCCTTATTACGCGGTTTAAAGTAAAATACATGAAGAGGATGTCTTCAACTAGTCTGGAACAACAGAAGCGCTTCTGGCCAGGAGAACCACCATTATTGTTCTTCGATTCGGTGAAATTTTGGGAGGACATTCCCAATTCATAGATCTATTAATTCCAGCAATCAATCAAGTGATTCTGCAACTATAAATTCCAACAGAAAACAAGACCTGGGACTTGGGAGACAGTTTCAGAACCAACCTGGTGACAGGCTTGGTTCCTGCAATAGTGGCAGTGTTGGGGCCAAATTTTTAGGTTATTTGTTGTCTCTAAGGTGAATTCCAGATCCCAGAAGTTCAAGCCAAAAAAGTTGATGCAAGAGAGATTGAATTCTCTACTGAAACCAATTACCCTAGAGCAGAACATGAAAGGAAATAATTAAATAACTAAATAAATAAAAGAAGGGAACAGAGGAAAGAAATAACAACGGATTAGGAAGAAAAAGATAAAGAGTCTACATATGTCAAAGCAACAGCCAGGTGATGCCTAGACGTCCAGTTGCCTTATCCACCTTGTTGGTGTTGCCTTTATTTTAACTTTCTACAATGCCTAGGATCGCCTAGGTGATGGGAACTACGCAAATGTAATCAATTTTCTGGTCAAAATGCAATTGAGTAGTATACTCTCTTACCTCACTTGTGCATTTAAACTTGTGAAATACAGATAAACATGCATTTTTACTCTAATGAGAGTACAATATTAAGCATTCCAACAAAGGTGAGGCAAGATGTGGAGAATATAGAAAAACAATAAAACTCGTCTAGATCTCAGTTTGACCACTATTCTGTAAATTTGGTCCAAGTTTAGTGTTCAATCAAGCAACCCTTTGTGAGTTCCAGTGGTTCTACCTTAAGTTTCTACTTCTATTACGTTAACTTATAATTTCTGCTCTTGCTTATTTCTCTAAACCTAACCATCAACTTTCTTTGATATTCTAACCTAATATCCCTCCCATCAGGACCTCTATTCTATATTAGTCTCATCCTATCAGATACATGGTTTACTATTTCTAATCCCATATGGTTTCTTCCATATTTCTCAGATATAGGTTCCATAGGATTCTGGTTTCTGTAAATTTCCAAGTGTTTTGCTTATGAATTGCCCATACTCACTGCAGGATGTAAAGTATTTTTTTTGTATCTTTTCTCCATCTGAATGCATATATGTTAGAACCATCTGACTGAGTCTAACCCAGTGACTAGTGGACACTGAGGCTTGAGTGATATCCTAAATAAAGTAACTACTATCTCTAATATGCTAATGATCTTCCATTTCATTCTGAAATAAAATGACACAAAATAGACAAGATAATTGTACCTGTAGCTTCCAACAAATGTTTTCCTTGATCCTGGAACTTTGTAGGACTTAAAACTCCCAAAGCTTCCTGAAGCAATTGACCATCTGCAGCAAAGAGTTCTTTCAATGCCCTCTCAGAAGGTTGTACTACAGACATAAATGGAAAACCAAGAATACCACAGGCCACACATGCCAGTGTTCCAGAATCAACATGTAAACCACATGGCAAATCATCATCATCGACATACAGTTCTGCAGTTTCCATATACGATCTGGTTTCATCTACCGGATTATTGGAAATATTCTCAGGCTTGCAATCAACAGAGGATGGTTTTCCACTTGCAATACTAGCAATGTTCGCAGCATCATTGTGAAGAACATTCTCTAGAATATCTGTTCCCTTATCAGACTGGGAGATCTCCGTGCTTCTCTCATCAACCACTAAATTAGGGGCATCAGGAGATGTGGATAAAGAAAATGACTGAGGATCCTTACATGAGGCAGGCAAAGACTCAGGATCCCATAGCACAGTATGGTAAGCAGGGTTTATTTCCAGAAGTGCTGATAATATAGTATTTCCATAAAACATATCATCTATAAATGCTTTCTTCACTAGTAGCTCTCTTTCTTCCTTCTGACGATCTCGTAGACGGGAACTCCGTGCCCCTGGAAGTAAGGCTCTAGGTACTCTGACATGAAAATAATTCCAGCAGATTCAAACTGGAGAAGTACATGATCAGGGGCCAACTTTAAATGTTGGACACCACAATAACAGAAAATAATCTGAGGCACATGGGCAGAAATATATTTGGAAGGATGCATCAATTCAAACTTATAAAACAACTTCACTCACAGAATCTCCACTCCATAAGCTATATACAAAATTATTTAAAGTCAACACAAAAGAAGTTTCCTGCATCCTATTCATTTTTTATCGATATATTCAGCATTCATAAATAATGATATGTTCAAAATGCATTAGCACTTATTGAAACCTTTTCCCTGAGATGGTCCCATGTTCACTGGACCATTGGATGACTACAAGATCTAAAAGTACCAGATTGTCAGATACTCTGACTTGATTTGTCAGAAGGGTAGTGAGAAGAACCCCAGTTCAATAGGCATTATTAGAATTTTTAATCAAATCCTGGCTCTTGATGTGATTCAAGAAAGGCCCTGGACAATGAGTGTAATGTAAAAAATAAGCACTCCCTCGAGTGATGCAGGATTGAAGAGTTATAAAATGAAAGAGGAAACGAAAAGATCATCAATATTGTTGATAAAAAAATATATATTCACCAAATAAATAAATAAATAAAAAGTAGGACAACTTCCATAGTTCAGTCAGTCCTCCTTCCCCCAAGGTGAGGAACTCCATCCAGCTGTGCTCAGTTCAATAGGATTTAGGCTCTGATAACCCCAAAAAATTTAGAAGTTCAAGAACAAAATAAAATTTAGAGGGGGAAAAAAACCGAGTAGATTCCTACCTAAAATATAACATCACGTCCCCTGTGAAACACTTTCAAGCTATATCATGCTATGTCAACAGGAACTTAGGGAGATAGGAAATGGATCCTGATTCAGCGACACTCTAGTGGTGGGATCACCGACCACCAAGCCAATGTTGGAAACCAAAGCCTAGATTGAACCTGCCAAACCCACATCTCTTCTCTAATAAAGGCTGCAGTGCTTTACTTATCCATTTGGTGTTTCACCTAGTAATCTTTTATTACTTTTATCTTATCGTGTTTGCTTTGAGTAGAGTATGTAAGAAAAAGGAGGAAAATGAGTTAAACTTAGTTTGGATGTTAGGAATAGTTTGATTTTTCCTTTTTATATGCAAGCATATACCCATCGTTGAGATTGGAATACCAAAAAGTTCAGTTGGGTTCACAAGCAGGTACACTCTTCTTGCCATCTTCTATCTCTGCTTCTCTCATCCCTTCCTTAGCTCAGTTGGAGATCGCATTCTGTTATTTCCCCTCTTTCTTGTTTTTTACTATTGACTACTATCATCATCTCTTGTAAGCCTGCTCTGTTAGACTGTTACAGGTAGTATTCTTGGCAGAGTAACATTTGAGTAAATTCTTTGATTATTAATCTATTGATTCTGAAATTTGGGTGCTAAGACCTTATCTAGGGTGCACAAGTTCTAAATCCTTGAACCCACCAACTTTTTTTCTGCCATGAGGCTCTCTTCTGGATCAAGGCGGATCCTGTACCATTGCTTGCCGGTTTCAGTACGTCTTAGGTTGCTCTTAGATACTTTGGAGAAGCTGTCCAGCCTTAGAAACACAAACCTGAGAGGTAAATATTAATTTCTATTTCCAATTTCTACTTCTGTACCCTCTAAAAATCCCCAAACCCTAAGCTTCCCCATTTTTATTTTTTCATTTTTGGACAACATGCTGGTTCAGACCCATTTGGTGATCTGCAATGGTGAGCTTCAATGAGGACAGTAGAAGAATGAGAAGAAAAGGGAAGGGGAACTCACATGTAGACACACAGACACAGTAACACAGACACAGACACAGACACAGACACACACCCACCCACCCACACACACACACACACTCACTCACTCACTCTCTAACACAAAGCATCACAACTACAATCTCAATAATGTAAACTTCATAACAGAGTTCACTCTATGATTACAACGAATAAATAATCAATACCCTTGCATAGGAATAGTAACCTATATAAAACAAAATCCAACAAGAATAAAAATCTAGCATATTCAGCTAATGCTAAGAAAGGAAAACTACCAAGATGTTCCTATGTAATCTACCCAAACAATAAGAATACGTAAAAGACTTAACTTATTACTAAACTATTCCAGCCCATGTTGGACCAAAAACCTTTGGACTGGTTTTGTTTGGATTTTTGTTTCCAAAACTGACAATACTTACCAATCATGTCCAACTGCATCACAGTCTACCAAAACCCTTCAGCGGTCCAAATACACCACTAATATTCATTCAAAATCATCCCACAGCCCCCAAAGATGTATCCCACACTCAGTCATCAGTTCCAGCCCATATTTAGATTGGATAACCCTCCATGGTCAGAAACTCAATCTGAACCCCTTCCCCAAATTCCAACTCTAAATCCTAAATCCCAAAGTCTCCATTTATTCAAAACCTGAAACCCTAATCCCAAATTGCCGGAATAAAACACCAAAACCGCAATAATACCTTAAAGCTTCATTATTAGCTTCCCATCCTCAATTACCCCAGAACCCTCAGGCAAACCTAAACATAGACCTAACCCTATGTCCCTATCTCCCAATTTCATAAAACACTAATTGACGCTACCTGAATTGGCTATTCCATACAAGATCCTTTGTAATTGGCACCTAGTTGATCCCTTCAACCTAGGGCTACATCACTCCTTTGATTCTGACATTCCATTCTGTTATTTACAATCTCTTCCATTGTCCCTCTGTTCTTGTTTCTAATTATCTACCAACTATTTTCACCACAAACCATAACTCTGTTTGGGGCACCAATGATTAATCACTTATCTAACGGTTCTGAATTATGGGTCAACCCTAGGAGACCCAAGACCTAGATCCTTACCATCAACTTTTTTTCCTACAGTGAAGTTTCTCATCAAGACCAAGATTACTCCTCCAACTATGGCCTACCAGGACACTAATCCTAACATTTTGAGTCAAATGGAGGCCTTACCAGGAAGCTCTTTCAACTAAAACCTACTCTCATTTCCGCCTATGGTTTGGGGGATCTGGTTTAGCCCTTGATTGAAGAGGTTCAGCTAGCCCAGCTATTAGGAGCTTAACTCAAAAAAAATAAGGGTTTTGGGCTTAAGATTTTAGGCTACTTTATTGGGATACATAAGATCATAGGTTATGGTGGTTAAAAAACTTTGGAGACATTTAGAGTAATGGGGTATATGAATAGATAGATGAGGCAGCTTCAGAGATGCTAACTAGAAAGTTAGGACCCGTTTGAGAAGTCACTGAGAAACAGTTTCTGGTGTTTCTTGCTTTGAAAAAAAAAAAAAAAAACTTCGGCAAAAAACTGCTTGATAAAATTGTTTTGTTTATGGTGACTTCTGCAACAAAAATTGAAATTTATGAAAATTTCTGCATTGAGAAACATTTTTGATGCAACTACTGTTTCTCGAAGCAAAAGTTGGGTGTACTGGTTTAAGTGAAACAATTTTAGAGAACGGCATTCATGGAATTTGGCATCCTATACATAAGAATCCTGCTCAAACCTTCTCATACTGTGCATAACTCTTTCATTCGTTGCTTCTTCAATCCTAAGATAGGGAGGGATCATTCGATTCTTCATCCTCTCTATCTATGATGGCCAAAGTTCCTCTTCATCTTACTATCTCTGATTATGTGATAAAAGCTTACTAATACTATTTCTGCTTCCAAAAGCAAGTTTCATAAAGAAATTTAGAAGCCTATAAAAAATGTTTCTGCTTCTAGAAACATCCCAAACTGTTGGTGTTTCTCGAAGCAGATTCACTTGGTGGATTGTCAAACGGATGCTTACTGGAATAGGGTGAAATTTGGAGAGAATGTAAACCATGATATATGGGGATGGTCCCTAAAGTATGGTCTGATGCCCACATCTCATTATATTATTATTATTTTTAATATTGTGTTGGTATGCTCTAATACCCTAAATTAATAGTGACATTTGGACCCTTGGTCTATAACTGGGTTGAAACTTATTTTCGTCCGTTGGTCTCTTGTACGGCGAAATTACACTAAACTCAATGACCATCATAATTTTCTACACCCGGTAGTACTAAAAGGTTAACCTCGAAGTAGATCATAAGGTGGGCCCACAACTCTCTAATTAAGGCCCATTATTTTAATTTTACTATATAAATGATATTATATGTGTGTTGAACAATGATTTAGATGATGAAATGTGGTAAGAGAAGAGGGTGCAGGAGAGTGGTATCATGAGATTGAAATTGGAGGGTTGTGGTGATTACACCTACCAAGAATACGTGTCACCATGAAGAGAGATAGAAATTGAGATGCCAAGAAAATAGGAAAAGTAAGTTATAGGTGTCACAAGGGAAGGAATAAGAAAAAAGAGTGACACCTAAGTGTATACGTGTCCCCCATATTATCATTAGTAAAGTGATTAAGTAATAAAATAAAGGAGAAGAGGTGTAGTGTGTTGACACCTAGCAAGGAGGGTGTCAACAGTCAACTTAGGTGTCAACAAGAGAAAGAAAATTAGAAGAAAGTAGTAGACATTTGAAAAAATTTGAAAAAAGAAAAAAATTGTTATTTTATGTGTTAGTCGGTTTGCAATCCTTATAAATAGGAATGAATCTTCCCATTTGTAGGGTGTAATTTTTTGTATAGATCATAGAGGTAGGGATTTTTGCATGGATAAAGAAAGAGAAGAGAAGAATTCATTTGGAAGAGAAAGAGAGAAAATTTGAGAGACTGAGAGAAGAAGTTGTGGTTTGGGGAGAGAGAGAGAGAGAGAGAGAGAGAGAGACTAAAAGTGCAAAAGTAGTACAAGGATATCAAATCTTCTCAGCATTGGGAATTTCAAGGACTTGTTCATATAAAAACAAGCATCCAACAAAGGTCAAACGATAATTATGGTAAAGAAGACATCTGGTTGAAAGAACAGGAACAAACCGGCATATCTATGAGTATTATGATTCATTCCATGTTATCTACAATTTTACCGTATTTTAACTATCATGACTCGTTTGAAAGATTTATGCATTATGATGCATATGATATATACAATAATATTTTATTAAATAATCAATTGTTTCAGCATATGATTATTCTATGCATGATTTATGTGCATCCATACAATTGTTTTACAATTTTTGTTATAATTTAATCATCCAGTGGAATTCTTTAGTGATAGATTATTTATTATTCTTGCATTGTTAATGATTAAATGAAAAGTTTAATAAATACAAGATTGAAATTGAATAAAAGATATTGTGCTGACAAGCACTGCCTTTGTAAGTCCTGTTTGTTAGGCATTGTGGATAGAGTTCAAGTGAAAAGATAAGGTCTAATCCAATGATAGTAGACTATAAGGTGTACATGGCCTTGTGCCTAGAGCCCCAGATAATGAAACCACTTTGGTGGTGTACAGGTAGCCACTTCGGTGGTGTAGAGTAACCACTTCGATGA
The DNA here is from genome assembly GCF_041222555.1 of Hakea prostrata. Taxonomy (NCBI): domain Eukaryota; kingdom Viridiplantae; phylum Streptophyta; class Magnoliopsida; order Proteales; family Proteaceae; genus Hakea; species Hakea prostrata. The sequence continues at coordinate 6,321,764 of NC_142601.1, forward strand.
TTTAGAGAGATGTACTTCCTCCATGGATCTGCTTAGGCTTATGACCATAATGAAAGAGAAAGAGAAAAGAGAAAAATTTTAAGAGTTAGAATATTATATTTTGAAAATGTTTTTCAGAATATATATTATGAGACTGAATGTTTTTTATTACAGCACATGCAATGACACCTATTTGGAAAAGATCGAATATTTTATTCTGAAAATATGCATGTCTTGTTTTAAACCTGTATGTAACATGATTGTTTTATAACATTCATTGGGCTAGTTTAGCTCATACTCAATTATCATGTACAAACAAACAGCCAAAGAGCAAGGGTAAAGGCATAGCAATCCAAGAGTAGGATTGAGAGTCGAGGTCTCTTTTGATTGTGCTAGCCATTTGAGTTCAAAGGACAGCTATATTTAAGTATGTATTTTAAGGGTTTGTATAAGACAATAAATGTTTAGTTAGTAGTTGGTGGTTTTGAAATACGGATGACTGTACTTAATGGTAAATATAATAGTTGTAGTTGCCATTAGATGATCCATTCTTTTGAGTTTTTACCCTCTCTTAATAGATTAATGTTTCCTCTATGGTTATTATGATATTTTCCTTGTATTTTAAAAGAATGGTTAAAGATAAGTAATTGCCACATCACCCTGTTGGATTTAGGTGACGTGGGCTCCAATTGACCTTGGTAAGTGGGGACGTGAGATTGGAATGGTTATAACGTCCAGATAGGTGTAGATATGATTTTGAAATTTGGGTTTATTTGGGAGTACAAAATAAAAAATGTAGTCAGCTTTGGGGAATTTACAAGGTTAGAAGAACAATTGGAGATAAGAAGATTTGATCTAGTTAGAAATTCAAGTAGCAAGAAGGAGAAGGAGAAGATATTGCATATGAGAAAGAAAGAGAGAGAGAGAGAGAGAGAGAGAGAGGGGAGATGCTATGTCAAGGTACCTCATCAGCAGCGATAAATTAAAACTCAAAATGCAATTCATCAACTCATAGCTCCACAGAACAATTACATCTCATTTATAGCCACATTGCTGACATAGTTTCAAACTCAACTAGGACTCAAAATTAGAAACTGGATCCAAAATAGACTCCTATGGTAAAACGAATAGGTTTAACCCAATCCTCAACCTATAAGGTAACCTAAACTAACTAGAAAATTGAAACAGTGAAGGAAATAGATTCAAAAGAAGACTAACTAAATCAAATAACGAAATCCGGTTTTCCTACTTTCCACCCATATTTTAGGCTCATCAAATTGCTCAATTATGAAATAAACCCATAGAATAAAGGCCAAATACATGTATGATCCAATCCTAGACTTTTCCTAAGGAAAGAAGCCCAAACTGGTGATAATTCTGCATCAGAGTTTAGATGTTAAAGATGATTCGGTTTCTCCCCCTTCTTGAATTCTGATTTCTTCCCCATTGGTTTGCTTTTTGTTACTTATTTTATTCTGTAAAATAGCATCCTCTTTTATCTTTCATCTCTCAACCATTTTATCTCACTTATATGTTCTCTTCTTTATCCCTAAATAGACATTATTAAGAGTCTAAAACTCTATTTATTCAGTCCTGCCACTCCCATATAAACTTCAATTATTTTACTGTTTATTTGAGCTTTTGACTGTGGGTGCACAGTGATTCCAAATAGGATCTAAACCCTAGGAATGGAAGCAAATTTTCTGCCTGTGACAGGCCCAAATGCTTGTTTTGCCACCTCTGCATTCATGATAAGAAATATGACGACATTAGGGAATGGAATACAAAGCAGTACAAGTAGTTAAGGATGCTCTGCACGCAGAATGCTCATGGTTCTGATTCTAATAACAAGATACATCATATATGATAATAATATTCGAAAAAACAGAGAAGTTACTTAAAAAAAACTGTAGGTTGATTTCAATCCACATTTTTATCATTGAAGGCATGGAAAAAGACTTTAAGCTGACCTTGGAACAAATGACATAGTCAACAAGTACAACAGCTGCTGATGGGAAAGCATGGGAAGATAATTCATAGCAGCTCTACGCACGGCAGCATCCTTTGCTACCTTGAGCCATTGTGGAGTTCCAAAATTAGCAGCTTCCCCGCAGTTAAAACCTTCTCCAAGGGAAGCAAAGGGTGTAACAATCCAACATGTTAAACATTTCAACGAAAAACTTAAAAAAAAAAAAAAAAAAAGAATATAAAAGGACCCCCACACTCCAAAAGAAAGAACTACAGTCAGTCTGGCAAACACAATCGAAATCTCCATTAACATGCTGATATGGTTAAGATTGTCCCAATTAGTCAACCAGGGGTCCAGGGCTTAGAAGATTTTGCCCATGGTGGGGTTCCATAGACCTTAGGCTTCTTATTTCGGGTTAATTGCGCATAATGTGGTTGGAACGTTAGTAGATAGGATTAGTCGTTAAAATCAGTGTTTAAGTTAGATTAGGAAACTTAACTAGCTAGATAGAATTCTATTTGATTTTAATTACTTTATTGTAGCTTTTGGAGTGATTAGGAGTTTTTTAGAGTCAAATTAGGAATTTTAGAAGGTCTATATGTACGTATATATCCCCATCAATTATAAGCGATTAGAACAAAGAAAGTGTTGAAAACATGGACTGAGGTTTCCTAATTAGAATAGGATTATGTTTCCTCATAAGTCTAGAGTTTTATTTCTATATTTTTTTTTCCTACTTAGTATAGGACTTAACTAGGTTGTAACTATAAATACCCTATTGGGGTCTTGTGAATAATATACTTTTAGAGGAGCAATTCCTCACATTACAACATGGTATTAGAGCAAGGTTTTGTTTTCATCCTACAGAGGTGCTGTAGAAATTTTGTTTGAAGTCGCTATTCACGTGTTTGTTTTCTTTTCGGGTATAGTGAAACTATATATTGGGTGATTAAGTGCATGTCTAGGAAAATTTTGTCTAAGGAGTCTGGTATTTAAGCGGATCGGTTGTGTCCCTCCAGCCTTTCCTGGAAATTTCCTGGTGTACTTTGATTCAACAATATACTAATTGGAGGTAACCGAGGAGATCTTTTCACGGGAATTAGTGGGGTATTTTGAATATTTGTTTTCATTTCAAAGTTCAGTTTTTCTGCAATTTGCAACAATTTTAGGAGACTTTTTCGTAAATTTTGAAAAAGTTCAGGGACTTTTTTAATTTCTCCTTGCAATTATGGCTGATCCCATATCTCCTTTATCTGATAATTTTCGCCCTCCGTAAGTGCGTATTGTGGAAGAGCGTCATACAAAGGACAAGTGTGGGTTGTGGACGTCCAACAAATTCCCGTGGGAGGTGAATGGAATCAGGGCAGCAATCAAACATCTACAAATCGCTGTTCGACACCCCGGTACTCCAACACCTCTTTCCTCGATGAGCTCCAACACTTTCTCCAATTGATGTCCAGACTTGACTCATCTTCTCCAGTACAGACTTCCAGTACGAGTATAGCCTTTGTCATTGATCCCTCTGTTGATCCACAAATCCCCATAGGTATTTTTGGTTGTCACAATGTCAATTTGACTTATCACTCTTGGTAATCGACTCTGGGGTAACCGACCATATGACAGACTCATCTACTTTGTTTCATACTTATTCATCTGTCCCTATTGCTCAGGATGTTTGAACGGCTGATGGGTCTCTATCCCCTATCTCTGGGAAAGGATCTATTATCTCTTCGCCTTCTCTTACCTTATATAATGTCATGCATCTTCCTAAGTTTTCGGTTAATCTTTTATCTATTAGTAGTCTTACTCGTGATATGAACTGCAAAATAACTTTCTTTCCTTCTCATTGTGTGAGGACCTGGAACAGGGCTTACGATTGGCAGTGGTAAACAGAAAGGGGGGCTCTACTTAATGGATGGGTCCCCATCAACTCTTTCTACGGTCTCTAGTTCCACCTCCCCTGCACTTTTTACCTTATTACAGTGGCATAGTCGTCTTGGCCACGTTCATTTACCTATTTTGTCCAAATTATTTCCTGATCTGATTAAAAGGTGCAATTTAAATGATTTTTATTGAGGCATGTATTTTGGCCAAACAGACCAGGCATGTTTACCCTATTTCAGATAATCGTAGTAAAATTCTTTTTTCAGTCATTCACTCTGATATGTGGGCTCGGACCGTGTCTGTATCTGGTCATAGATGGTTTGTTACCTTTATCAACTGTTGTACTAGGACCACATGGGTTTACTTCACCAAAAAAGTGACGTTTTCTTGTGCTTTCAAAATTTTCATAATATCATTAGGACTTAGTTCCGTTATCCGTACGAAGGATTTTGATTGTCACCCCAAACTGAGTACTTGGGTGGCTCATTCCCTTCCTACTTAGCAAACTATGGCATCATACACCAAACTAGTTGCGTCGACACTCCACCTCAAAATGGGGTTGCCGAACGCAAGAATAGACATCTACTTGAGGTAGCACGTTCCCTCATGTTTTCTATGCATGTGCCTCCTCGGTTTTGGGGTGAAGCCGTTCTTACTGCGGCATATCTAATTGACCGAATGCCTTCCCGAGTTTTAGACCAACGTTGTCCCCTTGAGGTTCTTTTAGGTACAACAGTCTTTATAGTCTCACCTAAGGTTTTTGGATGTGTTGCCTTTGTCCGAAACCACCATGTTCATGGAAAGTTAGATCCTCGTGGGTTAAAGTGCATTTTCTTGGGTTATCCTCCTACACAGAAGGGGTATAATTGTTATCATCCTAGTTCTCGTGGTTTTTTCATCTCTATGGATGTTGTGTTCCAGGAACAAATTCCCTTTTTTTTTCCTACACCTCTTCAGGGGGAGAGTTTTAGTGAAGAGGTTCCAATGTTGATTCCTCATTTCGATATTTCTCTTGAGATTCTTACAGATGATCCTCCTTTAGAAGATAGAATGACCGGACATGAACAGCTGGTGGATGATATACAGGGGGAGACTAGACCTCTGAAGACCTATCAAAAAAAGCAACAAGTGACCCCTTTTGAACCAAGTCAGTCAAAAGCTTTGGTTCCTAGCCCTGAACAATCCGTTCTTCCAATTGAGTCTGTCTTTGACCCTTCTTCTAATCCTACTTTAGACTTACCAATTGCATTAAGAAAGCAGCCTCGAACTTGCACCAAACATCCTATTTCTAATTATGTTTCATATCAGTCTCTATCTCCGAATTTCAAAGTTTTATTTCCTCTTTGTCCTCTACTTCTATTCCTAACACTTGGCAGGAGGCATTATCTCACTCAAACTGGAAAGAAGCTATGGATGAGGAAATGCAAGCTCTGGAAAAAAACAAAACGTGGGACTTGGTGACTTTGCCAATAGGAAAGCGGATTGTAGGGTGCAAATGGGTGTTTGTGATCAAGTACAAGGTAGATGGGACTGTTGAAAGGTACAAGGCAAGATTGGTGGCCAAAGGTTTCACTCAGACTTACGCGTTGACTACCGGGAGAAATTTGCCCTGTTGCCAAGATGAACACAGCGTACTATTATTTCATGTGCAATTAATAAAGGGTGGGTTTACAACAATCGATGTAAGAATGCATTTTTGCATGGAGAACTCCAAGAAGAGGTATATATGGATATACCACCCGGGTATTCTACTCGGAGGCTTATAGGAAAGTGTGCAAGTTAAAGAGGGGTTTATATGGGCTAAAGCAATCTCCAAGAGCGTGGTTTGAAAGGTTCCATAAGGCAATGATATCTAATGGCTATAAGCAGAGCAATGCAGACCACACTTTGTTTATTAAAAGAGATGGTTGCCACACTACTATACTTTTAGTATATGTGGATGATATTGTGAACACAGGCAGTAGTGAGGATGAGATTTCAGCATTAAAGACTTTTTTGGGAACTGAATTTGAGATCAAAGATATGGGAAAACTAAGATATTTCCTAGGTTTAGGTTGGCATATTCTACTAGTGGTGTATCTCTATCCCGGAGGAAGTATACATTGGATCTTCATGAGGAGCTGGAATGTTAGGATGTAGCTCGAGACTCCTATTAAGCCTAACCTATACTTGAAGGCAAAGGAAGGAGAACCAATTGACAAGATAAGGTATCAAAAATTAGTGGGAAAGTTGATCTATCTATCTCACACTAGACCTGACATCACATTTGCAATTAGTCATGTTAGCCAGTATATGCATGATCCCTATTCCTCACATTTGGATGCAGTATATGCATGATCCCTATTCCTTACATTTGGATGCAGTATATCGAATCTTGAGATACTTGAAGACTACTCCAAGAAAAGGAATTTTAATTTCAGCTCTGGACATTTGAAGATTGAGGCATATCGGATGCAATTGGGCGGATGTCCGTGATAGGAGGTCTACCTCGGTATTGTGTATATGTGGGAGGTAACCTTGTGACTTGGAGAGTAAGACGCTTGTAGTTGTGCGGTCCGGTCGAGGCTGAGTTTAGGCGTTGCTCAAGGCATTTGTGAGATATTATGGCTTAGGGCTGCTTCAGAGGTTGGGACGATTTGGAAGTTCTTATACGGTTATACTCGGATAGTAAGTCAGCAATCAGCATAACTCATAACCCGACAACATGATAGGACTAAGTATGTGGAGATTGGCGACATTTCATCAAAGAGAGCTTGGGTGGGCTGATCCATAACACCTTTGTTACTTCAAGCGGCACGGCTGTGTGCTCACAAGGCTTGGCCGAAGATATTCAATTACATTATGGCAAGTTAGGCATGATAAATATCTATGCTCAAACTTGAGGGGAGTGTTGAAACATGGCGAGGTTTCCTAATTAGAATAGGATTATGTTTCCTCATAAGTCTAGAGTTTTATTTCTATATTTCCTTTTCCTGCTTAGTATAGGACTTAACTAGGTTGTAACTATAAATACCCTATTGGGGTCTTGTGAATAATATACTTTTAGAGGAGCAATTCCTCACATTACAACAGAAAGACATTTTATCGGAATTTTGGTTGTGTTAAGTATTGCATACAAGATTGATACCCCAAGCCTGATTTCTACTCTTCTTCTCATGATGTGAACACAAAGACCTTCCCTTGGCCGAAACCCTAAGTGGTGCCCCAAGGATGGCTCCAAGAAGCCACCCTAACTTGGCCAAACCCCCGTTGGGGGTTTTCTTAGACTTTTAAATAGATTGAATTCGGCTCGGATACAACTCTATCCGAATTCGATCTAATAAGCAAAACCGCTATCCAAATCCGATCCGATATCCAGTGGAAATTTACAGAAGGTATCCGAATTCGAATCAGGAATTTTTTTCGGATATCCAATAATAATCCGATCTAATAAACTATCTGATTAGTGATTGCAAATTGTCTTTTTCTTTTTTTATTTATTTTCTGATTTCCAATTTCCGATTTTCAGGTTACCGATTACCGGTTTCCAAATCTGATTATCAGCAATTTTTAGAGAAAAAGATGTTCAATACTTTACTATAATTGGATAAATTTTTATCCGGATATTATCCAATCCAATAAACAATTATCCAAATCCGGTTGCTTATCAAACATATACGGATATTTTCCTGTGAGAAAAATTTTGGGTTCTGACACCCTTAACCAAATATGAATTCAAATTCAGAGGCGGAATTTTGACTATCTGTTTATAGGTCTAGGTAGTTTAAGCATTTTGCCCCCCTTTTCTCGGAATTATTTCCAGAATATTTCAAAACTCTATTTGAGTTCAAATACCTTAGTTAAGTTGAGTTCGAATTGGTTTAGGGAGTTATGTTTTGATTCAAAGTTGTTTGGTTGAGTCTTAGGTTATCTTAAATTGGCATGTGCTTATTTAAGTTAACTTGAAGTCCAATTATTAGCATGTCTTTTAGCAGATTCCAAATCAACAGTTGAGGTCTTTAAGTAATTGGATTCCAGTTCAAGAGTTTGGTCAAGTGGCTAAGTTAAGAGTCTTTGAAGGCTATAAATACCCAAGTATCCTATGTAATTTTTCAGTTTTGATGATTAATAAAATTGTTGAGTTTTGGATCAGGGTTTCCTAGTTGAGGGGGCCCTGGTTGAGTAGAATTGTTCAAGTTCAAGCTTCTTCTTCTCCATTCCAGCAGTTTACAAGCAATTATCAAGCAACCAACAATCATTCACAGCATTCAAGTAAGTAAAAGAAGCCCCCAACCCCTTTCCCTGCCTCCTCTCTCTCCAGCAGACCCCACCTCCAGTTAAACCCTTAATCCCCAACCACTTTAGCCTCCTTCCCCTCCACTTAGGATCGCACCTAGCCCTAGGATCTAGTCCTATAGTTACTTCCCCAATTCAGCCCAGTTTCCTTGGTCTGGAAAAATCCTGCACTTCATCTTCTTCCTTAGAAAATTTTGCAGATTATAATTTTTTGAAATTTGATTCTGTTTTAAGTTCTGTTCACATTCAAACATTCTACAGTCCAGATCAATCAAATTCAATTCTGAAGATGCAGAACAGCAATAAAATCAGTTCCGAAAACTGCAGAATAGAAGCCTATTTCCTCTTCCTACCCTAAATTGAAATTTCCACCAAACCCCACTTTGAATTTTAGTTAAAAATTCCGGATCTGAACTACAGTTACAGCAGGGTTACTTAGAGCTATAGCAAACTTAAACACCTTGAATCAACCCTCCTCTTTGTTGGAATCCCGGGGCAGCCCCACGATAGTAAAAATCGGCGAAGATTTTGCCGTTTCGGAAGCTGGCAATATGAAAACAACATTGAAACGATTTTTTTACCAAATATCGGTGAAAAATCACTGATTTTTGGCGATTTATTGTTTTTTTTTTCATTGAAATCTCGCGATTTTTGGAGATTTTTCACCGATTATAAAGGAAATTTCGGATGCAATGCGTCCCTCTCTCCTTCTTTCTCTGCCATCTTGTCTCAGATTCACTGCCACCAAGTTTGAAAAAAGCAAAGGGGAGACTGTGTGGTGTTGAAGATTTAAACGTGGCTCAATTTAGTTCATGTACACTTTTTTCAAGGCTTAACTTGTCATTCACGTTACTTGCATTGTTCTTACTCTGTCACCTTATCTTATCTACAAGCATTAAAAATTCATCTTTTAACTTGTCTTGTCTTCATTAATTTTTCACTTTTTAAAATGAACTAATAAAGTAGTAACTAGTTAACTACCAAGTATGAAATCCAACGAAACCTAAGTCAAATATCATATATCAGGGTTTCGGCAACCACCGAAACCCTACTTATCTCCAACATTTCGTACTTTGGGCAGCCCTTAGATTTAGGGAAATTACTAAAATACCCTTAGCCCTAGATTGGGGTTTACATCATTTCTTCATCCCAAGAAGACCTTCAACCATTCAACCTGCCATTCAAGAAGATCTTTGACAGCAGCAAGTTCAATTATCCAACATCAATCTTTTCCCAAAGCCTAAGTCCCCCTTTTTAATCTTTTGACCGGCTAGAAAACTTCCACAACTTTATTTCACCATTAGAAAGCATTCAGGTTCCTCCCACAGCCTCCCCACATCAACAACTGCACTTGATTCCCTAGTCTGTACCATCCACCCATTAAAAAACCATAAATTCCCTAATTTATCCTCAAGTTTTGAATTCATGTAAGCTGCAACTATTCTTTGCTACTAGAAGATCATATAGAATGCGCTTTCTGCAGGAATTTTACCCAGCTACATCTAGCCATTAAAACCTGATGAAATTGAAATTAAATCTTCTGCAACCCTAAGATAGACTTTATCCACATTTCATATCTATCTACATAGTCAGGTTGCCTGAAATTAACCTTTTGCCCTGCAGTCCTAAACGAACTACAATCCTACACAACCCCTGATTTAGTAGGAGCTTTCAGCATATTCTTACCCTACATCAACTCAATTAGACCTAACCATCGAACCTTAACTTTGACCTGGCCCTAGCCCTAGCCCTAGCCCTCAAGTAGAAAGCCAACCCCCACACCCCCCCCCCAAAGGCAGACACCTTGTTTTGACCTACTCAGATCCTACACGACCTATTTCCCCAAAAATGAGCCCAGGGTTGAATTACCTGCATCATAGATCTTTGATCCTCTGGTTTTATAGTGAAATGGACCTCTCAGCTCAAGTACGGAAATAGGTTATTTTACTTGGTTCATTTTCACTCTTTTGATTGAACCACGGTTACTTTGGGTACTATTTGGTTCAATTTGAGTTTGGCGCATAGAAGTCATTTTATGTCTTATTTAGCTTTTTTATATTTAGTAACTAGCTTGTAATAAGGATTCACACATCCAAACCCAAGCTAGTGCTTTATTTTACTGAAATTAGTTTTACTTTTTTCCTTTTTTTATTATTTAGGACTTTGTGATGCTGTTACAGCCCCTTGTAGATACAACCATCCTGGAGATTAAAACACAGACTTGGATAAATAATTTTATTGCTGATTCCAAAGAGCTGCTGCGGATTCTTCTATTCGTGGGGCTTAACTGCTGAGTCACATCCAGGCTAAAACTTGGTGAGTAACATTCAAGTTGGAGCTTTATGGTGAGTTAGATCCATTGCTGTAGGGTTTCTTGGTCAGTAATACCCAGGGCCTGTTTTTACTGGAATCAGTCTACATCATTGCTACAGTTGCTGCCATTATGTACTGCAACAGGTAAGAAGCATCACCTCCACCCCTTTCTTTCCCCTTTATTCTATTTTCTCAAACCCAAGAAGCCACCAAACCCTAACCCTAACCATAAACAATAAACTCTCAGTTCCTATGGATCGCAATTTGCACCATCAGTTTTTCTAAAAACTTCATGATGTAAACCAAATCCAGTCCACCTAATGAAGGCCCAAAGGGCTTGCCAGTGTCCTAACCAGCAACCCAGAGAATTTCGGCCAACACCAGGGGAATTTTAGTAATTTTGCATATTTCTGTTTAGTCCAACCTAGGGTTTCATTAGGTCCAGTATTTGTGTGGGACCCCCAGATCTAATTTTACTTTTGAAGTTAAGCCAATATTTTGTGAGTTATTGAGGAGTCCATGCCTAGGTATGATTCCTGAGTGGCGAAGGAATCCCTAGCTTCAATTAGTTTCTTGTTAGGATTCCATATCAACTCTTAGAATCCAAACTGGATCCTTCTAGAGTGAGATATAATAGAATCTTTGCTTGAGTTGGTGTCTTGAGTCAAGTAGGAGTTTAAGTTTGATCTAAATTACAAGTTAAGAGTCCTAGTATGCTTTCTTTTAGGAAGAAGAGTCCTTTTATGTTTCCCTTCATGTCGGCTATAAATAAGCCACGATAGTATCTAGAGTTTTTACTTGGCGCCCATCAAGTTGGGCTGACACTCTTGACTGCCCACTTTTCACAAACTTGAAAACTACCTGTTACCCACTGTTAGCCCTCAACCATTTTTCTGTTAAGTTTCAACTGAAATGATGATTTTGCCCTTCGTTATGTAAAATTACTTTAATGCCCCCGCCCCTTCACTCTCACTCAACCAACCTCACAAAACCTATTACCTCTGCAACTCCCCTTCCCCTTCTCTCTACCTCTGCAACTCCCCTTCACCTTCTGTTTTAAGAAGTTAAAACGAAGTTGCAGTACACAACATAAATTGATGATAGGATCAGTAAAACCAAAACCCAGATCTTGAATTTGAACAAAAAAAGCTTGTTGCTTAAAATCACTTGCCCCCGTTCGACTGAGTTATTACATTACACATTTGAGGGGGAAAAAACTAGCAAAGCAATTAATTCAATAGGCAGTATTTATTTATGATTCTGAGAGTTTGAATCTTTGTACAAAAGTCGATTAAATTAACCGAAGATACAGAAGGGCAAAATGGAAGTGGTAGATTGAGTTTGAGTCCAAATATAGGGTTCTGTTGTCCATCGGAAATAAAGAACCTGGAGGATGCTTTAGATTTGCATTGATTTCATGTGAGGTGATTTTGGTTTTCATGCATTTTTCCACTGATCTAAGAGCCGATCTCACCAAGTTTTACAGATTAGACCTAAAAAATTTCTGTTTTTTCTGTGTTTAGTGTCTTCTATTCCTCAGATTTTAGGTCTGAGAAGATGATCAGTGGCAATACAAATTGGTCAGTCGGAGGTAAACGATTGATTTTAGGGTTTGGTGAGAAACGGAAAGAAACGAAAACCCTAGTGTCTCCACACCATTCCCAAGGAAACCATAACAGGGAAAAGAACTAATCGAAGAAGGGGAAAGGGGAAGGGGAGTTGCAGAGGTAGTCAGAGAAGGGGAAGGAGAGTGAGAGTGAAGGGGAATTGGCATCAAGTAATTTTACATAACGAAAGGCAAAATTGTGATTTCAGGTTGAAACTAAAGAGAAAAATGGATGAAGGCTAACAGTGGGTAATGGGTAATTTTCAAGTTTGTGAAAAGTGGGCAGTCATTTCCCACTTAAGTGGACAGTCAAGAGTTTCAGCCCAACTTAAGTGGGCGCCAAGTAAAAAGTACTAGAATCTAACAGGCAGTCTGGAGTTATTGAATAAAATCAGAATTTGAAGGGAAGAGTGGAATAGTGGGTTTCTAAGAAGAATCCCATGGCTGCATGGGAATAACTCCTACAATTCTTCGTCTCCTTCATCACCTTCAAGCATAGGACAGAAGCTATACTCAAGCACCACAGCAGCCTAACATCCAAGTATAAACCAGTGCTTCCACCTCTTAAGCCCACACAACCCTCCCTCATTCCCAGCTGCAGCAGCTTCACCCCACCCCTTTACGCACCTTTCCCCTCTAGTAGGGTCCTACCTAACCCCTTACCCCATCCCTACTTTATTTTCTACTAAAAGACCTAAAACCTAGTACTTCAAAATTTCCAGCATTTCATCTTCTTCATTAATTTTCTGCAATTCATCTTCAACCTCTAGACCTAAACCTAGTTCAACCTAAACCCTCACCCACACTCCAAAACCACTTAGCCACTTAGGATCAGCATCTCCTACACCTACTCTACTTCTCCCTTCCAAAGCCTGGCCCCAGTTGACTTCCCCAAGGGTCCTACTCCAAGTAGGAAACCTCAATTTAAACCCTAAACTTATCAAACATAATGTCAAATTATAAAATATAAACCACAGTCCCATTCCTAACCTAACAGAACCCTAGAATCCATTAAAACCCCTAATTCTAGGCCTGAATTCATACATTACAGTAAGTCCTAAACCCTAAAAAATAAAACCTCAGATCCCCTAGCCTGGCTGAAATCCATATCAACCTTAACCTACCCTTCATACTATATATTGTTGCAACATCCTTCATAAAAGCCCATTGCAGCTGTAGAAGGCTGCTGATTCTATTGAAGAGGATCCTGAAGTGAGCCCAAATCAAGGGAATTACCTCAATCAGTTGAACCCTAGATCCTGGTTCACATCCTTCACCAAACCTAGTCCCCAGTTGCAGCCCATCCCGCCTCTCAAAACCCCAGACCTAGCCTCTTCTTGAAAATTGAGTTCTTCAAGCCCTAAAAATAAGAACTTGAATTCCTCCCAAGTCCCAACCAACCCATCCGTACCCTACCAAACCACAAGGACAAAACCAACACCTATCCCCCTAGTCCTGATCCAAGTTATAGTTATGAAGTTCAAAATGTCCAAGTGGGTCAACTTAGCCTTAGATTATTGATGAAATGGGGCCTGCTTTATAAGCCCATACAAGTGGGGGCAATGCCAATACACAGACCTAGTAGTTAATTTCAGTATCGAAGTTAGTGTTTGAGTTAGATTAGGATACTTAATAACTAAATAAAATTCTGTTTTGAGTTTATTCACTTTATCGACTCTTTTAGAGTGACTAAGAGTCCTTTACTAGTCAAATTAGAAAGTCCACATATACGTATCACAAAGGGGCAGGCCTTGGCACAGTGGTCAGTGGACCACAATTGTAGCTTGGGTTAAGGTATCGAAACAGCCTCTCATTAAAAATTGTTAGGGTAAGGCAGCATGGGAAAATTGTCTACCTCTAGGGCACTTTACTCGTGCAACAACCTTTGGCACCGGGTTCGCCTTTTATATATATATGTAATGCATCCCCCACCAATTAGAGATGATTTGATTTAATAACATGACTTTTTTTAAGACTTTCGATCTTATTTGGGATTTGACAGCGCATTGGGATTGCCATCTAATAGAGTTCATTCTCCTAGGATATTGAAACACATGTAATTAAAGGAAGCGTAAACATGGTTTGAATACATACACGTTACGGGTTCTTCGTGAAGATCCACTAGCTTTAACCCAGTGCCTACGACTTCACGTTCTCACTTTTAAGATTTTGCCCCTTTCCTTTCTTGAATCTTCGCCAACCTCTTTCTGTCGTTGAATCCTTTGTTTGATTTTGAGTGGAATGAAATTAAACCCAATTGCTACTAGCTCGGGATGCTGTATTATTTATAACAATCCATAACCTAAACCTAGCCCTCCCAAATGCGGAGGTCATATACCCCGGCCTGCCTCGGGTGTTGGCCTGTATGGGCTGTTGTTAGACAAAAAATCCAACAATCTCCCACTTGGGATACACTAACACGAGCACCTTTTCTTAGGTTTTAGGCCATGAATTTCATAGTCCTCCATCACTTGTTGATTCAACCAACAATGTCATGTTGCAACAACGTGTTCCTCAATATGGTGGTTACACTATCTGTCATTACTAAGTTACTAACATTAATAACCCATTGGTATGAATCCTGGGGGTATACCAGAGATGATGCAACTTTTGTGATCACAAAGCATTCCCTCTGGGTATTTTCTCCGATCAGGATCAACCTACCTAAATTATCTCGGTGAACTCATTTTCAATGGAAGATAGGATGCAAACCTTCTATGTCACAAACATTCCTCTTGCCTTGTCCTTTTGTCATTACTAACATTACAAACTCATTGGTATGCACTTTGGAGTATACACAAGAAATAAAGAATGCAAAACTTCTTGTGATCACAAGAGCATTCTCTTTTAAAGGTCCTTTCACTAATCAAGGATCAGCCTACCTTGAATTACCTCAGAGGTAGAAAACACATAATTATTGTTGGGTTTTTGGGATTAACTAACATTGGCCTATCAATTAGGTCCATATTTACTTAAGCTTTATAGGCCAAGGGTATTACTAACCTTATCCATTGGGGTAATGGTTAGGGTTAAGATTAAGGATTGTTATAAACAACACCTTGGGTCCCTGTAGCCATTATGTACAGTTGGGTTTGATTTCATTCCACACGAAATCAAACAAATGATTCCACGAGAGTAAGAGGCTTCAGAAGATTCAAGAAAGGAATGGGGCAAAACCCTAAAAGAGGGAACGTGTAGTCTAAGGCAATAGACTAAAGCTAGCAAATTTCCAAGAAGGAATCCAAACATGTTCGTATTGGAACCATGTTTATGCTTCTATTAATTACATGTGTTTAAATTACCATAGGAGAACTCTATTGGATTCAATTCCAACAATGAACCAAAGTATCATTATAAGTGAGTTTTTTTAGAAAATAGTTCATTCATTATCCGTAGAGGCCAAAAAGAGGCTATATTTCAAGAATCAAAAAATAAAAAAAAAAAAATAAAAAACCCCATCAACTAAGCCTCTAAGCAGCACCTTGATTAAAAACGTCATCCTAGATTGAATAGGATCAACTAGGCACGAGTTCTTCCAAGACCTCAACCAAAATCAACTCGAACTTGGGAATTAGAGGAATAGTATTGAAAGGGTAAAAGGGTGATTTCAGAAAATTGGTTGGTCAGATTGCAACCAATTCGAATGGTTTTCTTAACAAGGTATGAGGATAATACAGTCCAAAGGGGATGAAGATCCTATCATTGGAATGGACTTGGCAGGTTCACCTATATTTTCTTCTAGAAGGAAGTTGCAAGTGCTCAAAACTGCAGCTTGCTTGAAACTTATGGTTTACGGCAGTTAGATGGGACAGCAAGGTTGACTGAAGTAGGTTATATTATACAGGTGCTGTGGGTCGAGTTTGGGAGGACTATGATGCTGCATACGGAATGTAGTTGAATCCCTATAAATGAGTGTCTGCAAAACAAAAACCAAATATAAATGGGAAAATGCAACCTTATAGGATTATAATTCAAAATAGAAGACCACATATTGACTCTGCCAAACAATTTTTGTGTTTGTTCAGTGGGATTTGCTACGCCTAATTGGGCTACTGCAGGGAAGAATCCTACACCTGAGACCATGTTTAGACAGCCAAACTGCACCATTTCCATTTTGAGTCCGAGTGTCTCTAGCACTATCATATAAGTATGCAAGGGGCCACGACTCTACCCACCCATAATATGAATAGGAAAGGCTTTGGCTGTTTCTTTGGTCTGTGGATCTCACTCTTAATCTGATGGGAATCAATAAGTGCTGCTTTTATTGACTCAGGAGTCAACAGCTGTGTGTATTCAATAGTAGCTTTTGCCATGGATTTAGCAAGTAAATCAAGGGATTCATGGTTGTCATAGCGACAAGGCGAGGTGAGGCAATAGAGGGCAACAAAAGCCAAGGTGACAAGGCATCGCCTAGACAACAAAGGCAACACCAAGTCGCCTTGACCTAAAAGTGGGCCTAGGCGCCTAGGTGGCCACCTAGGCAAACACTTTGATAACTATGATTATATTCACCTTCAACCATCTCCATCTTCTTTTCAATTGATTCAGGTCAGTTTTCTGCACTTCTCCAACCCTGGAACACTAGTTTTTTCACTTTCCTTTGAGGTTGCTTTTCTTTTGTGAATGCTATACTACTAATCAGATCTATAATGAAACTATTTAGTTTCTAATTCTCAGTTTCTCCATTAATTTTGAAACCATACTCTAAATTCTAAATTGATTTCTAATCACTCTTTTCCATTTTTTTATTCAGATTCAGATCTAAATCTCTACATAAATTTGAGTCTCTTGTTGGTAGTTAGTAATTCTTGTACCTAATTCATATTTCCTCTCTAGATGTCAGACTGCTAAAAATGTTATTTCTACCATGTCTAGTAATCTGACCCAAGATTTGCATCATACTGTATGGTTTATGTCTACCTGCCAATTTAAATCACCAACCTAAGTTTCAGCCTAGTGCCTATTCAGACTTGAATATGATTAAGAAATCAATTGTTTACTGATTGTGGATTTTCCTTACTTCCCTGCAATTCTGGTTTGAATGAGGATTTAACCCAAAACCTGTAGGTGTTTGAACATTCTATTAAAGTTTGGACAGTAACAAACTTACAAAAGCTATACTTTGTAAGATCAAAGACAAGTATCCATTTAGAAACTTACCATGGCTGAACCCTACATGATAGGCTCTTGGAAAGGTCACAACAAATTCACCAGGATTCTGCACTAATCTAAAGATTGAACACAAATAAAAATTAATCAGACTTTCCATAGATAAATGACGATGAAATAAAAGATGCCAATCTAGTTATAAGTGTCAGCTGATGAAAGAAGAATCCAAGAGCAATTCTAGATAAGTCGTAACCACCTGCAACAAGGAATCCCTGATGCAACAACTACGTCAGGAGATAACAGAGTCGTCTTCTCACCTAGGAGTGTCAATGCAGCTGAAAAGAAAAGTAAATAGACTTGACTTACATACAAAAGTGATAGAATGTATTATGTTCAAATCTGAAGGCACAATACTTTAATTCAAATGTGAACAGAAACAAATGTAAGGTAGTATAAGTAGCCAATTAAATAAGTATTCATCGATTTATAGAGCAACAACTTTACAACAGAAAAACAAGCAATTATCTTACAGAAAAATCACATGAAGCAGACACTGGTATAGCAATTCTCTGCACTCAACAGGGAAAACTGCTTGATACTATAAATCATCATACAACTATTTACTATTCAAGGTCCATATGTCAGAGAGATGGGGATTACAGTCATCAAAGCAGCTAACTTTTGCAACCTAGAAGTCGTTAACAATAGAAAGAAAATTGCATAAACCAACTGAATGCTGGAATTAAAAAAGTTTATTTCTTCTGCACAATATGAATTGGATATTTGAAAAGTTTATCTTTAGATTATCATACTTTTAAGTATCAAGGCAGGATTTTAAAGCATTAATGTCTACCACTTTCTAATGCAATATTCATTCGACGGACCAATAACTCAGGAAAAAAATAAAGTTCCATACCTAAACGGTCGACATTTCCTCCATAACCCTGGCGGCGAATAACTTCCTCAAAAGCAAAGGCAAAGTCCCCAGGAACAGCATACCAAGTCTTTTGAGAACCAGTGTGGAGAAAATTCATGCTGTGAAGCTCATGATCTTCCACATGCCAAGCAAACCAGCTGAATAGCATGCCAATGTAGACCATGGGAGAAGTAACACCAGGAATTTCGTCTGGCATAAACCGCGTAAGTGAGCCACGTGACCTTGCAATAACTTGTAGATTCCAAGGGCTGTTCGAAAGCTTCCAGCCAGCTGTACCTTCCCTATCGCTACAAGTATTTGGAATCCTTTGCTTCGATAACTTAGATCCATCGTCTAGTAGAGGAGTTGGCGAGCTTGAAGAGGGGTTCAAACTCACCAAGGATGCATCAGAGTCAGTCTTCATAGGAGAAACATTCTCTGCATCCTTGTGAGAGCTATTAACAGTATCACTTTCTTGACCCTCAGGATTACTGCTTCCACGACGTTTATTATAGAATTTCCTCTTTCTCCTCCGCCTATGGAAACAACAAAATGGATCCTCCGGTTCACCAAAGCCTGACCCTGGCACATCATTGGCATACTCCACGTAAATGGGCTTCTCAGAAGATGCTTTCCAAAACAATGCCTCTATAACAAGTGGGTTTACATCCTTTATCATACTCAGGTAATTTCGAGCAAAAGCCTTTGACTTAGACTCGAACTGTTCCAGTGTGTAGACTTCCCCACTTTGCCAGACTTGTTTATGAACTGCTGCTTGCGGAACTGGAGAAAGGCCTTTGGTTCGTTTAATGTTCTGACCTAATTCTTGGTGCCTTGTTGTGAATACAGCCCTAATATCAACATCATTCTCATTATCCTCAGAACCCCTTCCAGCGGAAGAAGTAACTGGGATATTAGCATCAGGGCTTAATTCTGGGGCCCGAGAGAGCGATTTATTCAAGTTAGAAAAAACGAATTTTTTCGAAGGTCTGGGAAACGGTGGGATGACTTTGCAGATCCCAAAAGCACTAGCTTCCTTCTCGATTTTCGATATGTAAGCAATTGGGTCAGAAAATTCGGTATCTGTAGGGTGAAACTCAGGTGCCAAAGGCAAACCTTCTAGCCAAGCAGGTATCTTCACATCACCCATTAACCAAGATAGACTTACAAAGCTCAAAACAAGAAATAAATTAACAAAAAATGACCACTGTTAATCAAAATTTCAAATAAGACACGAATAGCTTACTCGATTGCAAACCTAAGTTGAGGAAATCTGAAAGATGGTACACGTGAATTTCAAATTGAATAAAAGTACACAAAGTCGATAAGAGAACTAATACGTTAAGATAAATTAAAGAAACCTAAAACTACAATTAAGTCATGAAGAACATAACCTGTAAGGCTTCAATGGCTACAGAGTGGTAACTAGGGTTTTTCTCGAGAACGCACGGAAGCGTTCCGAGAGAAGGAAGAAGACGGAGAGAGAGAATCGATTTTACGGATAACTGAATACCGGCTGCCTGGGTTTCGAGAAACATAACATACTGTCCATGCGCATTATAGAATCCCAGCCACTGAATTGATCTAACGTACACCGCTACCGTGTAGTGCGAAGTGGAGCTACAGTTTCTGATTTCAGTTGGGATTTTGCAGTTCCGGCCGCTCCCCGAACTCCAATACCATGAAACATGAACAGTGTCGAGTTTGACCCAAACCACATTTATCAACCACAACTCCACCCCCCAACCGGAAAAGGAAAAAAAGGAAGAAAAAAAAGAACCCAACGAAAAAATAAAAGGAATCCAAACACATGCCCAAGTTTGCTTGCAAAATATATTGATGTTTAATGATGGCCCATCAAAACGTTCTTCGATCCTTTTTTTTGGAAGGGGATTTCCATTCTGTCTGTTTCTAGATTGATGAGTGACACTAATCATAGGTGAGATCAAATGATTGACACTAAATTAAATAATAAAAAAATCATCTTCTAAAATTGACCTCAAAGGCTTAAATAAAAAAAAAAATGACCTCAAAGGCTCAAGGATTGGAAGGAGGAAGTCCCAAGTAAGGGGACGTTCTCCGCGAAAGGGAAAGGAACCTGACCGAAGGCCAGAACTTCCATCAGTCATTAGAAATAAACTTAAGGTTACCGGAAGGAGGAGAACGTTCAGGAGTGAGAAGGATGGGAGAGTTGCCAAGGAGAAACGACCATAAAGTGCAAGACCGATAGCAAGGAAGCCGAACAACAACTTTGACCAGGATCGAGAGAGGGGTATGAACGTACTCAACAACATCTCAACGATCGGATAGAGATGGCGATCGGACCCCAAACACAAGAGCAGTTTAGATCGATTGGAAGTTTGCAAATATAAACCATAAATTGGGGCAACTCACGAAGGGCAATAAATCAGATGATATATACTCGATTATCAGAGAGAAAAAACCCCTTTGTTGAAGCCATAGATAGGTATATATGAATTCCCTCATAATTTCAGACTCCCGACCTTCTCTTTGTTTGATGGATGTGGGGACCCAGTGGCCCATATGAGTTACTACCAACAAATAATGGCGGTTGCTGGCAACTTGGCCAAGATCTTGTGCAAAGTGTTTGGGTCATCATTAACGGGAGTAGCTCAGAAGTGGTTTTTTAACCTATCCTCGAGAAAGATAGCTAATTTTAATGAGCTTGTTCGGAAGTTTCAAATATCTAGATTTCAAGTCTATAGTTCAATTTTGGAGTTATAATATAAAATTAGATGTTTGGTTGTGGAATGAAATCTATGGATTCATCCTAAAAACTATTTGATCAACGAGAATTTTAAATGAATTTTTTGTCTCTGATTTCACCCTCACCCATAAATCTCTGCAAGTTTTGGAAAGGTGTCTCTAGATTCATGAACTAGAGATTTTCCTACCCCCAAGAGGTTTTTTTTGTTTGTTGGTTTGTGGGTTGTGGAATCCCGGGGCTTCCTACCCCAAACCACCCCTAAAGCAACCATGGAAATTGAGAACCTTGATGGGCAAGTGGCCAAAACAACACTCTTTATAGGTCTTTCTCTTAACAGGCAGACTTTTAGAGTTGTTGTTGCAGGACATGTTGACCACGTATGCCGAGCTTGTTCAAAGATGCCAAAAGCAAGCAAAAGTAATAGAAATCCTTAACGCTTGGCAATGAGAGGTGAAGGCAGCAAACAAGGAGCTAAAAGCGTCGGAAAAAGGCCAAGGCTCTAAAGCACAAAACAATGATCGTGGAAACAAGGGATTATCGCCTTATCGGGTTGGAGACAATGCTCACCCGACCATGCTGAGAACACTCCATTGAATGCCTGACGCTCAAAGATTTTGATGCAAATTAATGATAAAGATATCTTGAGATGGCCACCCAAGATAGCATCCAAGCCTGAAGAAAGAAACATGAACAAATATTGTCGTTTCCATATGGATTATGGACATTACACCAATGAGTGCAAGCCCTTGAAGGAAGATATATGAAAAGGCTAATATCCCAAGGGCATTTGGCAAATTATATAAAGTGTAGAGAAGACGATCGAGAAATAAGAACAACTGGAGAAAAAAGAATAGAACGATTGGGAAGCAGAGACCATAGGCCCAAGGCTTCCAACTCCAAGAAAGGAAAGGAGATTGCAGGGTCTAGTTGGTCCCTGATCCTCACCATATTCGGAGGATCAAAACCCAAATCCCTCAAAAGACTGAAGGCAAAATCAAAGTTTGTAGGATCGGGAGAGGCTGTGAAGAAAAGAAAGAGGTTGATTCTCGAGGAGACCATCGTGTTCAATGAGGAAGATGAAAAAGGTGTGTGTGCTCCACATGACAATGTGATCATGATAAAAGTAGAGATTGGCCATCAAGAGGTACACCAAGTGCTAGTAGACATAGGGTCATCAGCAAATCTCTTGTCTTACAAAGCGTATCAGAAGTTGAAGATGGAAGAGGATTTAATGAAACCAACTTTAACTCATTTATATGGATTTCTGGATCATCAACTATCACTGAGGGAGATGTTCAATTGGATTTGATAGTTGATACTTTTTTGAAAGAGATAACTGTTTGGGTAAATTTCTTGGTTGTTCGAGAACTCCCTGCATACAACGTCATACTCGGGAGGCCATCACTCACAAGTACATGAAGATCAAATTCCCAACAAGCAATGGCGTTGGAGTAGTAACTTTTGATCAAAAAACCTCTAGACAATGTTATATTTCCTATTTGAAAGATAAAGCTGAACCGAGAAAGGCTATGACCTTGCCAATTGAGGTTTGTGATGATCGGGACGAGGAGGTCATGGAAAGACCCGAACCTGTGGTAAAGCTGGAGAGAATCCAATTGGATCCTTCTAAGGAGGAGAAAGCAACCTTTATTGGGTCGAAACAATCTGCAGACTTCAAGGAAGAATTGAAAAAGTTCCTTTGGGAAAATATAAATGTATTTGCATAGTTAGCCGCAGACATGCCAAGAATAGATTGAAGTGTTGCAAATCACAAATTATGGATCGAACCGAAGGCCAAGCCAGTCATTCAAAGGAGAAGGAACTTCTTGATCAAAAAAGCATGAGACAATAAGACTGAAGTAGAAAAGCTAAGGGTTCAAGATTCATTGAACTAATCGAATGTCCAACTTGGTTAGCCAACGTTGTGATGGTTAAAAAGGCAAATGGGAAGTGGCGAATGTGTACTGACTACACAGACTTAAACAAAGCATGTCCAAAAGATTGTTATCCATTGCCTAGAATCGATCTCCTCATTGATGCAACTGCCGGCTATGAGACCTGAGACCTTGAGATTCATGGACGCATACTCGGGATACAATCAAATTTTGATGAACAAAGAAGACGAGAAATTCACTGCATTCATGACCGATTGAGAAAGCTTATACTACAAGGTCATGTCGTTCGGGTCAAAGAATGATGAAGCAATATACCAGAGAGCAGTGAATAAAATGTTCAAAGACTTGATCGGGAGAAATTTTGAGGCTTACGTAGATAATATGCTCGTGAAAAGCCTTCAACGTTCGAGTCATGTCTTAGACTTAGTAGAAGTTTTCAATGTACTTAGGAAATATCAGATGAAACTCAACCCAGAGAAATGCGCCTTCGGAGTATCCTCGGGAAAATTCTTAGGATTTATGGTTTCCCAAAGAGGAATTGAGGCAAATCCATATGAAGCCTCCAAAGACCGTTCGGGATGTATAGTACTTAATGAGATGAGTGGCAACTATGAATAGATTTGTCGCACAGTCGGGAGAACGATGCTTACCATTCTTCAAGGCTTTGAAGGATTTGAAGGGTAGCAAAGAGGCATGAAGGATAGAGGAATGCCAAAAGGCGTTCGAGAGCCTTAAATAAATGTTGGGAAAACCACCATTGTTATCCCGACCAGAGAAAGGCGAAACATTACAAATATATTTGGCATCTTTGGCTTCGGCAGTAAGTGCAGTCCTTGTTTGGGAAAAAGATAAAAAATAGTGGCCATTTTACTATATCAATCATGTACTTCTTGATGCGAAGACTAGGTATACGGAAATCGAGAAACAAGCTTTGGCCCTAATGATGGCAACAAGGAAGTTAAGGTTATACTTCTAGGCCCACCTAATTGAGGTATTAACTATTTTCCCCCTAAATAAAGTACTTCATAAGCCAAACCTATCAAGGAGAATGGTAGCATGGTCAGTAGAACTTGGCGAATAACAAGTAGATTTTAAGCCTTGAACAACCATAAAAGCTCATGCCTTAGCTGATTTTGTGGTAGAAACCACAGCTCCAATAGAAGAAAGGGTAGAACAAATTACCTATGTGGATGGGACATCTATGTGGATGGTTCAAGTAACAAGCAAGGAGCAGGAGCTAGAGTTTTATTGAAGAGCCTAGGAGGGTTCATCATTCGGTACGCATTAAAGTTTGGGTTTGAAGCAAGCAACAATGAGGCCGAGTATGAAGCCTTTTTGGCTAGCTTTCGGCTGGCAAAAGCACTAGCCATCCTAGAGATAAATGTTTATAGTGATTTTCAGCTCATAGTTAATCAAGTACAAGGAGACTTCGGGATTAAGGAGCCTTGGTTGCAAAAGTATTAGGATATGATATAAATGCTAAAAAAGGAATTTAAATAAGTACAAGTCTTTCAGATCCTGAGGAAGGAGAATGAAATGGCAGATGAGCTATCAAGATTGGCGAATATGAAGGTAAGAACCCTCAAACCTTATGTTTACATCAAAGAACTAGACTTCCCAAGTACGAGGAGCACAAACGTGATGTATGTGGAAGACAAACGTTGTTGGATGGACCCGATCGTGGAGTACCTACGATATGATCAGTTGGTCAAAGATCCAAAAGAAGCACTACTTACTAGAATTTGAGTGGCAAGGTTTACCATTCAGAATGGAAGACTATACCGAAGATCTTATGCTAGACCATTGCTAAGGTGTTTGGGACCAGAAGGATTGAAGAACTCATTAGTAGAGGTGCACGAGGGTATCTGTGGAGCCCATGTGGGTGGACGAGCTTTGGCACACAAGATACTCAGGCTCGGGATGTATTGGCCAAAAATACAAGAGGATGCACTTGAGTACGTTTGTCATTGTAGGAATTGTCAAGTACATTCAATAGTGTCAAAAAAACCAGCAGCACCCTTGACATCTATCTTGGACCCGATCCCATTCCCTTTGTGGGGAATTGACATAATGGGAAAGTTCACTAAGGCTTCAGGTGGTCAGGAGTACTTGATCGTGGCAATTGATTACTTCACCAAGTGGGTTGAAGCAGTTCCACTTGCTTAAAATCACCGAGAGAGGGTCGAGAAGTTTGTGTTGGAGTCTGAAGGTGGTTGTTACCGATCATGGAACATAGTTTAATAACCCACAATTCACTTAGTTTTGTGGAACTTACATGATCGAGCACCGAATGTCTTCCGTAGCATACCCCCAAAGCAATGGACAAGTAGAGGTAACCAACCAAACACTGCTAGATGGAATCAATAAGAGATTGGAATCGAATAAAGCTTTGTGGGTGGAAGAGCTCCCGAATTTGCTTTGGGCATATAGAACAATGATTTGAACACCAACAGGAGAAACACCATTTAAATTGGCCTATGGATCAGAGGCTTTGACTCCAGTAGAAATAATGGCCGGGATTCTCAGAGAAAGAGAATTTGAAGAAAAAGCAAATGAGCAAGGTTTGCTGGATAATTTAGAATTCTTGGATGAAGTTTGAACGAAAGCCATAGCCCAAATTTAGCAGTATCACAGAAGTATTTCATCATACTATAACGCCCGAATAAGATACCGTTAGTACCGTTTGTGGGATCTTGTTCTAAGGAATATGGCAGCTTCAGACCCTTGACACCAAAAGAAGTTGGATCCTTCCTAGGAAGGACCATATGATTGAAAAACAAGTAGGATCGGGCGTCTACAAGTTGAAGAATCCAACAACTAATTGAGAGTTGGACCGATCATAGAATGAAAGACATTTGAAAAAAATTTATCCTCAGTAATTTTTATGTATTCACGATTGAGATTTTGCAATATGACTCAAGATTTCAATGAAGTTTAAGTTTTAGAAACCAAACCTCTTTTGAATGGGGGTAGGTGTGTACAATTGAAAATTCAAAAGGCTTCGGTTAAGATAGACTAAGACCATTCTAACACTTTGTGAATCTCTCAAGAAATTCCTAAAGAAAGGCTTTGGCTATGCCCGACTAAGACCTTCTAAAACTTGCAAAAATTTTCATAAATTTTCTAAGGAAAGACTTTGGTTACGCCCGACTAAGATCTTCTAATACATAGAAAAACTTTCAAAAACTTTCTAAGTAATACTATGTATGCTTCATGTTGAAGACAAGAGCTCGAATTCAACCTAAGTAAGTTAATCAGATTAGTTTGCAAAGCATCAAGTATAAAAGAAGCTCTTGATAAAGGAAGTTAATTTATATTCAAACGGCTAGAGGGAGCTAGAGGGAGCTAGCCCCTACAAAAAAAAAAAAAAAAGAAAGAAAGAAAGAAAGAAAGAAAAGAAGAAGAAGAAGAAGAAGAACCAAACACGGTTGGTGTACACAAAGAAAAAGAAGTAAAGGTTTCATTGCTGATCGGGAGGATTTTCAAGTGTGAAGTCGGCAAGGTTTGGAAGCTGCTCGATGGTGTAGTCTGGGAGGTCGGCATTCGCCTCCATAGCCTTAGGTTTGGGAGTTGCCGGGGGGGGGGTTCATCGCTGAGGTAGCCCTTGACGTTCGGATTAACCGGCATATGATCGGTCTTGCTAAGTGTCCATTTGGGAGCCCCCAACTTTAGCTCTTCAAAGACTTTAGCATTGCAGATGTCCTTATGGAGATCGGTTGGGAAGGAGGAATCGTGTCATTGGATAGACCTCCAAACTTCGTTTTGGCCATCACGATAAGCCATTGAGTTGTACCGATTGAGAAGAACGACAAATGGCTAGCTATTCAGATACTTTTGAATGCAGGCTTTACGAACCTCGATAGAGAGGCTTTTAGGACCAAAGGGAATAACAAGAATCAAATAGTCCTGGAGATTGTCCGTTCCCGAATCAGGCCTTCAACCTTCGAATCAGAGGCCGAAAGCACAGTCCGCAGCCTCTCTACTTCTCTCTTGTGCTCACCGATTCTCCTGTGGCCATTGCGATCTCTTCTCCAGCTTTACAAAGTCTGGAATTGTCTTCTTGAAGACGAGAGACCTCCTTATCTTTGGCCTTCATCTCCTCGTCATGGCGCTTGGATCAGACACTCAGACGCCCCACCCTCAACAACGCTTCCATATGGCGATGGAAGTCATCAGTGAGGACCCTACAACAATTAAATGATAAGAAAAAAAGAAAAAAACAGAGAACAAGAGAAAGGAGGGCTAAGCGAGAGACTTACCTAATTGAAGAGTTTACAAACTCTTCATCGGGCATAATATTGTGGGCCTCCCAATCGACAGGCATTTGGGCATTGGTAGCCCACTCTAAAGCCATTCCCGAGTCACAGGAGACTTCTCTCATCAATAACTTCCATGGAGGGATGTATGCATCACTTTGCTTGAACTTGGCCTTCTTTGACGCAGCATCGTCGATAAGGTCGCACCTTCTCTTCACAAGATTCACGTTGTCTTGAGTCGATTCAGCAATGTCAATCCGACCCCTTACCCTTGGCTGTTGGGTCAGTGCGTATCTTTAGAAGGTCCTTAGGGGCCTGAGGAGCAGCCTACGGGCCTGATGTAGGAGCTTCAGACTCCTTTCTTCTTGTTTGAGCAGCTCTATCTTCAACTACCTTGAATCCTTGGTTGGCGAGGTCCTTCATCGCCTTCGGGTTATACTTAGGCGGTACTTCAAATACAAAAGAAAATAAACAAGTGTAAAAAAAATATTAAAGCGAAAAGTAAATATAAAATTAAAAAGGTTCGGAGTTCACTGGGGGCTACACCCCACCATCGAAGAATTTCCTCATATTCCATGGCAAGGCCATGGATCTCTTAATGTGCCCGAATTCAACTTGATAGTTTGAACGATGCTATCCTTGTCGGGAGATAGAGGGAGGGGAAAATTCTCTTGGGTGAAATGAGCTCTAATGACTCCAAGTGATTGGAAAATTCAGATCATAAGGGGGCGCTTGGCAGAACATGAACCAATGACTCCATCCATTATGGCTAGATGGGCAAGTCTCCTTAGCGAGGATGCTACCTAACCATCCCAATTCACTTTTGGGACATTTAGAGAAGAAAACCCAAACGGGAGGGTTGGATTTGCTCAGATAGTAGAACTGTGAAAAGAGGGGAAGAGAAGGAGTGATTTGGAGTTCGAAGCACAACCTGAGGAAGTCGATGATGTGTCGCCAGCTATTCGGGAGAAGCATACCAGGACAAAGGTCCCAGTGGTTCATAATTTTTGTCAATATAGTAGAAAAGAAAGGGAACCTAACCCCACTATTTAGGGTGTATACATAGAGAGAAAATTCCTCGGGGGGATTGGAATCAACCCTCTCATTAGGGTTAGGTACCTGAAGGAGGTAGGAAAAAGGAATGGAAAAACTATTTGAAATTTCATCCACTTCGGCAGGATGAACGTGGAAAACAATAGGAGCTTGGGCCATGGGAAGCCCTCTTCGACGGTCGGGAACTCCCAGTAATAATCTACTTGGAGGCCTTTTGCTTTCGGGAAGCTGGAGAAGGAGCAATTCTTCTGCTCTCCATCTCATTCCCTAGTTGTTCCCTAGGGGTGGATAGAATGGAGGTCAACCAATGGTCGATGATCCTCCCATTCTTATCACCTAATAGCTCAATTGAAGCTGGAGGGCTAGGTTGATTAGTAGAATCATCTCCATCGACATTCGATCGACCATCGATCATTCGATCGATGGAATCATCATAAAAAGTTTTGCCACTACCCATTGGAGAAGACAAAGTGGGTTCTAAAGTTTTTTGAAGAAGGTGAAGGGTTGGAATCCTAAGTAAGCTACGATAGAGGTCACAAACCCGAAAAGAAAAGAAATGATGGGAAAGAAGAAGAAACAAAGCTGAAGACTAGGCAACTTACTTGTTTGATCTTAAAACGAGTTATAGATGGAAGTTGGAAGGGTTGAAATTTTGAAAACTTGCTGGAGACTTCAAGTGCAGATGAGTTCGCGAAATGGTAAGGTAAAGTTGGAGCTGAAGAACGAAGAGGTTTAAATAGATTTGACAGGATTTTGAACAAATGAGATGCATCCAGATCAACGGTCGAGTTCAAATGACGGTTCAAGACATGATCCAACGAATAAGATCAATCCATGATCAACGGTGGGATGAAGAAGACGGTTCAACCATGATGCTGTCATGATGGCGCCTGTTCCCTAGGACCACGTGGCGAAAGAAGCATGGGATACGAAAAGCAAGTGCGGCTCGATGAAACTTACCGTTGCACAGGTGAGAGCAATAAATGAGATGTTTGGATAACGGGAGGACATTTGGACTTCACCCTAACATTCTAGGGTTTGTGATCGAGAAAAGGCAAACCAAACAATCGATCGTGTCATACCGATCACTTGGCCTGAGGGGCTCATGATAAGGATTAAATAATAGCAAACTAGGTTCAACTGCGATTGGGTCAGGGACCTCCATTGGGATTGGTTCAAAGGTTGTACCAATAAGTAGCGTAAGTGTGAAGAAACCCGACGATTATGGAAAGAGACGTGCTCCCATTAAATTCGGGATATACGATCGTGACATACATGGAAATTACAATTGACTTAAAAAGAAGGGGGACAAACCCTACAATTGGACGGCTACCAAGAAGGATCATGGAAGAATTCTACGATCGAGAATAAAAGGTGAATCCTATATAAACTAAAGTATCACACGAACTAGAGGTATTTGAATTGTTTCCCTCCATTATTGTTATTCAATTAAGCTCTGCAACTAGCCAGGGCTCTGTGGTGATCCATTATTGATTTAACCTTCGCAAGATGGTTTCCCGACCGCTGAGTTGGCCCATGTCTAACCTTGTTTTGCAAGCAAGCATTAATGAGTGATCAATTTTTGGACACATCACTATAACTCACTGTAATTCATTGGAAGAGCCCCTTTAAGGCCAGGATTCCAACCCACACTGGATAGACTAAGCCCAAGTTGGCTTGCAATCATTCTTCCTCACAAGCAAACCAGCTCAAGGCCATCAAAACCAAATCTGCCAGAGAGATGAAGTCTGCCTAGTGAATATATGATGTGTAATGACAAACTTGTAACTCCATGAGTACGTGTACCGTACATCCACTTTAATTTAGATCTTGTTATGATCATCATCAAAAGATGGTTGGAAACACAGTCGTTGCAAGTTAACGACTCCTGATTTGATGGGCTGGACCGGACCCATTTGTTAGGACCCACCACTCCCATTATTAGAATGAGCTTTTACCATGGAAAAAGCTTCAGAATTGTCATGCAAAATTTTGGCCGTTGAATTCAAAATTTCGGTCAGGATCTTTAATTCGCTAGACGGCGATGCGCATTTAATGTGCATAATTAAAGCAAGATCCCTTCTTGCAAGTCTTAATGAGTTATAAGATTTAACTATGGCTCTTTTTGGTATCAATTCTCATTCTCTATTATGCCTATTTAAAATAAATAAGTACAAGAATTCATTTTTGGTCAAGAATGAAAAATGGTTTGGTGAATTTTATCGAAAATAAATTATGAAATGGAAAATAAGTTTGGTGTCAAGATAAAAAATTGTTAAAAATGATAGTAAACAAGTGAGAAAAGAAGGAAAAAGTATGGTTGTTATAAAAGAATGTGTATTGACTATTTTACCCTCATCTTACTTATAGAACTTTAAGTAAACTTACACAAATGAAGATAATGAAATTCTCATCATAATCCATAATGGACAAAAAGTTCATTATGGATTTTGGAGGTTTTTCTATTATTTTAAATAAAAATAAAATTCAGAATAGATGCCAAACAATTTAAAATAATGAAAATTTCTCATAATTGACAATGATAATTGATAATTTCTCATAATTGTAAAATATTTATTTATTTGATTTGAGGTTCATCCAGTTAACTTATGCACACCTCGACTACATTCTCAGGGTAGCTTTTATTTTTTATAAAAGAATTTAATCCAAAGACTAGAATAAATTCAATGAATGTTATTGAATTAGAATATTTACACGTGGTATTCTCTCATCACTCATTGGACACTTAAGTCTCAAGGGGAGATATCTTTAAGTTTTTTTTTTAAATCTAAACCCAAGTTTTCATCCTTAAAAAATAGAAGGTATTTTGGGAACGAGTGATTTTATGGATCCACATCTTCTATAATTTCTTTCCCTACAATTCCCTGTAATTCCCTCATTGGATTGTGCCATGTGGCATGTAAGTAATCCAATGGTTATCCAACATATAAGAGTTTAAATAAAATTCAAATTTATGGGTGGGTTTAAATAAAATTCAAATTTAGTTTAAATTGGATAACCATTGGATTACTTAAATGCCACATGGCACAATCCAATGAGGGAATTGTAGGGAAAGGAATTACAGAGGATGTGAATCCGTGATTTTATAGAGTGAAAGACTATAAATATATGGGAAAAAAAAAAAAAAAACCCTACAAATATATACGGTCAAGGAGAGTTAAATTGAATGCCTCTTCAGGAAGAAAATGATATATTATAGTATAACTTCTCATTTATTTGACACAATTTTACTTAATTAAAGGGAAGATGCATGAACATCAATAACCATATCGACTGTTATAGAACCAGCCTTGAAGGACATCAATTGTACGTATGACCTTCCATGAGATTGCTTATTTATATTGCACGCACTCATGCATGCATGCATGCCTCCTCTCGTCTACGTATAAACATAGCTAGGTTTATACTTAGCTTCACCATACTTCATAAGCTATCCAGAAAGTATATAATCTAGCTAGGTTTTTGGCTTCTTTGTTTTCTTTGAAAGGTCTTTTCTGTTTGTCTATGCATTAGCCTCCTATGCTTTGAATCCGAAAAATAAACAGAAAAACATCCAACGAAAACATTGCCAAACAGAACCTTATCACCATTACCGCCCACCACCATTCCCATTGTTATCTCCAGGACTTCCACTCCAGTTGTTGAAGTCCTGACGAGGTATACTATGATGGTTGTCGGTACTGCTTCCTGAAACGTACACTCCTGTAATTCCTTCCTTCTCAGCTTCTACTTCCACAGATTTCTCAGAAAGCTTCTTGCCCTGCTGGGTTTGCACATATATTTCGCTCACCAGAGCCTTTCTTTGTATTGCCATGCAAGAGCTAACCATCATCATCAGCAATAGAAGAACAGCTACAGACTTCATCTTCAAACGTTACAAGCTAAATGTTTTCTCACAGAAGAGAGCTCTAGAGAGAGAAGCACCAGGAGAATTAAAAGAAGAGGAAGAAGAGTGGTTGGAAGGAAAATGGAGGATGAGCAGAGCAACACAAAGGCACTTATATAGAAAAGAAACGTGCAGAGAATGAATTGGTAAGGAAAACGGTGGGTTTCATGGGGTCTCCACCAGAATGAGGAATAATTGAGTGGGTTTGGATATCATGAAATTAAGTCGTTTTTAATGCAATTTAAATGATGATGGAAACTTGACGAATTTCTTCTCCCTGATTGGCACAAGAAAGGAAGGAAAAGGATCGTTTGTCAGTGGATGGCCCAAGACCAAACACAATCGAGCACCTTGGTTTTTCATTAGTGCATTCATTATATCTTGTCTCAACCACACTAGGAAAGTTTCTCGATCTTTCTCAGATGTTTCTCGATGAACAATCAGTTTCAGGTGAGGGATTTCCTTTCTGGTATTAACTATTTCTTTAACCTTCAGAACCAAACCTACCATTCCACTTTTGTCACAAAAATATATTGTTTCAGAAACCTAATTTCACTACTTTACCCCTACTGATTCATATTTGGGTTGCTATGAAAGGGAAAGATTGTTGATAAAGGGAAGAAGTCATCGCTTCAGTTCTACTAGTGGCAACGCTGTCACCTATATTTTTGAAATTAATGGTGGAGAGGCTAGCTACCCTGGATATACTTCCTTGTTTTCTTGTTTTTGTGACAACCATAATAAGAAAGTGGGCATATATATAAGTAATTCATAGCGTCCAGTTTTTTTTATTTATTTTTTGGTAAGAAGACACTTTATTAAAAGGAAAAATCACGATTACAACCTACAGAAAGAAAATCAAATAACATAAACAGCCTAATAGAGGGAGGGGGTGCGTGTACATATAAAAAAGCATCTCATAGCTTCCAAGTTTTGCGCATATGTACATGTAATTTTTTTTTGGGGTAACAATATGTATATGGAATTTAAGGGAAGTTTTAATATAGGTTGAAACCAAGGTTAATTAAAGCCTTTAAGAATTTAAAAATTATTTAATGCAATCTATATATAGAAAAGAGAATGGATATGTATCTTAGCACCCTATCCACACTAGCTATAATTCAATTTCCTACGATTCCCTATAATACATTCCTAAGATTGTGACACTTGGCCTTTTATTATCCAATGATCACAATTAAAGCTGCTTTGAAATGAGTCATGATGAATGTCATTTAAAAAAATTAAGATACTATAAATAATTATCTCATACATAAAGCAAAAATCTTATATAGATTGAATGAAAATGATTTAATCGTTACATGCTTTTGATTCAGTGTTCTTCCAATGATAAATGGTAGGTTTGTTTTTCTTCAAATTTTGTATCATATATTCTACTTGATCTAAAATCGTTGTAGTTCCATCAATGACTCATGTATGCTATCTTAAAGATGATTCCGAAAATACTTGGTAAATAAACATGTGATGATAATACATATAATTTTTGGGATACTCACCAAATGAATACTTTACCATTTATCAAAATTATTTAATTCTATAAATGTTTAAACAATTGATATTAGAACAAACTATACAAAATTAAAATTAGAGTTTTGGAATTTCTTTGGAAAAAAATCCATGAAATGTTCTGATGATTGGTATTAGAAAAAGCATGATTAAAGAATATTCATAAATAGTTTGAGTTATCTACACAATAAAAGAGAAATTATATTACCAAAAATAAATAAGAGAAATTATATATTCTGTAGGGGAAACCAAGAATCTTTTAAGCAAATATTTACTTTTATTCAAAATA
This sequence comes from Hakea prostrata, assembly GCF_041222555.1. Taxonomy (NCBI): domain Eukaryota; kingdom Viridiplantae; phylum Streptophyta; class Magnoliopsida; order Proteales; family Proteaceae; genus Hakea; species Hakea prostrata. The sequence goes on from NC_142601.1 coordinate 6,355,467, forward strand.
GAAATTATATCAGTAAAAATGAAAATTGGTTACAGAAAATGACACAAAAGAATTTCAATAGCTCAACAAAACATATGATCTTTTACTTCCTAATTGATTTCTGTTTTAAAAAAAGTACAATTAAGATGAAATGGTGCACTTCATTAATCTAGTTTTTTGTTCATTAAAATTATGGTTTCGTTTTTTTACCCCAAATATTTAGTCTAACTTTTCTGGAATACCTTATTTTTATTTCGTTTGAAAATTTATTCAGTTTCAATTTGTGAGTGAGTTTTGTAGTTTAGTCATATAAATTTGTTTATGCATTTTGTTTATTCTTTTTCTACTGTGTTCATATGGTTTTTTATGCTATTTTACAACAATTCTTAAAACGGGCATAACTTTTGATTTGGGAAGAGTTATGGGACTATATATATATATATAAAAAGGGTTCAACAAGCTCCACAATGTCTCTTCTAACTAGAAGTTTCTTGTTCGTTGTTTCCTCAAAAAGAGGAAATGGTTTATAAGATTTTTAAGTAAGATTTACCCCAAATGGTTTTTAAGGGTTTTTTTGTTTTTGTTTTTGTTTTTGTCTTTGGTATGTATCCATTCATGTATGTGTATTTCTTTTTTTTGCCAAGCAAAACCAACAGTTCACGTGCAGGTACTGTCAACAGACATTTGTAAAAACGAGAAGCATAACTTCATTCAACACCTCATGCAAGATCCACATGATCAATTTTGATAACATTCACAGTGATCGGGTGCTGGGCTCTCAATGTTTACTTGCTGATTGATGGAGCACTATCAACATAAAGAATCACCGAGAGAGTAGAAATTGTATAATATGCAAGTCCCTATTTTGTGGTGGGTTTTTCCTGGAGACTAAAAAAGAGGCTTATTATTCTCACGTTGAAGGGCACTTGCACTCCATTTTGTAGCAAGCTTTTCGGGAAAATGAGAAATGAGTTTATCATTCTCATGTGGAGGAGGAGCACCGATCTGATTTCAAGAGAATGTTCAAGCAATATGCAAAAGGAAAATGGATGTGTTTCTATGGTCTGCGGGAGAACCGGAGATTGCAACTTTAATTGTTGAAAAGGTAGGGGCAGAAAATGTGTTTTTTACTCTTTTCGATCCTCGTAGAGATTTTGGGCGTAGAATACTACTAGTAATATATCAAAAAATAACTTGGTGAGTCTTCATGGGTACTCATCAAGTGGAATCGGCCAGATGACTCAAATACATATCATATTGACAAAGTGATTCTTCGGCTGATTTTCATCTTGATAAAGTGATTCCCTCTCTGGGTACTAGCTCTGATACCCATATTGGCCCTTTATGATTTGTTCTATGCAAGTTCTACGAAATCACACACACATATAGCTATTGCAATAAAAGTAAAGAAAACTCAACATATATATAAAGAAAAGAAAAGAAAAGAAAAAAGAGTACCATGACTACTATCAACATTTGGTACAACATCACATTGAACGAAGTGCTTGACCTATATCTTACACAGAATAAAAAAATCATTTGATACCAACTTGTACACCATCACAAAGAGTAATCAACTTGTTCTCATTGCCAAGTTGTTTAACGACACTAGGAAATCGTAGGAGATATTGAGAACCGACTAAGAATACCAACAAATGGCAATAGCTTTAGCAGAAAAATATGAAAACATAGAAAGAAATTTAAAAAGAAATGACTTACCCAAATAAGTAACAAATAAATATTTAAAAGACAATCATCCGTGCAAGATTTGGCGTGCTGTTCAACAAGCAATTAAAAGAAGATTGATCCTTCAATCGTAAGCAAATAAGTAAGCAACTGATGGTAAACCTTATAAAGAAAGCAATGGGAGCCCAAAAAATGGTAGCAAAGATTTTTTTGACCAAGTACATGTTAACAAACATTAAATGGAATTAAAGCGACTTGTACTAGTTACCTTTTGAATCTTTTTTTTTTTTTTTTGTAAATAGTTACCTTTTGAATCTAGACCAAGTATATGTTAACATTGAATATAACCTCTCAAAAGTTTTACAATATTATTTTTAATTAGATGATGAATTTATTAATAACAATCATTTGTTCAATTGATATTTTATTTATTAAATTTTGTTGTCAAACAAATTTGGAGCCACACCTCTCATTGATGCTATATTGAGTATATATACGGAGACTGCAAATGAACTACATGTCAAGCAAATAGATTTTGAGGCAAAATCACTTTTCACCATGTTTGTTGTGCTATTATTGAGGATTGCTGAAGATAAAGATAATAATAGTTGAAGAGAGCAATAGAGAAGAAGAGAGAGAGAGAGAGAGAGAGAGAGAGAGAGAGAGAGAGAGAGAGAGAGTGTGAGTGTGTGTATGAAAGAGCATAGAAAATAATAATCACCTTAATTTACTATAATTAGTACATAACTTTATATAGAAACAAAATCTTTTTTCATAGTGTTTTTGGAGTCATTCTTTGTATAGTTCTAGGAGTCTTGTGGCTGTGGTGCTAGGAGACTCTAGTGTTTTAGATTACATAAAATATTGATTAGGAGTTTGTACCAATCAGTATCTCCTTTGGGTTGCCTAGTGTCCTTGTGAGTATCAATTTTAGAGCTCTCCTTGTATGTAATAACTGGTATTTGATCAATTGTGGGACTTTTAACATCAGTAGAACTCTTGGAAGTTTGATCAGCTGTTGAACTTCTAACAGTAGTGGAACTCTTGGAAGCAATCCTAGCCGCATATGCTTGAGATGAAGTGGTGGCTAGGATGTTGGTTGATTTTCCAGATATATCCTAAATAAGGACGATGCAACAATGTTGCAAAGAATAATAGCATATAAATCCAAATATTTCCACACAATATAAAAATACACTTCTTCATCTCATCCCGCTCATCGGGGATTTTGTGCAGTGTGAGACTCGATGCAAGTATTCGCATACAGTATGAAAGTACACTTATTCTTCTCTATTAGTTGAATTATCATTTACTACAAAAATAATAAAGACCAGTGACTTAAATGATAATTGATGTGATCATACTATCAATCCGGCGTACCCCTATGAGATCCCCCCTTTACTTGGATTTTTCTCCAATTCTATTTTTTCTCGGATACACATTGGCGCCCCCCACTGTTGCCTTGTTCCTTTTGGTTGGGACATTGAGTGGTGTTTTCGGTGGGGGGGCCTTTTGGTTCTGTTCGGTCCGGTGGGTTGTGCTGTTGTGTTACCCTTCTTGGTGTCGTTTGGTTTGTCTCGTTTTCTTTGTTTTTTTTGGGGCTCCGGGGCCTTTTGGGGTTTGGCGGCCTTTGGGTTGGGGCGGGGTCCGCTTGGTGGCTTTGGGTCGGCTGTGTTTTCTTGTTTCTGTCCTCCGTTTTTTTGTTGCTTTGTTTTTCTGGTCGGCCTCTTGTTCCTCTTGCTCTCTTTTTTTTTTCCTGTTTTTTCTTTTTCTTCGCTTTGTTTTGGCCCTTCGTTGTCTTGCTGGGTTGTGTTTTTCTTGGGTGCTGTGCTGTGGTGGTTCTTCTGGTTGTGGTTGTTCTGGTCCTGTTTTGTTTCTCGGTTGTCCCGTTGTGGGTTGCTTGGGTTTCTTTGTGGGCGTGTGGGGGTCTTCTCGGTTTTCTCTTTGGGGTGGGTGGGTGCTGTTGGTGTTGCCCTGGTTTGTTTGTTTTCTTTTTTCTTTGCGTGTCTTCCTTTTTTGTTCTTGTTTTTTGGTCTCTTGTTTCGGGCTTTTTCTTTTTGTGCGTCCGTTGATTTTCACAACGATAATGAATGTACAATTAATTAAATTGGTTATACTTTTGTATGGTTTACTCTAATACCGATTGTTGGAATATTAATGAGAATTAAATGTTTGTGATGATTGTCATAACATGCAGTGAACATAGAAGAAATATATTCATTAGTATCATATATTTATATATATTTACTTTTAACATATCTCATGTGCATATTTATCAAATCTTTTGAACTTCATCCTTTATGTAGCATAATGAGCTCAAAATGTCCGATCTTATTTATTTTCTATTTAAAAAAATATTTCATTTCCACAACATCAAGCAACATTAGGAGGACAACTAAATATTACAAGTGATTTTTTGTAGAGGGAACATTATTATGATGTATTAACTTTGATACTTTGCATTGACGACTTTAACATTGTAAATGTGGTTGGTTTGATAATCAAACAAAATTATTTTGCTATACAGAAGAGTGATCATTTCAAGAAAGTGGAGGAAGGTGATCAATCCAATGACGCTACAAAAGGCAAAATAATGTAACATAAGAAATGTCAAGTATGCCCATTTTTTGTATCTATTCTAGCAATTGATCGCCATACTCAATCTTATACACCTTCTGAAGCATTTTGGTCTCCAAGAATTCCAGAAACTCCTCATCATTCATTATAAGTTTGTCATATGCACGCTAAAAATGTTGTCTTACACTCCATGTGTCATACTCCACCCAGTCGAATCCGGTCATACCCGAATACCCTTGGGGGTGTTACACTACAGGACCACGGTTTAGTGAAAAACCCATATAATCATAAGATAGTGTAATCAAAGGACAAGAATAAATAAAGATCAATAATTAAAGTTATAAACTAAATTATCAAAGAGACTACAATTATCCCTTAACTAAAGTTAAACATAATCCAAATGTAATCAAAATTGAACATCAAAGTTTAGAAGGAAGAATTGTTTGTTTGCAGTGGAAATAATCTAGTTACTTATATCGAAGGCGACATTGCCCCTCTCTAAGGTTTAAGAATGAGAATAAAACACAATGTTACGAAGGACATTATCGATACCAAAGCTATCGCCGACTCTCCACTAATACCCAGTTCTGTAGGAGCAGTCTTGGAATAGGCACAAAGTTCTATGTAAGTCCACCTCCTCGCAAGTCGCTCCCTCAAAATATTATGCTTACAATATAAAAGACATACATATAAAGGGAATGAGCTCAACATAACTCAATGAGGTTAACTCAACAACATATCAAGCATTCATCCACAAAATTTCTACATCACACATATGAGACTAATAATTTTATGCTTCACTCTATCATGAAGTCTCTATGGTAGACACGCATTAAGTCATACATCAGTCTCCTCTGAGCGGTCTCAATTACTCTCCAACATGACATATAATGAATATTTACATTAGTTCAATATTTACAGCACTTGTACCCACCATGTCATTGTTAATCATATGAAACATATCTATGACCAAGATTACTTTATCTAATGGCATATAAGTTAGGGGTATATCGGATAGAGGTAGAGCTTGATTTCTAACCCTTGGGTAGCATATAGTGTTGCTTTCATGTCATAAGACTGCATTCAGGGAAGATTTACTTTGTTAGTGTTCAAAGATGGATCCTTCGATTACAACCACCCCCCCCAAAAAAAAAAAAAAAAAAAAAAAAACAAAACAAAACAAAGATGGATCTTGTCATGCATGTATGATAGTGGGGCATGAAGATAAATTTCAGTTATACGCTACTGTGAGGAATGTTGACCTACATTCGTGGGGGCACCAGTGCACTTGTTAAAGTTGTCTCAGCTTATGCATTAATAGTCATTGGAACTCGTTGCAGAATATATATCCGGATGTGTTGCTATCCTTGTGAACCTACCCTTTGCGTTCCTAAATTTGGATCCTCTCCACACTCAGCCTACCTATACAGCCATACACTCACCCACATGAGTGTAGGACCGCATGCAAGTGTCAGGATAGGATAGTATGGATCCCATGCTCATGTGAAAGCAGGTTATTCAAATTGAGTCCCACACTTATGTGAGTGTGCGTATATAGTGTTCAAGTAAATTGAGTGGAGAGGATCTGAACTCTTCGTTTCTTCCTCCGAAGACCCGTCCTTGGTTTTGCCCATTTGTTTCAATCACTTCAAATAAAAATTTGTGTTCAATCGAACCTACCACATCTGCAAAATGAAAACAAGACATCTTTAGGCATGTAATTAAGAGTTCGGATCCTGTGTAATTGAGGACGGATTCCAAAATTTTTTATTGTTTGGAGAAATCTTAGTCATGGGTTTATGTGCTTCCCTATTATCTTCTGAACCTTCTCTGTTTCTGTTTAGATACAGTGATTCTAGTTTCAAAAGAACTTCAATTTAAGTTTGCACAGAAGTAGGCCACAATATTAATAGAAAAGTTTTACATGCAATTGCCCAATACATTAGAAAGCAGACACAAAAGCAAGCTTTTCCATAGTTACATCCAAAACCACAAACACTTCATCATATACGCCAGCTCTTACAGTCACTAGAACAACCTTTCCCTTTATACAGGCATCCATTTCTTAATTTATTGGCTGCCACGTACAGACAAACCAAGGTCTTATTCATTAACACCCCCAGAAACAATTCTCTTCTTTGATTACTAGCTAGCCACCAGTGCTTGGAGACCAGTTGTTGAAGTCCTCCCTAGACATGCCATGGTGGTTGCCGGCATCATCAAGACTGCTTGCCGAATGCGTAGCATAGCTGCTACCCTTTTCCTTCTCTTCCTGAAAAAGCTGGCGTTGCCCAAGTGTAGTTTCATCCATCATTGCTTTTCTTTGGACTGCCGTGGAAGAGCTCACCATAACCAGAACCACAAGAACTGCGGCTACAAGCTTCATTCTTCCAAGTGATTAGAAGGTTAGACAGAAAAAAGATTACAGAAACAGGAAACAATGTTTAGTTCATACCAGAAAGTACTTACTCAAGAAAGAAAAGGAGGATTTGTGAGTGAAGATCACAGAAGTTGAGATCATGTATTTATATAGAAAAGAAGGTAAATAGGGTTTTAGAGGATTGAGATAAGAGATGATTTTAAAAGAATATCTTAATTTGTATATGGAGTTCCCACCGTGATGAGGTAACACCTGGTGGGTAGCACAGGTTTTTTCCATTATATAGTTTTAATTATTTACTTTTATATAGTTTTCCATTTAAATGATGGCTTGAATGAATTCTTTGTCCATATTATTCCCCTAATGATGATTATTTGGAAGAAATATGAGTTAGCTCGTCTCAAACGTACTGACCTTACTGTTTCATTACTGTTCTGTAGACTTTCACTCCGTATTCTTCCAAACCCAGACAAGAAAAGGCCTTCTTACCAAAAAAACAGACAAGAAAAGGCCAAGGTCCATGCCAGAAGCTATACGAAGCAGAAGGATCTGTGCAACTGTTCACAGTGCCCTTATCTTGAATGCTATAAAAACTAGAGAATCCCATACCTTGTCAAGAATCTCAGTGCGTGTTATGGTGGTCAGTTCCTGGAAGACTCCTGTGACATGCTTTTGCAGCTGGTACAAGAAACACTGTTGCAATTCTGGAAATCTTCACTTGCGCTTTTGCAGGTTGACCCAACGAGAAGCAAGTGAACCCCAGTGGAAGCTGCTCGATATTGCAGAAAGACACAGTAGCTAGATCTGCCTTGTTAAACTTCTCTTTCTCAGAGGTCACTATAACTATTTCAACAATGAAACAGTAGATTAAAATGATCACAAGTGTATGGCCTAACGAATCAGATTTAAGAAATGAAAACCGATCAAGTGAGCTTATCCCCATCCTCAGAAGGTGCTTATTTTATTGCTATTATTTTATTTCAGTGATGTTCTACTGTTTTGGGAAGTCTGGATCAGTTACCTATATGGGTATGTGGGTGGGACTGATCTCCATTTCTCACAAAGGTAATATAAATGAGTAACAAGAAAGTTGGATTTTTTAAATAAGTGAGTCCACCAGATTCATATATACGTTTCTTTTTGTCTTATATATCCGCTAGAAGGTAAATTATATAACTTAAAAAAGAAAAAAGAAAAAAAAACAGAGCTGTAAGTCCATATGGAAAACCAATGACATCAGTTACCACAATGCTATCTCGGACTAGTTTCTTTTGTGTTGTTCTTGGTCACGTCATTGTACTTCAGGAGCATTATTCCTTTGTCACTGAAGAAGCAAAGTAATCAGCAATTAGATTAGTTTCACAAAAGCAATGTTTATTAGCTTTGACATTGCCTAAATAAAGCTTTGCAAACCCTACTACCCTTGCACTATAAACCATGGTGGTCCCTTTCTTTGTATTAGGTATACTGTTATTGCCTGTTGAAAGTAATAATAGTTGAAGAGAGCAAGAGAGAAGAAGGAGAGAGAGAGAAATTGAGTGTGCATGTGAGAGAGCACAAAAATAATATTCACATTAATTTACAATGATTTAATACATAGTTTTATATAGAAACAGAGTCATTTTTCTTAGTGTTCTTGGAGTCATTCTCTGTAGAGTTTTAGGAGTCTTGTGGCTGTGGTGCTAGAACTCTAGTGTTCTAGATTACATAAAATATTGATTAGGAGTTTGTAGTAATCAGTATCAAACTCTCCTTTGGGTTGCCTAGTGTTTTGTGAGTATCAATTGTAGAGTTCTTCTTGTATATAATACCTGGTGCTTGATCAGTTGTGGGACTTCTAACAGCAATAAAACTCTTGGAAGTTTGATTAGCTGTGGAACTTTTAACAACAGTGAAACTCTTGGAAGCAATCCTAACCGCATATGCTTGAGATGAAATGGCGACTAGGATGTTGGTTGATTTTCCAGAAATATCCATAATATTGCCTAATCATGGTTGTTTTTTTTGAGTTAGTGAACTGCACAAATTAACTTAATGTTTTCCGCAAGTTCCACAAAAATTGTAGGATCTATGCATAAGGTGCGTAAAAGTGGATATCATGTCAACAAACAAGTTTTTTAATCTAAAGAATTTTGTCTGCTTATCCTTCTACATTACCAGTGTATCTTACCAACTCAACTACTTCTGGAATTTCAATGATAAAAGTACACTTGGCCAGCTTTTCTTGTCCATCCTATCAATTAACTCCATCAAACAAACACTCTCATAGTGAAAACATCTTTCATTAACTTCACTTCTGGGCATAACATATGATATCAGTGTCTGTTATTATACTTTATTTTTGTTTTCTACTTGTTTTTCATTCAGTATCAGTTGTAAGTGGATTCTTCTTCTTCTTTCCCCCCTCCTTGTGTGTTGTATTCCTTTCCTTCTAATATATAAATTAATGAACGATGGTCGTGATCAAAATAACGCAAGCGAATAAGAATACCATGGAAGCAAGCAAAGAAATAATATCATGTATATACATGAGGATGAATTACTTTGCTTAAAGTGCATTTTAAATTGATTTATCACATCATCTAGACTAATAATTGAGCTCGGATGTTGTCCAATGACATTTAACCATTAAAATTCATTTCTCGTCATCTATGGAAATGAAAACCACCTAAGTGGGTAGGACTTCCATTCCCTTAAATGGTGGGAGATCCACAATAATAATAGATACATGAACTGAAAAGGGAATCATTCCCAACCACTGGCCATGCTCATGTATTCATACAATTATGTTTGTCCTGTCTTTATTTTTTTGGGGAAATTTTGTATAAAATTCACACTTAACTAGATATAGTAGAAACTGACGTGGGGGATGATCATCAAAAAAATATATATATGAGCTCTCAGGGAGAATCATCTAATTGAATATTCTCTCTAACTTGATACTTACCCCACTAGTGGAAGGATAATTGTAACCGGTCACAATCACAGCTCTCATACAATGATTTAAAATTTTCAATAAGTAATGGTGGACTCAAACATCATGAAGATTCCATCTTCTAAGCAATGTTAAGTACCCACCTTTTCCTTCTTTTTTGTGTTAAATCATCCACTTGAGCTACTCCTCTTAAGTGGGCAGGGAGGGGTCGACTCAATCCCAAGTCTCCATCAGCTTTTCTTTAATCAAACAGGAGTTGACTTTACAGGCATGCCAAGAGTGACTCCAAAAGACAAAAATGGCGATTATCTTTTCACCTACATTCCTACTGGTGACTGGTGTTGGGTGGCTGATAAAAAGCTAGCAGACCCTAAATTCCTCTATGATTAGCCATTCCATTACACCATTAATTATAACCTAAAAGCAAACTTGCTGGATTTTTGTTCCCCACTTTTTGAATTGGGTTCCTATACCTTCGACAGCATTATTCTTGCCTCTTTCATTACACATTGAAGCAGAAAGTCTACTTTGTCAATGTTTAGAGGAGTTGGGATTCTCTACCCATCAAGGTGCGATCTCCGTTTTGAGGCAGAGAGAAACCGGCGGTCTTCCACCTCTGTCTCTCCGCCTCTTCTTCTCCTTTTTACTGTTTCTCCTTCCTTTGTTGCCCTTCCTCTCTTCTCTCCCATGACTTCCTTTTGTTTTTTTCTCTATGTTTTCCCTAAATGGAAGGGTTTTCACTGGAATTTTCCCTGGTTTGCTCTTCACACCAAGTTTGCTTTACGGTTTGGTGTCCCTACTTCTTATTTCTTTGTCTTTGATTTGTTTTGTTAGTTTGCTTGTCTTTTAGGTCTTCTTTGTTGGGTAGGACATGTGCATCGCTCTGTTTCGGTCTTGGAACAGAAGGACACCGTAGGTGTTGATTTTGTCAATGGACACAGATCCGGCAATTCCAATCTTTGGGAAGACTATCATTTTGCCAAATTTAAATGTTAATCTTTTAGATTTAGAGATTTTAATGTCGCGAGCCTCTGCCCCTGCATCATTCGGCCAGCCGATTTGGTGAAGGCAAAGTCACTACTGCTGAAGCCCTTGCCCATTTGCTCTTCTCATGAAGTCAAGTGACGGAACCTCCCTGCACATGTCTCTCTCCTCCCCTGTGGCTTGTTATCTCTCCGCCCATGTGGCGTATCATTTTCTGCCTTTGCAGTGTGTTTTCACCTATTTGGGTGCATGTGGTGGTGGATGCGTCTTTCGCATCTCTTGAGTTTATTTGCGGATGCTGTTTTTACAGCCTCTTATCTAAGGTTTTAGTGGGGTTGTCCAATACCTTAGCTTAGATGACCATATCTATTGCATGTATGACAGTTTGATCAATTTTTCTCCTTGGTTTTGGATTTTAGTTCGAACTTTGTGATTGCATGCAGCTCTTTTTATTTCTCTTTTTCTGTGTTTCTGTAATCCTTTGAAGTTTCTTTAAATAAAGCTTTCTTCTAACCAAAAAATGGTAGAGGTTTGTACTCACCTTACATCTCTTTGCCACACATTAGGAAAGAAGTCCACATATGAATTCTGGTAATAAAAAAAATCAGAGGTAAGTTCCATCTTAAAGTATGGTGAAGAAAGTGTAAAAAATAAAGCACAAACCTTTCTAACTTGTCAAGGTAGAAGATCTGGACTCTGTTAAGAGATACACCCCTACGATAATAATGTTATCCTCTACTGTAGAGATGTCACCATGCATGTGATGGACAAAAACACAATACTACAACAGTGACTGTGCCATCCTTGTAATATCTCTTAACTAAACCCAAACTTCTCAAAGTGTATCCAAAGGGCACCCCTAGCACCAAAATCCTCCACCCCAATCACTACAGATGATAGGACATTAGTATGGATAAATTATACAGAAGAACCATATTGCATTATTGTGCCCCAAGGAGAAGCAAGTGAACCCAGTGGAAGCTGCTCGATTGCAGGAAGACACAGTAGCTAGATCTGCCTTGTTAAACCTCTCTCTATCAGAGGTCACTATAACAATTCCAACTATGAATTGAAACAGTAGATTAAAATGATCACAAGTGATGGCCTAACGAATCAGATTTAAGAAATGAAAACCAATCAAGTGAGCCTATCCCATCCTCAGAAGGTGCTTATCTTATTGCTATTATTTTATTTCAGTGATGTTCTACTGTTTTGGGAAGTCTGGATCAGCTTCCTTCATGGGTGTGCGGGTGGGACAGATCTCCATTTCTCACAAAGGAAACATAAAAGAGTAGCAAGAAAGTTGGATTTATTAAATACCTGAGTCCACCAGATTTATACGTTTCTTTTTGAAAACCAATGAGACCAGTTAGCACATTAATTCTAATCTTCAGTGTTGTTCTTGGCCAAGTCATCGTACTTAGAAGAGTATTATTATGCCACTGTGGAAGTAAGGTAATCAGCTATCAGTTAGCTTCACAAAAGCAATATGTTATCTTTCATATTGCCTGAATGAAGCTCTGCGAACCAGATTTTTTAAGGGCACATTTCTCTTAGTTTAAAAAACCTTGTTTGCTTGTCCTTCTATCTTATCAAATTTTGGAATTTCAATAAAAAAATGTTCAGTTTTGCCATCACTTTTCCGTCTATTCTTTTTACTTCTATCAAGCATCTTTTGAATGTATTGTTTTAACCATGTTTAATCTCTATGTACGTTATGATGCTTTGTTTGTGTTTTATACTTATTTTTTTATTCTTTGTCAATTATAATTAGATTTTTTTCCCTACCTGTTCCTCCTCGTGTTATATCCCGTCCTTTCTAATGTATAATTTAGGCTGACGAATGATGGTCGCAATCAAAATAATGCAAGCCAATAAGAATATCGAGGATGCAAGAGAAATAATGCCATTTATGAGAATATTCTTAAACTGAATCTATCATGCCATCCTCTCCAATGGCATTTAACAACTAAAATTCATTTATCATCATCCATGGCAATGGACCACCTAGGTGGGGAGGGTTTCCATCCCTTTGAATGGTGGGAGATCCACTATGATGGTGGTGGATACATGGACTGAGTAGGAAATTATTCACAAACACTGGCCATGCTCATGTCTTCATTCAATTATATATTTGTTACTTCTAGATTCAATCTAGCATTGTCATGGATTAAAATCTCTTTTGAAAGCTCAATTCTATTAAATGAGCAAAGGAAAAAAAAATGTGAAAGACAACGAGAAGAACGACTTTACACTATTAGTTCATATGATTCATGGATTCTCATTCTTTACAATTCGTAATCACAAATTCATTACAATTAATTATTAAGATTGTAACACGTGGCAATAAATTATTCAATGAATTGACTCAAGCAATTATAATGCTCTTCAAGTATGTTGTAGTTTCATCACCATGAAATGTCCCATATGTCAACTTTTGCATATAAATTTTTTTAGACTAACTAGTCCCTACAACCCTAATGATGGTGGGATATATCAACTTTCATGTTAAAAATCATCGGAGAATATCCAAGCTCTCGAGGGAATCATCTTATTAATATCCACTTAATAATGTTAATGCTAATCCTCTCCAACTAATCAACTTTGAGACTAACCCTTAGTATTTGCCAAAAGAAAAGAAGAAAAACAACACTTACCCTAGGCTGGTGAGAAGACAAATCTCACCAGTCACAACAGCTCTATTACAATAATTCAAAATTTCCAAATTAGCAATGGTGGACTCAAAAACATCATTGAGGGTTCCATCTTCTTTGCAATTGTTAACTACCCACTTGAGCAACTCCTCTTTAAGTGGCTTGGGAGGGGTCGACTCAATCCCAAGTCTCTATCAGCTTTTCTTTAATCAAACAGGAATTGACTTTACAGACATGCTAAGAGTGGCTCCAAATGACAAAAATGGCGATTATGCTTTCATCTACACCCCTAGTGGTGACTGGTGTGTGGTGGCTGATAAAACCAGACCCTAAAATCTTCTATTAGCCAATTCTATTACAGCATTAATTATAATTTAAAAACAGAATTTATTGGATTTATTGTTCCCATTTTTTGAATCTTTTTTTTTTTGCTAAAAGAGTCATTTTATAACGAAAAGAAGAAAAAGAAAAAAAAATACAGCAATTAGTATCTACCTTGCTCACCTACAACAACAGTTGCCCCCAATACACCATTTCTCACTGGTTCCTACTATAATTGACAACAACTAAACCATTAGAAACGAAATGAAGGACGCCTAGATGTATTCAAATCAAGATTTTTAAGAAAAGCTTCATAACAATAGTTACAAAGCAGCACTATCCTCTCCCAATGGGAGGCTCGATGCACAAGTGGATACTTTCTCTAAAGCTGCATCTACCTTATTGATATCCTCTGCCATAGAACCCTTTTTACTTGTTACTACTTTTCTTCACTGCGTGAGCCTTCTTCGACGACCAGGTTTCCGACGAGGAGAACCTTCAGCTCGCACTGATATAGACGAAGACGAAAGTGGAAGAACTATTTTCAATTGCAAAGTTTTATTTTTTGAATCCATTGCCATCGTTTATGTTTTTCTATTATATATTTAAGAGAAAGGTTCACCTCGTTAGTATTTAAAAGTAAATTTTCCGTTTAATTTATGGTCAAGTATGATAATATGTTGTGTTGATAGAGGATTCAAACTCCCACTTACATGGATCACTCAATTTTATGGAGTTTTTATCCATCACCCATCTTTAAAACCATCTTGAATCTCCACCAATCAGTAACAAGCCAACCAGCAAGATCTACTTTTGTTTTAACTGAGCTATTCCAGCCTGACAGATCAGAAACGATCCAACTAAAATGTAATTTGTAAATTTCTTTGTGCTTGGACATCAGTTGCAACTTTGGTAATGACCCGAGCATGAGCCTGAATTAATAAAACTCAGACACAAAATCCTGACCTTGGAAAAAACCAATTTAAGTATATGTGCTACATGCACAAATTAAGAGAACTTTAGATAATTTACCATGTGATGGGTAATTTTCTTTTTTTGTCAAATGGATAAAAATATGTTAGAGCCTGTTTGGTTACTTGAGTCTAGAAATTTCAAAAATCTAAAGATTTCAAATCTATGGAGTCATGGTTCATAAAATTAACTATTTGGTTAACCTAAATCTTTGGAATGAAATTTGTCAATTCATCCTGAAAAACATTTATTGAGTTATAGTTCAAATGTTTAACACTTTTATAATAAGGATGAAATCTCTGGATTTCACCTCATACCCATAAATCTATAGATTCACATTTTTAGTGTAAAAATGTGAATTTCTAGATTTCATGAATCCAGGGATTCACACAACCAAACAGGTATAAATCTCCCATTTGTGAATCCAGAGATTTCAAATCTCTGGATTCATATAACCAAACAGGCCCTTAGGGCCCTATGACGACGACACATGGGATAGAGAGTGGGATTATCAAAGTAACTGGGTTATAAATAATGGAGAAGGTGTGAGGAAAGATCATCGGCTATTTTATGTAAAGATATTTTATGTAAAGATTAATCAGCCGTTTGGATGAGGATAGCATTGTATACTATAAATGATGACTGGTAGACCTGTAAATGGATTGGATTCGGCTCGGATACACTACTATCCGTATTCAAATCCGATAAGCAAATTTACCATCTGATATCTAACGGATGTCTACAAAAGGTTTCCAAATTTGAATCCGAAAATATAACGATATCCAATAATCATATGTTGGATTTTTGTTTTAAAATAAAAATAATATAAAATAATATACCTTATGTTAGAACCACTTACCCGAATGAAGTAGGAAAAGCAGAAACATAACCAGCACGAGCTCGAACAGGGTGAGTTGAGGCGTACGTATCGTACTTTTCCTTAAGGTATTTAAACACCCCCTTTAATGCAGGGTTTGACCTTAACGTTCTCACCTCCAAGACACAACAACTCCTTAGATCTGAAGGCTTGCACTTCAACAAAGTCTACTCACTAAGGAGATATGAAGGTAATACACAGCGACAGAATGAAGAAAACAAAACGGAATTTTCTAACTCTAGAATACGAATTTCTGTTTTTTTTCACCAAAATCAGAGTAAGACCTTTGTTCAGAGCTTCACCTCTATTTATAGGCTCGCATGGACACCTTCAGAGAGCTACATCTGTACATAAGGTCACCTTCAAAGGGTTGTGACTGTATGATCAGTCACCTCCCTACAGCAAAACCCAAAATCGGGTTTTATGGATCCACGACCCACCATAGACACTTAATATTATTTATATAATATTATAGTGCCCCATGGCCTGATTAGACTAGGGTCTACGGACCACAACCGCAACCACGCCAAACTCGGTCCAGCTCGGTACATGCGTGTGATCCACACTTAGCTCTCTACCAGCATACACCCCACTTAGGAGCTATATATGTATATATAAACCATATAATTGTTAGCTCCATCCGATGTGGGGACTAGACACATATGGTAAATTAAATTACCTAATATATATGTTGAATAGCCAAAACCCTTTGATTGGAATCTATACATCTAGAAGAGTCCTATAGAGTAAGAATTAAACAAGAGTCCTAAAACAAAACTAGGGAGATAAAGTTTTAATGTTTTGAAACTTATCTAAATATATTATATTATATTATTTTTATTTTAAAACAAAAATCCAACAATCCCCCACAAGTTTCAAAATATCAGTAAAACAAAGAAAGTGCTGTATAAATTTTGACTTAGTAGGACACATCGTTGGAGGTGTCTTCTGGACTTTAACCTACACTAGGTCTGATGAACTACGCTACAGAGTATGGGTGAAGTCAGACTTCTTGAACCCTTCCTCTTCATCATAGCTGGCTAGCTCACCATCCATGTGCCACTAGTCGACGTCTGTATCTCCTGAATTATATCAATGGGACATTCTAGGCCCTATCCCCTATCTTAATTTGGAGCCTTAACCTAGCAGTTCCATTGAAGCAAAACAATCCAAGCAATGAAAACTTAAATGACAATACATAAGAAACAATGAATTAGTGAAGATTTAAAGAGAAGAAGTAAACCTCTTTAGTGAAATCTACAAGAACTTCCTTGCTAATGCCTTGTTCTAGGCAAAGCTGCTTCTTTGGCGACATTCATCTTTGGTGGCCCATTAGAGAAACCCTCATCATCGAATAGTCCTTCATCGCGTTATTCTTGAATCTAGGAGCGTGGCAAAGATGAGAGTGAGGTTCACATGGTGGTGAATGGATGGTGAATGAAAGATGTGTTATGGAGCACCATCTTGAATAAACCCATGATCATAAATTTTTCATAATATTTCAAATAATTAATAAAATGTTCTAAATTTCCAACCAACATTAACCTACTAGAAAATTAAGCGAAAAAATGAAAAATCATGCTAAACTAATAAGAATAAAACTATTCAAGTTATACAGATGGATAAAAAAAATTTAGTAGACCTCAAGAAAAGGAGTCCTAAAATGCGATATGATCAACTTCCAATGATATAGAATGGTAAAGCAATGCCTTTACAATCCAAATGTGTGATTAACGGTTTCAAACATGAATTAAGTAAATAAACAATTCCAAATCTAACAAATTATCACATTAACATATAAAGCCCAAACAACAACATTCGCTTGTTGTTTGACATAATAAAGATATCATCTATTGACATCGATATAAAGTTAAAAATTAAGACATTAAATAAATTAGAGAGGATACAATAGCTTTCAGTGAAGAACTACTGTGATTTAAAACTCTAAAAATGAAGTGTGACTTGCTCACTAAAAGTAGTCAAGCCATTAATTAAAACATCAAATAATCCAATTGGAAAACCCAAAATTAAATTGTTGGATGGAAAGAACGGTTTCATTTCCTTATGGCCCTCATAGGTACTATAGTTCCAATCGTCATTCTCTATCCTCTTGGTAATATACTCAGCGATTCCTCTTTGGGTTTGTAGCGTGTGTAGAACACAACATTTTTCCTTGAATGCACATGATAAACAATGAGCCCCAATAAATTTCTATGTAATTGGATGAACGACAAGTAAAATATAAGCAACAATATATAAGAAACAATGAATCAGTGAAGACTGAAGAAAAAGAAGTGACCCTGTGTACTGAAATCTTCAAGAATCCCATCATTATTGTGCTCTAGATAGAGAGCTGCTTCTCTGGTGATCCTTTAGAGAAACCCTCATCTCTAGTGATATATGGGTAGAGAACAAAAGAGATTTTTTTTACTAAGTAAAAAGAAAAATGAAAGAGATGATATCTTAATAAAAATCAAACCCCAAAAATATATTCTTAATAAAAAAAAAATCATATTTTACCTTTTCTTTTTACTAAAATTGTATAATTGTATTGCCTTTTCAAAAAAGTGTCTGACATTACAATATTGCAATATTTTTTCTCCAACTTTATTTTCTAATTTATGATTTATAAAACCAAAATACCATTTATTTCTTTATAAAAACGGGTTATCACCCAAAAAAAAAAATCAAAGCTTTTAAAAAATAAAGTTTGGAACAATTTTCTTCATCTTCCTTTTCTAAGATGTGATTTATAATTTCTTTGATATCTGGCTGGAAAATTTCCCTTTTCGATTCGAAAAAACTTTTAAATTGAAATTATTTCCTAGGCAGCAGATTTTTTGTTGGCAGGTTTTCCATTGGAAGATCCCTGTTGATGCAATTGTTATGTCTAAAAGAATCTATTTGGTTTCATGATGTGGTATGTGTTTAGAGGCTTCGGAAGATATTCTTCATATTTTTATTCTTTGCTCTTTTGCTCGCAGCTGTTGGGAGACTTTGTGTTCTTTGTTTGGTTTTAGTTTGAAGCCTTCTTCTTTCTTTCAAGATAATTATAAGTGGTTGTGTCTGCAAGGTAAGTCCTTGTCTTTGGATAATATGTGGTTTCATGGCTACTTCTTGCTATTATATTATCTATGGTTTACTCGTAACAAATATCGATATGAGTAGGTGTGTCTGTCTAAAAATTGGGTTTTGTGTTAGATTTTCTTTGATCTCAGTTGTCATGATTATATTCTTGATAGCAGAAAGGTCCCTCCAGTGGTTTTTGCTCAATCACGAGCTATGGTTTTGCAAATTTCTATTAAGAGCACTTCTTCTCCTTAATAAATTTTCTGGGTTTTCTCCTTCGTAGGGTGGGTTAAGTTAAATGTCGATGGGTGCTCATTGGGCAATCCTGGTATGGCTGGGGCAGGTGGTTTGTTTACGGATGAATCATCAGCTGTTCTATTAAATTTCAACACTTATTTAGGTATCAAAAATAATTTTGAGACTGAAATGGAGGCCCTGATGCAAGGTATAGAGTGGGCAAAAAAGTTAGATATTCAACGTTTATGGATAGAATGTGATTCAGCGGCAGTTGTAATTTTAATTCAACAAAAGAAGATTCCATGGTTTTTCTTGCAGTGGAGGAGTGGAGGGGGTATTTGCAAGGTTTTTTATTTTAGAGGGGGTGCGCCTTGTTTTCCATGAAAATGGAAGGGGCTCATGTAAAAAACTCTTGAAAATAAAAAAGTTCAAACGTTACCATATTTGAGGGTAATATGGTCATATTAAAATTAGTTAACAGTCCTAAGTAACGGGGTTAATGGAGGGGGGTATTTGCAAGGTTTTGATTTTAGAGGGGGTGCGGACCATGCAGTTTGTTTCCCATGAAAATGGAGGGGGCTCATATAAAAAACTCTAATTTTAAGGGAACCTCCCCCTGGGACATTCCCCCTGTTGCCCCTTTCGTATTCATTCCGGTTTGGTGTTTCTTCGATTTGTACCCACCTTGTTTTTTTTTTCGTTTACCACCTGGTTTTTTTTTTTTGTCCTCGTTTCTCGTTTTGTTGGGTTGTTGTTTCCCGTTTCTTTTTGGGTTTTTTTTCTTGTTTTTTCTGGGTATGTTGGGTTTTTTTTTGTTTTGGTTTTGTTGGTGTTTGGTTTTTCTTTTTTTGGGGTTTTTTTTTTTGTTGTGTTCGTTTTTTAAATATTGGGGTGTTTGGGGTTTTGCTTTTCGGTGTTCTTCGCGGGGGGGTGTTTGATATTTTGCTGGTGGGGGGGTGTGTTTTCCTGGGGGTGTTGCTTTGTCCGGGGGGTGTTTTATTATTCTTCATATGTATTAAATACTAAGATTTTAATACTGTTTAGCATATAAAACACAATATGCACTGTAACTTTTTACTAGTATATATATATATATATATCACAATGTACTAAATAATTTGAAAGCCATTTTAGTCCTTACATTTTTTGACCCACATATATTGTATTAAGAATAGTTTATAGTCTATTAAAGAGACTCGCATAAAAAACTCTTTTCTTTAAGATCCAAATCCAATTATCAAGTCTATTGGCTGATGTGAAAAACCCTAGGCGAGAATTCTCATCTCAATTCCACCCTTACCCAGGTCTATTGGCTGGTGTGGAAAACCCTAAGACGAGAATGCTCATCTCAATTCCACCCTTACCCATGACCTGAAAACTCAAACACTGCTCTAATCTAAATTCACCTTCAAGCTTCTCAGCAGAGCAAAGACCCACAAGTTCAGAATTAGACCTTGCCAAAGGCATCGACCTTCAATATATTTAAACTACAAGCATTGTAAGGCCTTGCCCTAATTAAAGGGAGCCTTTCCAGAAATTCTCGACGGCCGTAGGCGTAACCCAGGCCGAAGAGGGGGTTTGGAAATAGTTTTCAACCAGCAATTGACGCGCCTCGGTTATTACCTCACTAGCTGCGTCATTGCCCCAAGCGCAAAGATGCTGTACAATGTACCCTACTCTCACCTTTTATGGCACACCTTTCTACATCACATCCCCTGGACATTCGATGTGGGACTTAACTCATGTTCTCAAAGCTTTATCTTGTAAGGCTATTTAATCTCTATGTTTTTCTTGTGCAGTTATTTAATCTCTGTTTTTGTTTTCTACTTGTTTTTTATTCAGTAAAATTGGGGTTTTTGTTCTTCCTTGTGTTGTATTTATTGGTTTCCAACGCTTGACGGCTTAAAACGGTGGGAGATCCACTGCACTACGGTAGATACATGGAATGGGAAAGGAATCCCGTTCCCAACCACAGGCCACGCTCATGTCATCATTCAATTACTTCTTTTTCATTTGAAAAATTAGTCTAGAATTTTCATATCCTAGATCAAAATCTTTGAAAGCCCAAGTCCATTAACGGAGGAAGGGGAAAAGTGAAAACCACGAATAAGAACCTTTATAATTGTGATAACGGGTGATGAACAATACCAAGGATATGCAAGAGATTAAGAGAGAGACACACTGAGATTTGATTACGGAGTTTTGTCAGATGACCTATATCTTCGGGACTCAAAATAACAGCCTGATCCACGGTAGAGAAGTAGAAGAACTCTATAAGAAGTGTACGATATTTACCATCGAAGAACTCCCTCGTCTAGGCGATTAAAATGACACCATCCATGCTTCAATCCATGAACTGTACAACGAAAGCCATCGTAATCAAGGAGCAACAACAACATTGTTTTCGGAGAACATTGACCTTACGAGAGAAGAAGAAGAAGAGTGCAAAATAACCCAATTACAAGTGGGGTGTAACCCGGTCGAGTAGTATATCCATATCCGTATCCTATAATTGACGGAGATATGAATCTGCCTAGGAGAAGAATATTTTAGACTTCAACTAGCTGATAATATTCGTACTCCGGTTTTTTCCTTTCTTGGGTTTTGATTAATTTAACAACTTTGGTGCTATGAAACTAATAGCTATCTGCAATTTCAATAATAATTGTCGGTCGGTTTGTCTTCGATCTTTGGGGTTCTATCCATTTCCCCCTATTCGTTACCCAAAAATGACTCGAACCAAAAGTATAAATAGCTAAGCCTAAACCAAACAAGTTGGTGCCGATTCGATCCAAGTTCAAGCCAAGCCTTTAAACCACAATTCTCAAAGCAACCCAAATGGACTAAATTAGAGATTAGCCCTTAACAATAATGGAGTTTTTTCTTTTCTTTTCCTATACATTTCTTGCCACATATCAGGAAGGAGATCCACGGAGAGTCTCACCTTTGATTCACTCCCCCCTTTCCCCCCTCCCCCCCCAACCTCCCCCCCTCAAAAAATTTCCCCCCCCCCCTCCTAAAAAGCGTAACATATAAGAGAATACAAACCTCTACCTGTTGATCTGAATGCCTGACAATGTTGGTTCATGTGATTGAACCAAGCAATGTACTTCAATGAGCAAAAATGCCCAAAGGCCCGTTTTTTTGCTGGAACTAAAGGTGGGGTGCCCTAAAGGGCATGAAATGTGTAAATTTCTTACTCCAATCCTAAAATGACTCAACATCGAATCCCAATTACCTCCCAAATGTCAGCCACGATGGGCAGCAACTTTCCCACCCATGCTATTTTAAAACCCCACATATTTGATGGGACTTTTGTGGGAAAGTTGGGAAAAGTAAAAAGTGGGACCCACCCCATCACTTTTCCACAAAACCCTTTCCTTTCCTTTTCTTCTCCCTCACCCCACTACATGTGGGACCCATATGTTTTTTTTTTCCCACCCCTTTTTTCCCACCCCACCTTTGCAAACAAACGCAGCCTAAAGCATGTTGTAGTTTCATCACCATAACTCAGCAACGCCCCCAATTACTCCCAAATGTCAGCCTAGACACCAAATTTTTTTATTTTTTTATTTTTATATAAAATTTTCACTTAACTAGAGAAGCTAGACATTGACTGGTCCCTACAACCCCAAGGATGGTGGGATATGATTAAAAATAGAACCCTGTGATGGTAATGTTATCGTCTACTATAGAAATTTCACCATGCGATGGCTAAAAATATAATACTAATGTAGCAACCAGATCACGTTAGCAACAACTCTCTGTGGAAACCCTAGCACAAAAATGCTTCTCTCTCATTGCTTCCGAAGTTCTTGAATCTTTTTCAGTTCATCGAGTCAATATCCATAATCACTTACATATAACAGATAAAGTAGAAGACACAAGTGCTTTTCAGGTAAACAAACACCAAGGTCTTATTTTCTGGCTAGCTAGAAAATTCTGAAGGAGCATACCTGAATTTAAACAAACAACAGTGACTGCGCCATCCTAGTTATATTCTCTTCAGTAAACCCAAACCTCTTAAATGTATCCAAATAGGCACCACTAGCACCAAAATCCTCCACCCCAATCACTACACCTTCTGCTCCCACATATTTTCTCCACCCTTGTGGTGACCCTGCTTCCACACTCACACGCTTAGGAACCCTTGAAGGTAAAACTGATTCCTTGTAATTCCTTGGCTGCCGATCGAAAAGTCTCCAACATGGTAATGAGACAACTCTCACTCTCCTCCCTTCTTCCCTTAACCTCTCTGCACTTCCCTCACAAAGACACAGTTCAGAACCTGTACCAATTAGTATGATCTCAGGCGAATTTTCCTCGGAGTTGTCACTGACTACATATCCCCCTCTCTCAACTGCATCCGCCGATGTTCCCTCCAAGTTTGCAGCTAACTTTTGCCTCGATAAGGCAATGAGGCTAGGTGTATCTCTGTGAGTAATAGCCACTCTATAGGCACCCGCGGTCTCATTCCCATCAGCGGGTCTGAAGACTAGCAACCGCGGAATAGCACGAAGACCTGCAAGCTGCTCCACAGGCTGGTGGGTTGGCCCATCTTCCCCTAAACCAATTGAGTCATGAGTCATGATGTATATGACTCCGGCATGGCTTAAAGCAGACAATCTGATCGCATTCTTCATGTAATCGGAGAAGATGAGAAAGGTAGCAGCAAAGGGTATCAATCCACTCCTATGAAGAGCAATACCATTTGAAATCCCTGCCATTGCATGTTCACGAACTCCATAGCGGATGTTGCGTCCCTGTGGAGAGTTAGGCTTCCCAAAATCTTCATAGTCATGAAGATAAGCTTTGTTTGAGCTTGCAAGATCTGCACTACCTCCTATTAATCCTGGAAGAACCTTACCTAGCTGGTTGAGACATTTTTCTGAGTACCCCCGAGTGGCATCCACAGGATCATATCGAGACCACTCCTGTTTCAAAAAGCATACCTAATGTTAAATCCAAGATGTATGTGCTTCACCCATAATAACAATCTCAGGGGAAAACACTAGAGGTACATAACAAAATCTTGCCTCACCAGCAGGCAAAATTTCAGTTATGGTGTGGAGATACTAGTGTTTAAAGACTGGGATTGGGATCCATATCAATATAAATATATTCAAACAAAAGCAGACCAAGCCAAATTCACTGAGAATCATGGTCAACAGGAATGATCCGACTCTGAAAACCCTGATCTCAAGTCTAAAAGACTTCCAAAGTTTAAATGTGCAACAAGTGTCATGATTTTATTAATTTCCTCAACATAAATAATGAATGAATCAATTACCGGTAATGCATCTTCCCAGCCTTTAACCAGACCACCATTAAGGAGTGTTTTGAACTCCTTAGCTTCTTCAGGATACTTGGTTTGATAATAATTTAGAGCAGAAATCCAATCTTTCTCTAACTTCTCTCCGTGTTGCCTTGGGAACTGCATTTCCCTGAAAAAATTTGAAGCAGCCTTTCCTTCTCAATTACAAATCTATAGTATATTTCCGAATGCCAATTCACCAGTTTTTCCCACTTACTTATGAACCATTGGAAGAACATGGAATGGTTCTTGATCATCCCAGCCAACTTTCTGTCGCATTTCTTTCACATCATCGTCATCAAATGTACCATGATGAGCTTTTGATGTCCCTTCCTTTCTAGATAATCTCCCAATCAAAGTCTTCACCTGGGCTAGAAGAATTCAAGTAAGATTGTGACAGAGCAAGCAAAATAGAGAGAGAGAGAGTCTACAATCAGGTTCACAGACCTTGATGAAAGTTGGTCTATCAGTTTCACTTGAAGCAGAGAGAATTGCACTCTTAAAGGATTCCATATTGTCATGTATGTCATCCACTGAGATAGTATTCCAACCAAGTGCCTTGAATCTAGAGGAAATGTCTTCAGAAACTGCAAGATTGGTATCTCCATCAATCGTGTTGTGGTTGTCATCATATATCAATATGAGTTTGTTCAACTTCCAGTGAGCTGCCAAAGAAGCAGCTTCATGCGATATTCCTTCCATGGAACACCCATCACCCATGATGCAATATCTACCATAGAATAAGTAATCAAATTAGCCTATTTTTAAAGTCTTACAGAAAAAAGTAGTTCTCTCCATTGTCCAATTCAGACTTACGTATGGTGATCTACAATGACAGCATCAGGTTTATTGAACCGCGCAGCTAGGTGAGCTTCTGCAAGAGCAAGACCAACTGCATTGGCAACACCTTGTCCCAGTGGACCTGTTATAAAATTAATATGTAAATGCAGAACTATCCAACCCAAATGCAAACAGATTACCCAAATAGAAATGGCATATAAGAGAGGAAGGGAACATAATCAGGAACTGGAATTAGATAACCAGTTCCACTCAGATTAGATCAGAGCTGACTGTTCAGTTTCAACTCTGATCTATCCAACTAATTCAATTCACACTTGATTTCTAACTGCTGGCTGTTTCAACAGGATCAAAATCAGAATCCTTGTCTTACCGCTTGCATTGTAGATTGTACGCAGATATGGATTCAAATTGTCAGCAGCCATGGTGCGGAACAAATTGACAGGACTCTTTCTACAATCTAATCAAGATATAATTTGAAAATTGCCAGTAATTAGATAATGTTGAAGAAGTTATGTACCAGTTGTGACTTCAATACCCTCTGTCACCACATTCTCGGGGTGGCCTGGTGTTCTACTCCCTAATTTGCACAACCGTTGCAAGTCTTCTATCTGGATGCATTTAAATGTTCAGATTAGGAAGCACATTTCAAGAATAACATCAAGAAATTTTACACTAAATATAGAAAACTCAAGAAGTTAAGATGGTTAGTTCAATGCTAAAGTTCAATTCAGTTGCTGGGATATGCCATTGATGTTGACGTAGAACTTTCTCTATCTAAAAATAAATAAAATCAATGTCATCCTTGAATTATCCCTAGTACTCATTCATGTCACCCATGATAAGGATTCACATTCTCTCTAATCACTCATAAAATTTCTCCCAAAGTGATCTAATTCTGACTATTAGAAAATAAAATGCTAGGTGTCACAATCCAAGCCGTGCAGGAATTGTAGGAAAACGAATTACAACGATGTGGATCCCCATGATGTTTTCCTAATATGGGTTTTAATATTGACCTAGATACTCTAAACCCGCATGTCACCATCCTAATGATTAATTGTAATGAATTGCATGATTGCTAATTGTAGAGGATGTGAATAGGCATACCACAAATTAAGGGTGTCAATTTGCAGCCAGAATCGTTAAAACCGGACCTACCGTTATAACCGGCCCAAACCGATCCTTAATGGGCCGTAATTGGGCTGAGGGTGACAGAACCCGCACCAACCCGAACTCAAACCGCCACCCGTTATATAGTTTAACATTAATATTATTTGAATAATCATATTATCATTAGGTAGTTGAAATAGACTATCTCAATAATTGAGCATAAATTCAAAGATCAAATAATCATTCTACTACTTGTAAAAGACAATTAGAAAGATTAAATATGAATATCCAATTGAATGTACAAAGTTTGTTTAAATTAAGTAAATATTTTTCTTGCATATCATAAATTATTAGCCCAAACCATTAGTCAACCCGAGTATAGACTGTTAGGCCAAACCGTTAGTTAGCCCGAATCCAAACCGCACCAAACCGAAACAGGCTCGAAACCGTTATTTTGTTAATGGGCCGTGTTTGGGCTAAGTGTTTTTTAGCCCGAAATCGTACGGTTGACAT
Source organism: Hakea prostrata (assembly GCF_041222555.1). Lineage (NCBI taxonomy): Eukaryota > Viridiplantae > Streptophyta > Magnoliopsida > Proteales > Proteaceae > Hakea > Hakea prostrata. Next base: position 6,381,876 of record NC_142601.1, read on the forward strand.
CCCTACCACAAATTAACACAAGTAGTTTACCCAAATAAAAACAAAGGTTGCAATTAGACTAGGATTTTTGTTTGTGGCCGCGCGGATATGGTTAGTCAACGCAAGCTGCTACTTAATGACACGTGTTGGATTAGATCCAAAGGTAATAAATAAGGAGCAGTCTGGTGATTAACTCTGTCAAGTTAAAATAGGTTTTGAATTTTACAAAAGATACCCCGATAGAAATCAAATTCACAAAATAAAACCCTAAAACCTTAATTGAGATTTTATGAATCAGAACACCCTAGCCGACTGTCCTCAATGCCGGTAGCCCAATCCACCTTGAACATGTAGGTTGCAAAGGTTACATCTAGTTCGGAGGGCATTCAAATCGTTTGCTTTGTTCTCTTTTTCCTACCGTCCTCTGTAACCGATTTGAATGCTCTAATTAAGCCCTAATTTCCCACAACTCATTCTTGAGGCCAATATGATGTGTTTTTACTTCAATCGAGAAGACACCAAGGATAAAATGGAATTTCCGGATGTTAACGATCAATTACTCTATTTGGGTTTTCCTTTTGATTCTGATTTTAGTTTAAATGTTTTTCTTTTGTAAGGTTTTCTAGCCGAACCCCCAAATCCTAACCAGTTCTATATCACCAGATTCTAGCTCTCTCCAGAAAACTTGGAAATAGATGAGTTCGGAGTTCCTGACTCTTTGACGAAAAACAGATGAGTTCCTAACTCATTTAGCAGAAAGCGATGTTTTGCAGCACCTCTACTCAGTCATCAGCGCCATGTCTCAATCGCTGAAGGACCAAGGTCAACCACTAATACCTCAACCTGACTTTGGTGCAACGGATTCTGCACTAGATCGATTTTCAAACAGATCCAGAGCTTCTGGTCCTGTAATCACAGCTCTACTCGCCCTCCTATCTATGATTTTTCCAAGGGTGTCAAATGCAAATTTAAGAAAAAAGAGGTATCTTGCCATATATGAAACTGATTTCTTCTCGCTAACAGATCGCTGCCTTTTGAGAACGCAAGGTTCATCGTTGCATCTGAATAGGGATTCACGTTCGAAGAAATCGGAAAGATCAGATCCGCAACAGAATACCCGATTCTCGTCGACAAAGAAGATGGAGTTTCCTGCTAAAGAGGGATTGCAATGGATGTAGCAGTGATAAAGACAAGTTCTAATGCCCTCCGATCTAAATGTAACCGCTTCAACCTAGACGTTTAAGCCTTAAGGCAGGCGACGAGGACGGTCTGCTAGCGTGTTCTGATTCACAAACTCCCTGGTTCGGTTTTATGGTTTCCTTTTGTGAATTCGGTTGCTATTGGGGGTATCTTTTGCAAATTTCAATACTTTTTACTGGACAGAGGTAATTACAACACTACCCCTTACTTATTATCTTTAGATCAGAATCTAAGACGTGTCAATACATCAAAAAAAAAGGAATTGCTGACAAGAGATGGAACCACTTTACCTGAACCGATGAGAAACCAGCGAGATGAAGACAAACATACTGAAGCAGACACCCATGACCAGCGCTCAAAACGAATCTGTCCCTGTTAAACCAATTTGGGTTTGCAGAGTTATACCTCATAGCATGGCGGTAAAGATGATAGCCCACTTCAGCCATTCCCAGAGCCATCCCTGGGTGCCCTGCCTTGGCATGCTGCACGGCATCAACGATCAGCATTCGAACGTTGTCCACACATCTTCGGTCCACCATTTTCTGAAACTCCCCATCTTCCAATTCATGATCAGATTGGTACGCTCTTTTGAGTTCTTCTCTCCATGATTCTTTGTAGCCTTTGATGTTATGACTGGTCACGGTGTTCTTGCGATCTGGGTTATGGGTTTTGATTTTGCAGGAGATTGTTAAGTGGCTGGAGAGATTGTTACGATGGTTGTCGATGACTTTGACATGGAAGAGAGACGGTGAAGGACGAAGGAGAAGGGAAGACATGGCCATTAGTTCTAGCTTAAACCGATGAAGATGGCCAACTGCTGAGAATTCTAGAGATGAAATGCTTTTTGAAGACTATTTTTAGGCTCATCAAATCAATCATTTGCATCCATGCATACGTGTTGAACTGATGGGTAAGTGAGGCGGCAGAAAAGGACGCGTGGCTTTCGCTCTCGATTTCTTGACTTTCTGACTCCCCAAACCGACATGGTCCGACCGGTTTCAGAATTCTGGTGCTGAAGACAGGTTTGGGTCAAAATTCTGGTCCGAACCCACTAATATCTACTCTGACGCATGTCAAATGGCTAGAGGCTAATGGGTTAATGGGCTCAGTGGGCCTAGTTTTATGGGCTCAAAGATATACAAATGCTTGCTGTGGATTCTGGACTTTGACCTTCCTTTCAAGATACATATTTTACCTTGTCTTTAACCAGAGTGAGAGAAGAGGTTTCTCTTTTCACAATTCAATTCAACTGGAGTGTAGGATCGATCAGAAGATTGATGTGAAGAAACCCTCCTCCATCCATGAATGGGAAAGCTGTATATCCAATGATCCAAGCACTATTCGAGTTACAGTAAGAATAATGCAAAGAAGGAAGCTGCAATGCACATAACTTTGAAAAGGCTTTTCTTTCTATTAAAAAAAAAAAGTTTGGAAAAAGAAGGCATAAAGAAGTTGAACTTAACTTGGCATCTCAGTCTTCCCATTGATATTGATCTCCATGGACATATACTAGATTAGTGAGGTGCTTCAGTTGGTCTCGAAGATTCTTGTGCTGAGGCCAGCCATGAAGTGTAAGGTACTGAAGGGAGACAAGGTATTGGAGATCTTCTTCCCCATTTATATAATCCAGACCCTCTGAAAACTTACCAATTTCTAAACTATGAAGCATGGTTAGCCGGTGCAACCCCTCCGGTAGAGATTTCAATTCTTCAAAGCCAGTCAATCTCAAAGTTCGAAGAGAAGACATTCCCCATACATTCGGTAGAGGCGTTAAAGGACATCTTCTTATTGTCAAATATCTAAGAGATGGAAAGACAGAAGATGGGGTTGATCCCACTTCTCCCTCAGTACTTGGAAAAATTGTTTCCAGCTTGTTGCATCCAGCAACATTCAAGGCCTCAAGAACTTGGGCATTGTTTTGTAGTAACCTTTCAGGTACAACCACAAGGCTTTGACAGTTATCAATACAAAGAAATTCGAGAGAGTCAATGTTGCTCGACAGTGACTTCAGTGCTAACTCTGTACAGTTACCAAATACTATCCTTCTAAGAGAAGGGAATCGACTTGGTGTGATTTTCAGCTCAGGGCATGACTTTACCTCCAACACCTCAAGATATGGAAAGGAGGAATTAGGCAACTCCACCTCCAACCATTCAACTAAATTAGGCATTCCAGACAGCTTTAGTTTCAAAAGTGATGGAAATGCTACTGCTGTACCTGAAGTAGAAGGTCCTCCAGTACTACCAAAATAGAATTCTTGACCAATACCTTTCACCTTTGCCATTCTACTTAATGAAAGAACCCTAAGGAAAGGTAATTCCCCAAGCATGGATGGGACATATTCAAGTCTAGAGCATCCATGGAGATCGAACTCAATCAAATTTTTGTATGTTGACAAACCTTTTGCCATCCATGTAGGACATTTTGTTCCACCAAAGTATTTCATCGAAAAGCTTTTCAAGTGTGGAGGAGGTTGTAGGCCTTCTAAGACAGCATCATCATCATTCATAGGGTTGCTGTAAATATGCATACGACTCCAAGATAATATTAGAGAACGAAGATCTTGCTTCACTCCCAAACTTGCCTCCCTAGCTTCTTCTATACCACCTGTGACATTCTCCAATTGAAATACATTCAATTTTCCTTTGAGATTATTCAGGTACTTTAGCTGTTTAATACTTCGTCCCCCATCCCTGCCCACAATGAATTTTGTTAATGTTTGTAGATTTGTCAGTCTCCCCATCTCAACTGGCATCTTGGTGCATTTGTCATATACATAAGATTCAAGATGTCTCAGACTAGACATCTTCTTCATTTCCTTTGGAAGCTCTCGAAGATCATCACATTCATCAAGTTTCAATGTCTGTAAATTGTAGAGGCTAGTGATCCAATCAGGCAATTTTTCAATTGGATTCTTAGACATGTCAAGATACCTTAAATGTTTTAATTTTCTTACTGAAAGTGGCACTTCCTTTATCTTGCAATAGCTTACAGCCAACACACGCAAGCTCTGGAACTTTGTTAACTTTTCAATATCTGAGACCAAGTTTACTTGTACTGAAGAAAGAAAAATTAACGTTCGCAATTTCGTTGCCTTCTCCAAGAGTTTTGGAATTTCATCTAATATTTCGAAACAATTCGAAAAGAGCAACAAACCATGAGTTTCATCAGAAATTTGTTCAACATCATGGATCTCCACGGTGGAATAGTCAAGCCCTCCAACAACTTCTGCAAGATCATGTACAAGATCATGCATCTTGAATCTCTCTATATCTTCGAATTTGTCCTTCCTAGCATCATGGAAGAAAGAATTCCATAATAAGATATTGAAATATTCATTTCCAACATCCTCCATTTTTTTGCTCCCAAGGAATCCCTCTGCCATCCATAATTGTATCAACTCTGTTTTGATAAAATCAAAATCCTTGGGGAATACTGAACAATATGCAAAACATCGTTTCATTTGTGATGGAAGATGATCATAACTTACCTTTAATATGGGCATTATTCCTCTACTTCTATCTTGAAGTAAATTCCGTAATTCAGACTCCATAGACAGCCACTCACACTCTTCTGTTTTGGAATGCATTAGGCTTCCTAATACCTTCACAGCTAATGGAACTCCCCCACACTTATTTACCATTCTCCTTCCAATTTCCACTAAGTTGGGAGTTTCTTGAGCGTTTCTTGTGCCCCTCCTCGGCTGAATGCTCTTCGACTAAACAATGACCAACAATCATCTTCTGATAACATTCCCAAGTGATGAACGTAAAAAGGAGTCATCATATTCACAACTTCAATGTTGCGTGTAGTCACAATCACTTTGCTTCCTACAGCACCAGATGTTAATGGTGCTATCAGTTTATCCCATTTTTCAATAAAACAATCTTCTTTCCAGACATCATCCAGTACAAGCAAGAAACATTTACCCCTCAATTGCTCTTTGAGGCTAGCTGCCATTACATTCAAGTTTGATGCATCATACCCACCTCCACCTCCAGCTGATTCTATGATTTCTTTTACTAGTCTCTGGATTTCAAATGGTTCAGACACATAAACCCACATTCTTAAATCAAAATGCTTTACAATCATGGGATCATTGTAGATCAATTGAGCAAGAGTGGTCTTCCCAAGACCTCCCATTCCTACAATAGGGAAGACTGAGAGCATCTGATCACTCTTAATAAGCATATCCACCACTTTTGATTGCTCGGTGTTCCTTCCAAATATTATTTCATCATCCCCTAGAATAGAGAACGTTTGCCGGAACTTTGGGTTCAGGGTTTTGGAATTAACTGACTGAAACGTTAAATGGTTGAGCCCAAATAAGAGATTTGCATCATTTCTAATGCCAACCAACACTTCATTGATACCCTGAAGCTTATGCGCAATTTTAAGGCGAAACACAAATGGGTTGGAGCAAGAGAAGAAGTTCCGTACCTTTCTGAACTTCATTCTATTCTGGATCTCCATTTTACATCTTAAAAGTTCATAGTTGAAATCATCCAATACATCATCTGCTTCATAAGCAACATTCTTGAGCCTCCTCATCCAGTTTTTCACTGCCTCTTGCTCCACTTGTTGATTCCCAACATCGTTTAGTAAAGCTTGAATGGTGTTGAAGGTAATCTGGAGCTTTTTCAGTTCATCCGTTACACCCCATGCTTGATTGATTTCATGGGTAGCAATATAGATTAAACTTGCCAAGATTGCTTGTATCCCAAAGTCTAGAAATGAATCAGCAGCCATGTTTTTTTTTGTAAGAACATCAGTTGCAGAACCCAGGCCGGTGAGATTGTATTGAAGTTCAGAATAGTTCTGTGAGTTTTCGCAGATTGGGGAAAACTTCCCGGTGGAACTAATAAGGAATCAGAAAATGACAAAATGAAAGATAAAAGAGTTTCTTTGGTAACAGGCTGGAGGATTTAAAGTATTGGAACCAAGTCAACCAACAAGACTCATTGATATTTTTCTGGTGAGAAGTCAAACTCATTGTCAGTAACCATCGCATCAAGTGACTTCCTTACTCCTAATTTTGCTTGCATCAAATCACTTCCTTACACCCCCACCAATCCCATTTTAACTTGCTTGAAGAGTTGTAGAACCCCTAGACCAAGACCTCAATCAGAGAGCGAATTTCAAGTCTCTTCACCAATCAAGGATTTCCTGATGCAACGTCTAGAACACTCCCAAGCTGTTCTTTCCTTGCTCAACCATTTGGCATGAATTAACATTTTCATTCCTACCTTTCCTTTGGACCTTTCAAACCAAACAATTAACCAAAATACATCTAGCCTACTCCACCTGTGAACCCTCCCATCCATAGGGTTATGGATGGGAGGGTTATGAATCAAGACACCAAATCTCATAGGAACAGCCTTAGCCCATCTACAGTGGAGTTGGAACCCATGGACCAAACTTACTTGAATGAAGCCTACTCATCCAACTTAGCTAGCTTTAACCAAATCCTCCAAATGAACCAAAACCACATGGTGAACCCACCCAGTGAACCAGTATACCCACCCATTATACCCTATCCTTTTCTTCTTCGTGCCTCATTTCCTTTAACCACCGAAAACTCTTCAAGCAGGGGATCAAATTCACATAGAGGTAGAGGAAAGCAAGGAACAAGAAAGAGTATCAGCAAATCAATGGTGTGGAGAGTGGTAAAGTCACAAAGAGACCCAAGAAGAGCAAAACAAAGAGAAATATTAAAGATATTATTGTAGGTGAAATAGATGATATTAACATTGCCCATGATGATAGGGAGGATGCCACCTATAACCATTTTTTACTAAACACACCCATGGAGGCTCGGGTTTATCAGTCCCACGGGTGGTCATGAAGATCCTAAGTTGGTACTGTCGTGGCATGGGAAGCCCACGCACAATTAGAGCTTTAAAGAATCTGATAAAATCAGACTTCCCTGACTTGGTGATTATTATGGGACAAAAATCAATCAACGAAGAATGGAGTTCATTAGAAGAAGTATTAAATTCCATAAGAGTTGTGGTGTTGATTCCAGAGGTAAATCGGGTGGTTTATGTTTGTTTTGGCAAGAAGGTTTTTCAGTAAATGTAATACAGAAGGAGAAGCATTTCATTGACAATCAAATAAATTGCCCCAACGGAAGTAGTTTCTTTATAACCTGCATATATGGTGAGCAAAATTAGTGCTTTAGGTGTTTGTAAAAATTATGCATGATTATGTGTGGGAGATTTCAACTCATTTCTGAGTTGGAAAGAAAAAATGGAGGAAATAAGGATGGTATGAGGGACATGGATGCCTTCAGGAATTTTGTGGGCAACAATGGGTTGATTGATCTAGGAGCAAATGGTTTGGTGTTCACTTGGACTAACAAGAGAGCAAGCGATGCAAATATTGAAGTGAGGCCAGATAGGGCAATGGCAAATGTATCTTGGAGAATGAACTATGAAGATGCGGTTGTGGTCATTAGGCCTACGTTTAGCTTTGACCACAATCCAATGGTGGTGGATATGGAGGGAGGGATGGCAAAAGGAACGAGACCTTTTAGACTCGAGGTGGCATGGGTGAGGTATAAGCAATGCAAGGAGGTGATTAACAAGGCTTTGCAAAAAGGAAGAGAACCCAGAACCAATTATTCTTTAAAGGAAAATTTGGAAGTATCCAAAAAGGATCTCAAAAGGTGAAATAAGGACAATTTTGGATATATCCAGCAGAATATCCTTAAGTTAAAGAGCTAGCTTGAGGAAATTCAAAGTGGCTTGTGGGGGGGGAGTTTCACTAGACCAAGAAAGAGATCTACTGCACTTAAGGAGGAATTGAGCAAAGAAGAAGTATTATGGAGACAAAAATCTCGAGTTCAATGGTTAAAGGATGGTGACTCTAATACTACTTTATTTCATGCTTCTATTATCCAAAGGAGGAAGAGAAACATAATTTTAAAGATTAGATTGGAGAATGGAGAGTGGTCCCAATCGGTGGAGGAGGTATATAGTGAATTAAACCACCATTTTGAGAATGTGGTCACTTCGGAAGGGGTTAGAGAAGATGATATTCAACTGGCTTTGAATAATATTCAGGAGGTGGTTTCTATGGAGACAAGTCATTGCTTGTGTGCCTGCGCTAACGAGGAAGAAATTCACATGGCAATCAAGGAGATGGGCCCGTTAAAAAGCCCTGAATCAGATGGCTTTCCACCCTTATTCTACCAACAATTCTAGGACATCATTAAGATGGAAGTGATTCAGTTTGTGATTGATTTCTTCAAGAAGGGTGAGCTTCACCTAGACTAAAATAGGACCTTCATCTGCCTTATTCCCAAAACTGCAGCCCTATAGAAGGTTGAACAGTATAGGCCTATTAGCCTATGCAATGTGCAGTAAAGGTGGTTACAAAGATCATGGCAACAAGGCTTCAAGGCTCTTTAGCAAGTATTATCTCACCCTTCCAGTCTACTTTTGTGCCTGATAGAATGATATTTGATACTATTTTCATAGCACATGAACTTTTTCATTATATCAAGCATAGGAAGAAGGGAAAGAAAAAATTGTTAGCTCTAAAAATGAATATGCATAAAGCTTATGACAGGCTTGAGTGGCCATTCATCCTAGCTATTTTGTTGAAAATGGGTTTCTCTTGTAGGTAGGTGGAATTAGTAATGAAATGCATAACCTCAGTTTCATACACTATACTTGTAAATGGAGCTGAGAGAGGATCTTTCTCTCCTTTCAGAGGTATTAGGCAGGGTGACCCCTCTCCCCCTTTATATTTATTATCAGTGCACAAGCTCTCACATCTATCATTACTGAAGTAGAAAGAGAGAATTTCATATATGGTATGCGTGTTAAACAAAGAGCTCCTCCTATCTCTCACTTATTGCTTGCAGATGATTGGTTGATATTTTCTGAAGTGGAACCTAAACCATGTGAACAAACTCAAGGATTGTGTAGAAAGGTATTGTAAGGCAAGCAGCCAGGCAATCAACTTCCATAAGTCATCAATCACATTTAGTTCTAATAGAATGAGAAGATTCAAAGCCATGATATCTAGATTGCTGAAAATCCCTCAAGGCCAAGGACCTTCAAAATACTTGGGACTTCCTTTAGATTTCAGGTCGTCGAAAGCACAAGTGTTTAAGGAAGTTACAGAGAGGACCTGCAATAAAATAAAGGGATGAAAGAACAAACTGTTGTCCAAAAATTACTTTTTCCCAAAATGCCCTTTTCCCTTGAAACTGGGTGGGTCACCTGAGGCAACCAGGGCAGGCAACCTGTAATATCCAGCCCTATTCTAACCTTGACCCTGACCCGGATCCACTGTTGTATTCAGGTCCGAGGACCCGAAGCGGTGGAAGAAGAGATCTATGGACCATCCTGATTGATGATCATGATTTGGAGACCGAGTCCATGGACATTGACAATGATACCCCTTGCTTAAATGCATTGTCAGTGTTTAAGGAAAGTCTGCGCATCGGAGAAGATTAACATGGTTGATGTACCAAATGACCTCCTGTGCACAATCCGAAGGTATTCCTAGAAACTAGACTTCTTGATTAAATTGTGGAAGAAAACCTCACTCAATTTGACCTTGTATAGCCTTTCAAATCCCTACTTGAAGTTGCTGTTATAAACCTGAGTTTTCTGCTGAAATCATCTTGGTCGATCATTTTGGTCGATACCATCGACCAAAAGCATCGACCAAAATGTCCCGGCCCTGCCAAGTTAATGATTCCATGGAATATTCCTTTTCTATTTAATATGACCTCGAGCCTTGAGCCTTTTGCAATCATTTTTCTCACCTGGAAACGTGGGGAGAGCTTCCCAAAGCAGCTCCTTGGTTAGTGTGAAGGGTATCTCATCAAAGACACTTAGTTTATCATTGATTCTTGCCTTCATCTTCTACACTAAGGTAAGACTCTTCAATCCACTCTCTACCCTACCATTTTTCTACTCCTTTCTATTGTCATCTTGCTGATGGGACATTTGGAATGGTGCTGCAACCTTGCAACCACCACTCCAAGTGCCTACTCATGCTCAATCCATGATTCCCTCAACCATTCATTGATGCTAATGCTTATATCTCATGCCTAACATATGTATTCCATGATTTACCTATTAACACCATACCATTTGATATCAAACTGAGCTATAAAGTGTATTATGTTCATGTTTAACATTGCCATATGATTCCAATCGAATTTCTATTAGTTCCTCTAACTATTGCATGCTATTACTCATCAATGCAATCAATTCCAACTCATACCATGATGTTTATCACTTGAACTTGATAGCTCAAATTGGGGCTTTTTAATTAGACCATTGGATTGGGTTAATTCCTTGATTTATAGTGTCCTACTACTGTTGTTAAGTATGCCTCCAAATTCCAGATTGATCCGAACGCCGGAAGACTCATTTCGGACCAAAAATCCCCAAAATCCACTATTCTCGCTCCGAGGACTATTTTGGTCGATCATTTTGGTCGATACCATCGACCAAAACCATCGACCAAAGTTGTTGCTGACAACAACCTTGGTCGGTTGTTGACTCGAATGACATCCGATCTTCCCGACTTCTTTCTAACTTATTATTGATGTCTGTTTAGGGCCTTAACACTTCTATTGGACTATTCTTGGTATTCTCAATTCATCATCAACTCATCCAAGGTAAGGATGGTTATCTCCATAAACATATAAGTCATCAAATATTGAATTGTGTTTTATTTAAAGAATGAAATCCCTTATTTTTCTTTCAATCATTATAAGACTGTTACATATGTGTTAGAACAAATAGCATTTAAATCTTTATACTCTTGTTGTGTCATCTTATCATTTTGATTTACTTATGTTTATAATGATTCGCTTCAATATCATGATTTGATTACTATTATGAATATGCATTGGATGCATGAGAAATGATGAGATTGAATATGTGATTGCTTACGTATGACTTGGGATTGGAGGGTGTCCTACCGACACTTCGTCCTTGGGCATCGGAGGGAATAGTATGGGATGTTCTCCGATGGTGCCTATCGACACTTTCCCGAGTTATTGGATGACATACATAGGGGTGTCTAGTGGTGTGGTTAGGTTCATCCTTGTCGTGTTAGACCCGAATCGGAAGGGCATTGAGACCGAACAACCCGTGGTAGTGTATGGTTGGATGGGCGCTCTAGGCCGGTAGCCAATCCGGTAGGGGACATAAATCATGCTACGGATACCTGAAAGGGGCCATTTATTGGTAGGGTTGCATATGGATAGACTTGGGCTCACGGGCGCTCAAGACCGGTAACCAATCCGTGAGAGGACGTGAGAGCTTCCCGTTTACTATATGTGGATGACCAATAGGGTTGATGAGTCCGAAATCCGGGATTTCGCTGACTCTAGTGTGAAGGATACCGGAAAGGATCGCCGGGGGCGAGGAATGGATGTACCTGAATCTGACTTGACCGACTGAGTAGATGACTTGCATTGGGCTAGGCTTTACTGTGACATGCGCCAGTACTTGACCAAATGGTGATGTGAGAGAGCGGTGACCGATTCCCCTTACCATGGTTTTGATGACTTTACCGATCTTCTCCGGGCATTCCCAAGATATGGAAATGGGAGAGTGACTGACGACCCAGAGAAGTACGGTGCTATGACTTAAAGCATGTCTACCTTAGAGACCAGCATTCATAGAGTTAGACTCATATCTGCATCATATGTTCCATATCACATTGCATTATTATATGTTCCGAATGTGTATGATTTCTAATTATGGAATAACTTCTCTTGGGAGTTCTTCGAACTCATTCCTTTTGTGCAAATGTTTTAGATTACATTCCCGGTACCGAAGATTACGATGGCACCTCCTATGAGGCGGACTATGATTCCATGTACTACCCTCCGGGTAGTGGCGTCGGTGAGGATTCGTATCCTTGGAGCCGAGGAGGATTATTATTCGCACCAGGGTTAGCCCACAGGGTTGTGCGGAGAGCGGCAGGTGTCTGGGTTTACTTCATCCGTCTTGTTGAGGAGACTACTATTAGTATAGAAGAAACCCTAGCATAGTGCCCCATTCCCCTGGTGTATTTGTGGAACCTTAGATTTTGTAATTAACTTGTCTTAAATTATTCCGGTGATACTTGGATATGTAACTAACTTGATTTAATACTTTTCCGCTGCTCTGAGAGGGTGACTACCATACCTTCTCACCCTTTATGATTTTGATCATACCTTATGTATCATCTATATTCCGCACTCTGATTTCGTTAATCTTGTCTTATTCATGATACTTTATATTAGTTGTTTTTACCATTGATTATTACTGTTCATGATTGTGTTACAGTGTATGTGGGAGGCATGGACCTCAGATCATTGATCCTTGGACTGTGGATCACATCCCGGGTATTCCAAATGGGGTACCGGCTGGGTGGATGTGACACAACCAACCCCTAGTACTTTTGTTCCAAGAGCAAAGTTAAGGCCCTGAATGCCCTAGCTCTGCCTTAGGTCCTTTTCTATGCTATAGAAGAGTCCTACCTGATTTTTCGGGACCTTCTACACTTGTCAGCAATCGTATTTTTATCCATCTACCAAATCCGTCAACGTCCCAGTTTGATTTTCTTCCAAATTGACAAAAATCCCAACTTAACATCATCTCCATCTACTTCCATTGATTCGAACATCAAACCAATGGTCCCTACCTGGATGGCCCATAGTTGCCTTCTTCCCTCACTCCGGGTTTTTTGACCTACAATATGAATTTTCGGGTTAGAATTTTGGGAGATTTTACACCAACCAACTTAGACTACGCCTCCTCTTAACCTATTGGTCATCCACATATAATGGGCAAGAAGCTCTCATGTCCTCTCACAAGTTGGTTACTGGTCTTGAGTGCCCACTACCCCACACTGATGCCACTAGTCACTCGGCATCAATACCCACACCAATAGGGTGTGATATGATGGGGTACCTAATCATATTCATCTAGACCTCCTAGTCATGGCAAATAGTAATCATGAAAAGAGTTGGGGGCATCAAAGGATAGTGTCCCCCACCACCTCCGCTGATATCCCAAGCCAAGAGCACCCCAAATAGGTATTCTCTAATTAACAATCACAACAACAGCAACCTCCCAAAAAGAAGCAAAAGGTTAAAATCAACATTCGCAATCCACAATTCAATCCAAACCCATATTGCCTCAAGCATAGAAAAAAAATTTGAAGGAAACTCAAGTTTCGACTAGGTGAAAATGGGAAACCTAGGTAGGAAACTGAGAAATTTCGAGGAAATTTAGGTTTTTTTCATGCAAGTTTCGACAGGTTTTAGGGAGTATTTTAGGGTGAGACTCTGCATTTAAACTAATTAGAGTATAAAGAACACATTGGCATTTGCATTTTGCTAAAAAAGTCAAATGTAGATATGTCATTCAATGTACATAACATCAATGTAGAGTTGTCCAAGAACTACACTATAAACTTAACTACCTAAGTACATAAAATTCAATATATCATTTCTAACTTCAAAACATCAAATACAAAGTAATTAACAATAAAAGGAAAGTACAAATAAGTGCCAAAAGGAGTGCCTCGGTGGATCCATCCTGTGAGCTGAGTAGTAGTATACTTGTAACATCATCTCCTCCAACCAACGAACATAGACATCCCATGACATTTTATGCCTAGGTTGTTAAGGTAATCAACAACTGCAACTTTATAAGTCTGGTCATCAACATGCCTAAGATAACTAGTCTGAGGGAATATGCAAATTGGATAGGGAAATCCTAATGGAGGGGGTATTTGCCGTAGTATTTGGGGAAACATGAAAGAAACAAAAAAATTGAAAATTTGTGAAAGTTATGAAACTTGCAAGAAAGAGTCTTAGGTTTCCACTAAATTTCCATGTTTCCCACGAAATTTGGGAATTTTTTTTTCTTATGAACCAGCTGGTCCAGCTAGGTTGAACCAAGTTTCTACTAGTTTCGAGGTTTCGAGGTTTCAACAAAATTTCAACAGTTTCGATCGAAACTTGGGATTTTTTTTGGTCTCCTAGTTTTTCGTTTTGAGGTTCCCAAAAATGGGAAATTTCGGTGGAAATTTTCGCAAGTTTCGACCGAATTTTGTTCTATGGCCTCAAGTTTAATCCATACATCAATATCATAAACAATCATCTTATATTCTATAATTTCAAAACTTAATCATCATTCCTAAGTCTTATAACAGCAGCATGTATATCAATATGCAAGTTTCAAATCAAATAAGAAAGCGACAATGGCTATGTGCAAGCGAACGTCCTCACCTTGCTATTGATTCGCAACTTTGAAAAGACACTCAGAGGGTAAGTTCACGCATCCCAAATAGTTCCAATTACAAGTTTGTTCAAGTTTAGAAATAACCCTAGAGGTCCTATCAAAAAGAGAAACAAAACCCGAAACTATAGGGAGTGGTTGGTCAGATGGGTTGCCTGGGGCAACTAGGAGGTATTGGTCACTTGGGCTGGTCGCCCGAGGCGACCAGGTTAGGCAACCAGTCTCTGAGTACAGACAAAATTGACTCAGATCGATAGTAGGCTTCCAAATTGGGTTCTCAACTACTCTGAAAATAGATAGAAATTTTTAAAATAATAATAGAACATGATCTATCATGATTTAAGCATCAATCAATGCAAAAGAAGCGAAAACCTAACGATCCTAGGTTACGTCTTTTCCAAATTAAATCTAGAAGAACACGGGTGAACTAGAATGAAAGGGGATCCACTCTAGGGTAAAAAGAAAAGATGAATTAGGTTGATACAGTAACTTGAAGTCTTCTACTAGGTCTAATCAATAGAGAAAATCAACGGCAAAAGAAAGTTAGAAGAATGGAGATGAGTACTAACCTTTGAGAAAATTAATCGCCGAACGGAAAGCCTTTCAGTAGATCTCCACACTACGTTTCACCTTCGCGGAACACTCTCTAACAAGCTCTGACGTCCTCTAATGGCTATGGATCATAATAACACCTTATAGAATGAAAAACATTAAATAGGGCCCCAAAAAATCTAATTTTTCAAAATTACCCTTTTCCACTTGGAACGAGGCTGGGCGACCAAGCCAATCCCCTAGAACTTAGTTCCAGGACCATAATCAAAGCCCAGAAAGCCTATGGCTCTGCCCTAGCTCCTGTTCTATACTACAAAAAAGGGTCTTACCTGATTTTCAAGACCTTCTTCATGTGTCATCAATGAACACTTGATCCATCTACCTCAACATCCGAGTTAGATCTCCTTCCAAACTCTGACACAACTCCCAACTCATCATCATATCCATCCACTTCTATTGGTTTAGATTCCAATCCAATAGTCTCTACCTGGATGGCCCTTGCCTTCGGCCCACATTCTGGGTTCTTGGACCTACAATATGGATTTTTGGGTTAGGATCTTGTGGGATTTCACAATACATGTAATGCATCACCACCCAATTCCCAATACATTACATTCACAATTATAATTTGAAATAAAACGAATAATGAATAGCATAAGCAAAGAAAATCATATTACCACTCATGCATGCATGTCTTACTATACCAATCATAAGAACACACGCAACAATCATAATAGCATGAAATGGAGTATGAATCAAATACACATAATATATAATGATTTATCCCTCACCCATCAACGATGAAAATGTCTCCAAGATTTCAATAAGATCCACAAATCAAAGTGCTAATAAGCTACACAATCCCTATAAAACATATAGGTTGAATTAGGCTTAAGTTGGAGACAAACTAGGCACCAATAGAACCATCAAACACACACTCGAGTAGGGGCGATTGGTCCAAACCCTCCAAGACCAGTCGACCGCCCCCTGACTCAAACCAAGTTGACCTCTAGGAGCTCATTTCTAAACTCCAAATTTTAAGGACTTTTGGGGCTTCAATGGAATGGTATTTATGCCCAAAAATGACCCTCAAAACACCCAACAAAGTCTCCACACAAAATCCCCAATTTGGTTAATTGAGTGTTGCCCGCATGCATCTCTTAGATGGTCAATCAGCTCAAATAAAGGAAATAATACCAATCATCACCCAATGGGGTTGGGAGATATGCTAGGAAACCTCAACAAATGCTCAATAGCATCAACTATTTCAACTCCAAACATTCACCATCATCAATGCCAACAACCATCTTAAATATCTCAAAAGAATAGTTGAAAGAAGGTTTTGTGATTATTCTTGTGATTCATGCTTCAACGTGCTCAAATCCCCAAGGATTTGACCCAAAACCAAGCTCCCCACTCCACTTGAGCTCTCATCCTCCAACAAGGATAAACAATTTGTGGAAGAGGCAAAGAAACTATAAATAAGGTTTCAAAACTCGAACTCGAAAATGCCCTTTTTTGGGTAGGGAGCTATTAGTCAACTGGACCAACCGCCTCTAGGAGACCACCCCTATATTTTCTTCATCTGAAAGTGATTTCCGTCGGGCTTTGGTAAGGAGACTTCTCTAAACATGCTTGACTTATTGGTATAATTAACCTTGGCATTGGGGTCTTCTAGCCTCGATTCTTGTGTGTGTCAAAATCGCCTTTTTAACTCATCCAAGTTAGCTTTCTCTCTCCTTTCAAAATCATTTAATGTGGCTGATTCATCTCCTCCATTATCTGTGTCCATGGATTAAACATTCAGACCTACGGCCTTGACTCCGATAGCCCACAGCTGCCTTCTACTTGCACTCTAGGTTTGTGGACCTAAAATGATGGGTTATCGAGTTAGGATTTAATAATGAATCAAGAACTAGTTTATAGTATACTATATAAAGAACTAGAAAATTTCTAATAATTTGACCTCACTTCAAAGTCCTAACTAATTGATTCTAAGAATATTAAGAATTTAGAATAAAAAACATAAAGAAGATAGAGATGTATGAATTTAATCGACAAATTCATTTTGATTGATGAGTGAAGATGATTGTAGGAAAAAAAAATACCCAATTTTTTTGGATCAAAAGAATTAGCTCACCCAAGCCCCCAAAAAGAATGATTTTGATCTGTACCTTCAACAAGGACTGTTGATCGAAGTGCAGTGAAGCTAAGAGGAACAAAGACAAATTTATAATATATAGAAGCACCAATGAGCAATCCCAGTATATGCCAGTGAGAGAACAGATTATGAAACCACCATTCAAAGTCGGACACGAGCAAGCGATGAACTGCCTCTACGTCTCTTGCGTTTAGGGCTTCATATAGGGCTTGAACAACCCCTATATTGCTGGAATTTGATCCTTCCTCCGGAATTTTGCCTGAGTTAGTCAATTCAAGCACATACACACTTGCCCAAGAACAAACCCTAGAAATTGAAAAAAGACAAAAAAAATGAGTCTCCTCAAAATTGAGGAAAGAGAAACGAAAACACCGAAAATGATAAAAACATATTCATGTCAGAAATCTCTCACAATGGTGGGTGATTTATGTTTGTGTCGTTGCTAATAATAAATAAAGTCCTATACTTACCTAGCTAGCAGAAAGTACGGGGTTAAACTACGGGGAACTAAAAGGCTAAATACCAATATTGATTTGAGCAAAACCTAATTTAAATAAATCTGAACTTTTTTTTTTTTTACTTTAACAAACATAGAGAAATTAAACCAACAATTAATGCAAAAACTTTATCTATAAATAAGTGGAGGATTTTGGGATTTCGAATTCCCAATGCTTTTCACTAGCCGATTTTAGCTCTACACTCTGAAATAAGAGATGGTCTTTCCTAGATATGCTCTATCTTTTCAAGACTATCGTCCTTCATCGAAGCTTGGCACCTTAGTTTCTAACGTATAAAGCATCATCGGTCAAACTTATACATAATTAGAAACATCAACTAAAAGGCATATGACTATTAAATTAATGAAAACAATGGTTCATCTACATCCCAAAAAAAAAAAGAACTAGCTACTCATTACAACTCTTAAAACAAATAATAGTGGAATTTGAAACTCTTGCAAGAATTGATACTACTTGCGGATGGCACTTTGTCAAAGGCTTTGGTTTATGACCAAAAACTTTGTTGAACTCTTGGACAGAATAGGGGTGGAGATTGGTTCATGCTCCTCTTCTTGGGCAATGAGAGAGGGAGATATTAGTTTTTCCCCTCTATCTGTGGTTGTCTCCTCCTTTTTATCTCCACCGCACACTATGAATTAGGGATATCCCTAATGTATGATTCTGTCAAAACTAGCAAGGCAATGTTGTCAAATGGCAATAATATCCTCATGTTCTCCAATAATATCCTTTATTCCTTTTCCTATTTTATAATTTTTGGCTGCTTCCAATTTGTGCTCTTTACCTATTAATTTGACCCTTATTTTTTCCGATTCTAGGAAAACTCAAGAGTTGAAAGTCGTATTTTTTTGTCATCTTGAATCACCTCAATCCGAGTTTTAGATTAAAGAGACATACGCCCAAAATACCTCAAGTGAGTCTGTTTGCAAGATTTCCATATCTTATTATCAATTTGCTTCCTTGGACCTCCACCTATTTCTAATCTAGCTAAGATTTGTGCTCACCTTGCATAAATTAAGATTGAATCTCATCAATCACGATTCTTGGGCACGATTGAATCACATGATTTTTATTTGATTGAAATCCACCAATATCTAACATCTTTGTCAATTTTGCTCCATATTATCTATAATAACCAAAATGACCTTATTCTTGAAAAAAACACAAAAATACCAAATTAGCTCTCTTCTAATTAATTATGAGAAATTGAATCAAATAAATAATGGTAAATGCATGATTATCAATTTTAGGCAGGGGCCAACGGTGGTAGATATTTTTCGGTAGGCAAGGTTTAGGGTTGGGTATTGGAGGGTAATTAAGTCATAACACTCCCCTATGGGCAAAGTGGTCATTTTAGTTTCAAATTAACACAATAGTTAACTGCGGGTAACAAATAATTTTTTTTTTCTTGAAAGTGGACAACCAATAATTTTTTCCACTTAAGTGGATAAACTGGAGTTCCACCTAGACCGAAAGGATAACCGAAACCGCCTCCAATTCACATCGTATCGTTTAAGGGTATCCGTTCCAAAATTTTCTTCGGAAATATCCGGATATTTTTACCGGATAGGAGTTTAACTTTTCTTTAAAAATAGATGATAATGGATTCGGATACCGGTTATCGGAAATGATTTATAATAAAAATGTAAAAATTGACAATTATCAATCAATAATCGGATATTTTTCGGTCGGATTATTATCGGATATCCGGTTTCGGATTCGGTTCGGTGCTTCCCTAAATTTTGCCGGTTGTTCGTTGGTGCGGTTTGTTCGGTTCGGTCGGGTATCCGGCTCCCCGCGGCCAGTTCCACCCCACTTGAGTGAGCTACCAAAAAAAAACTCTAAATTCTTTTTTTGGGCCTGCTTGTCTAGACCCATCACTAAATTTGGTTGGTTGTTCCTTTAATGGGCCTTGACTCTAGTAGTTTGGTCAGTGACTTATTTTTATTTGGTAGATTGTTGTGTTCCGGTTTAAACTTTAAAGTAACTAAAAATTCTCCAACACTTTGAATTAAGGTAAAATGGCCTCTTAGATGCAATTAACAAGGTTTGGATGGTGGAAGGCACAAAAGGAATGTTCAAAGATACCTTCTCAAGGATCATGTGGTGTTTGTCCAGCTTCTGCTCTCACTTTTATTGCTGTGGAATTTTTTAGAGATTGATTCAAATTCAACAATGATTTAGATAGACAAAAGATGTACGTTCTAGCATAGTCAAAAACAGCACATGCTCCTTTGGCATGTAGATGCATGTGCTAGGACTAAATGCCCGTATAAATGCTGATAGAGCCGTGTTGAGGATGAAAACTCACGTGGTTGATATGTATAAAGAGATATTCTTGAAATGTTACTTTTAAGTATGTCTCCTACTTAAACTCGTCTGTACTTAGATTTTTCTACCATTACTTCTATTGTCTCTTTTTTATTTTTTTTTTTGGTAAATTAAACTTTTATTGAAAAAGGCGGGAACAACACACTGGGCTTAACTCCCTCGAATCAAGGAACCATGGAATGGAAAGTGGCCAAAACGTCCTCCTGAAACAGACGTGGCCTTCCTAGCCAGGCGGTCAGCCGCACTGTTACCTAACCTGGGAACATAGGAAAACTTACAATCCACAAAGGACATACCCAACTTGAGTTTGGATAAAATTGATGCTCTTGTGGCTGGCTTGAGTACCCAACAAACCCAATGAACACGGTCCAACCCTGACTAAACCACATCATAAACTGAACCAGTCCAACACAAATTCCTACATATTTAAACCAGTGCAGGTGTTAAACTTAAACCCAATAAAAAAAATCATTGTCCAAAAACTGATAGGATATGATTTGCCCTCTCTGGTCTGTGTGGATTTTGGGCGTTCAACGCTGGCTCTGTTGGATTCTTTGTGGTGGTAGACTTGTATGGAAGTGGTAACTGCTTACGTTCCAGATGTCAACTGAACAAAGCATGCAATAAATGCAAGAATTTCTTCTTATCATTTTCCATTAATTCAGGTTTCCAAGAAGGGAAACGATTGAGAAGTCCAATCAAATCATTGAAGAAGAAGAAGAAGAAGAATGCCAGTGGGAAGGAAGTCGAAGTGCACTGAATCAAGAGAGGAAACCCTGGCCGAAGGGGACAGTTGGCTTACCTGTTTCAGGGCCCCACCCAGGTCTGCAGCTTTGGTGGATTTCACCATTCCATCTCATTCCAGCACTCATGTTACCCCACGAGAAACCCCTCAAACCGGGTCCATTTGACTGAAACCCAAATCAACTCAAACCGAGTCAATTGTATATACAAAACCATATCAATCCCCCTCAATTAGCTGTTATGTGCCTAATGGAGTTCACTCACAAACAATTCGACTCAGTCTGTTTTATCAGCTTTGGAGCTTTTGGTGTAATGGTCAACTAATTAAATTTTGTATGAGAGTGAAAGCTACTAGAAAAAGACTAACGTCAGCCTTGAAGGATTTTTAATTATTTGGGTTTAATTATGTTCTTATGAGGTGTTTATATGTTCTTGTCATCAACTAGAAACCATTTCTAAAAATCCAAAATAAATACCAACACGTTTCTCTTTCTCTTAGCAAGCATTGCCATCCGACAATAATGTAGCTTCCCCACTCCCGATTAACTATTATGTGTCTATTGGAGTCCATTTTAGTATATGGGCACTAGATTGTGCCAGTTTAATATTAAATAGATTAAACAACTCGACTTAGGACGAGATGTTGTAGTAGGTGAAAAGAAATCTACTACCACTTATTGTTGAATTGGACTTGTCCAAGGCAGTCCTCCTACTCCAACCTGGCAACCGATTGCAAAGGAGAATGGCAGGCAAGCAAGTATGATCCATACAATCAAAGAAATGGTCAACATGCATAAGAGTATTGTCTTCAAACATGTGTATAGTGAATCAAACTGTACTACTGATTGGATAGCTAAAAAGCTCACTCACGAAAGAAATTGCCTACTATTCTTTCAGAAACCCCATCAAGGCATTGAAGAGTTTCTCCAAGTTGATAACGACTTTACAATCCTATTTTCATAACAAAAAATAAAATAAAAATAAAAAAGGACTTGACTCAATTTGTTTCATCAACTTCGAAACTTTTGATGTAATGCTTAAACACTTAATTTTTAGCATAAAAATAAAAACTACCAAAGAAAATACTGACGTCAGCCTTGAGGGATGTTTAATTATGTGGGTTTAATTATGTTTTCAATGAGGTTTTTAAATGTTCTTGTCATTAACCAGAAACGTTTTCTGAAAACCAAAATAAATACCAGCACGTTTCTGTTTTTCTCAGCAAGCATTGCCATCGGACGACAATGCAGCTTCCCCACTCCCAACATTATACAAAGAAATTGTTTTCCACCATTGGTCTGATGGAAAATCTACACAACATTAAAGTGGGGTTCATATATATTAATATATTATGATGAGAATGAGATTTATGTCAGCTCGTGGTCCTCACATCAATATGAGATGAAAATTCAAGAAGATAAGATGAATTTGCATTCGCTTGTTCAACTCCAATGGAAGTTTTGGGTGTAAATGGATCAGATTTGGCTTGATCATAAATTAATCATTAATTGAACACATACGCGTTGTCCTCCACTTCCACAATTTACTGGTGTTTCACGTTTGATACCTTGCATTAAAAAAGAGTGAAAAGAAAACTAAAATAAGAGATCAAGGAAGCAAACAAGGCTTTCATAGCCTGAGAATTAAGGACACCATTTATCCATTCTGGCCAAACAAGAAAAAGAAGGAAAGCAAATGATCGACTCTGAACATTTCAATTCTACCCAAAAAGAAAAAAGAAAAAAGAAAAAAGTCTAAAACATTTCTGATCACTACCCATTAATAAGTGATTATCACCTAATCTTGCCATCCAACCAGTAAGGATGATTTGTGTTTCTTTGGATGTAAAAGTTCTACCCAGAAAGAATATTTAAAGGAGAACATGAATGGATGCAGCACCTTGCCCAAGAAGCTCGATATCTATCCCATGCCTCTATTAATCCATACTGGCCAAACAAGAAAAAGATAAACTCTAATAACATTTCTGAACTCCACGTATTAATTAGTGATTATCACCTAATCTTGCTATTCAACCACTAAGGACGATTTGGGTCTCTTTGGAGGTGAAAGTTCAACCCAGAAAGAATATTTAAAGGAGAATGTAAATGGATCCAGCACCTTGCCCAAGAAGCTCTATCACTATCCCATATTCCCATGCCTCTATTATATCTTATCTCTTTATCACTATAAGCTTTGTGGGCCTGTGGGGTCTAAACTTTGTAATTTTCCAAAGATCAGGAAACGCTGTCTTATTAAGGAACTAGAGAGAAGGGCTTACAACTCCATCACTGCACTACTCTCATACTTCACGGGTTCATATGATCATCTTATCATTAATTTATTGGATGGATGCTCGTACGATTTCGCAAGTAAAAGTGCAATGCCGTATGTGCATGGTTTCTGATTCCAATGATTTGTCACAACAAAACAAACTATATGGTTTTCTTATTCACAGAATAGAAGTAGTTACAGCAGGGAAGAATGGCAAGAAACGGAGAATGACAGCACATTAGCTCATCTATGATTCACCCTTCACTTCAACCATTTAATGTTGTAAAAAGCAGTAGCTGTAGCTTTTCAAATTCTTATATAAACTCTCTCTTTCACTAGTGGTGATAGCACTTCTCCCTAACATCTCCCCCCCTTCTCTCTCTCTCCCACTGAACATGAAGACCAGCAGGTTCTTACGAGGGTCTCTGAGAAACTGGAGAAAGATGAGCAGTAAAGAGTATCCTTCAGATAGTTATCATGACAAGAGTTGTTCATGGGCTTTGAGGCATTCCATGCAGGAAGAAGAAGAAACCATCCCCAAAGATGTACCCAAGGGTCACTTGGTAGTCTACGTAGGAGAAAATTATAAGAGGTTTGTGATCAGAGTCTCCTTGTTAAAGCATCCACTGTTCAAGGCATTACTGGAGCAAGCCAGTGATGAGTATGGCTTCACCTCCGACTCTAAGCTTTGTATCCCCTGCGATGAGAAATTTTTTGTTCATGTTCTTCGTTGCTGTACAAACACTCGAATTCCTGAGCGATGGATATGTTTATGTATTTGAGGATCTGAGAAAGCTTTAGCTTCCCATCCCCATCCCCAATTGTACCTCTTAGAGCAGATTTTAGTATAGATCAAGATTACTAATTCTTAGATGTGAAAAATAACTCGTCTTGCAGGTTAGAGACTCTTACTGAAAAGGGATCGCTTCAGAATAAATATGATATTTCCAATCTACTGCATAGGAGATTAGGAGGTGAGAAGTAACAACAAAATCCATTGTTCCAATCATCAGAAAGCAAATTTACGCCTAACGTTATTCATCATCCAAGCAAGAGACCACGAAAAAATGTTCTTGCAATAAAATATCAAATAGCTCAAAACCGTTTAGATTTAACGTCGGCCCACCTTTTTTCCACAAGTAGACAACATTGGTCTTAATGCAAAATATTTGCACCTTAAACCTTGCTCATCCCTCTGTTCCACTTCACCAGCTCCAGATCCAAGCTGCCAGCCTTGCACAGGCTTTCTCAGTGAACCATTTTTCATTCTCATCATGTTGCTAGTAACGAACCAAAGAGTGCATATTCAAATTCCCAGAGTAGAGGAATCACAGATAGGATCAGAGCTGCTAACTAAGCTTACTGAGTAATTGCCTCCAAACTCGTGTGCCACAACCCGTGCTAGTTGTTTCGCTCCTCTCACCTGGGATGAAGAAGTTCTCCTGTCCACAAGGAAATCACCAAAATCCGCTTATCAGTTTCATATAGAAAATCAAGTATACAAAAGTTCTCATCCATGGGTAGCATTCTTTGTTATAAAGAACAATCTGCATTTACACCACAAGCATATTCTAGCTATGCAAGAACCATGCCAGAAATATATTTAGTTGGTTTTGTTTCAGTTTGAAAAGATATACTTCCTCACCAATTCAAGACCAGAAAATTGTAAAGATACTTTCCCGTTTCCAGAGTACTTTATAGTCACCCCCAAAAACCCAGCTTATTCAAGATAATAAAGCATTTCCTGAAACAAAACTTAGCAATCTGAGCTAAATTTCAAAATTTGACCATTCAAATAATTAAAAAAGAAAACTGAATTAGAATTACATCAAGAGGGGCAAAAAATAATTTCCCGAATAACAAGAATTAAAAGTATGTCTTGAAAAGCATAAGGGAAAGGCTGAATGTGTTTAGATCACACATAATGCTAAAAAATCAAAAGGAAAACAAAATTTGTTAAAAAAAGTCATTAGAAAGGACAACCACAGATAAACCCCCTGTGTTTGCAATCAATTACATCTACTACCCTTGAAAAAAAATCAATTACAGATGCCCCCCTTACTACTTCAGCAGAGCTGTCCATTTTTAGTTCTTAATTCTTAGCAGTAGGGGGGCCATCTGTAATTAATTTTTTTCAGGGGTAGTAGATGTAATTGATTGCAAACACAGGGGTCTATATGTAATTTGCCCTATTAGAAAACCTGAAAAAATCTTCTCCCTTTACTTCCACTATAACAGGCAGGAAATCAAATAAGGAACTAATAGAGATCGATTGCAGTGCAAAAAACTAGCCACACAGCTTGCAACCACACCCCACTATATCAGGAGGTAAAATGAATGTAAAGTCATTCCAAAAATCCAACCAAAAATTGTGGGCTTATGTGATCCTAATTTTATTCTGAAACTGAAAACAAACTCCTACTTTAGACCCTCTCCCAATAACAGTACTGAAAAATAATTAGTCAACATCGAACTACAAAGTGAATCCTACTTAACCCAATGTTAAGCCACATCAGCTCTCCTGGTCTTCAAAGAACTAGGACTCCCCCACGTTAGATTGTGAACCAAAGATACCATTGCAGTTATCTCAACACTGAGGTAGAACATTGATCAGGGGGACAGTCATCTGCAACTCCATGAGTGGGGGATATTACGCTCATAAGGAGACTCACACTGCTGAGGCATCTCTGATAAAGAAAGAATGTGACATAGAGTATGTACCAGTACAGCCCCCTTTTTATCATGATGGTGTTCAATGCACCAACTAGAAATAACACAAATATCAATTTGAAGGAAGACACAAGAGTGCACAACCGCATGCAAAAAGGAACTGATTCCTCTGAAATATCATATGGCAAGCCAAGAAACTAGTACCCAGAGAGTAGATATTATTCTTTACCAGCTTGCAAAGATGAGCTCTCTGGTGGGATATCTGCCAAATGATCATTTTTCTTCACAAGTGTAATCAGAATCGATCTTCTGCTTTGAGAAGCGCCGCTCAACTTCAATTTGACTAGTTATGTTGCACAAAATTATGAGCAATACTGATAAAAAAGGTGTTGTTTATCACAGTAGAACTGAACAATTCCCTCATGTCAAATCCAAACTCCTAGCCAAACCTTCTCAATTAACCATATAACTTCAAATTCTACCCCTGCACTGGAACTAGCCAGACCAAGTTGTTTTTGCTCCTCCGTGTAACCAGGTTATGGCATACAAATGTACAAATAGTAAGATGCAGACCATCTATCAGAAGCAGAAGCAGCCCAATCAGCATCAACGAAACTGTCTATCCCCAGATAATTGTGCCTGGCATATAACAGTGGTATAACCCAGGGTCACTGGACTTGGCCCACAGGATCTAGAATTAGGGTTCAGCAGTAAATTAGGGATTCAGGGGTTCTGGTTTTGGGTTTTAGATGGAATTTGGGTTAGGCAGCAGCTAAACAAGGGTTTCTAGAGTCTGCGGCAAGGGGAAAACAGGCTGAGATCCTTGCAGTTGGGTTTCCAGGTCTTAGGGAATGAGTTAGGTTGCTGTAAGGTCTAATTAGGATCTGCCAAAGCTGCTTTGGAAGTACTTTTATTGCCATTTCACTGTTTGATAAACAGCAACAGGTATCCAGCGTTTAGGGGTTGAAATTGGGGGATAGATCTGAAATTAGGTTAGGGTTCCACTTGAAATCAAGGGTAGAGGGGAAGGATGTGATGGAGTACCTAGGGGGATTTGCGTTTTGGTTGAGTGTAGGGGTGTCAATTTGCAACCCGAACCGGCCCGAACCGATTATTAGGGTTGTGTTTGGGCTGAGCAGCCCCAACCCAAACGGGTTTGGGTTGGTTCAAGCCAACCCATGTGTGGCGTGCGCTAGCCCGAACCTATTGGCCCAAAACCGAACCAGCCCATTAAACCCGTATAAATAAAATTAATTCAAATGTGAAAACCTTGATGCCTTATAGTCTTATACGGTTTCAGGCCCCTTGTTTTTTAGGGTTTCTAAACTCTCTTTCTCACTTTCTATGTTTCTTCTTCACGAAATCAAGCAATCTCTCTCACTTTCTCTGTCTCATTTCCCCGGGTCTCTACTCTTCATCTTCTTGGCTATTCCAACAAACAAGCGACTCAAGCAATCTCTTTTCATATCTTTTGGTTGAGATTTTTGAGCGGTTCTTTTGCTTTTGCTTTCTGATCTTATTAACTTTTTATCTGCAATTTGATTTTGAACTATTCCTCCTCCATTTTTAGTTTGAATATTTCATAAACCAATCACAGTCACATGCATCTCTAATCTCTGTAATTCTGTGTGTTTTTTTCCCTTTTTTTTTCTTGCACAAAGTAGAGATCAACGTCCCAATAGCGTACAGTAATCTCTCATTAAGGCTTTAGTTTGAATATTTCCTTGCATTTGAAGGATTTAAAGTTCGCCATTGACTCTGAATTTCAGCTGAAAAAATTAATTTTGTTGCCCCCTTCTCTAATTTATTTTTTAGCAATGCCTTGATGGCAAAATAAGGTCTATGTGATGAGGTTTAAACGATGTATCTCTACAAGCACCATGAAATAAAGAGAATGGTTCAGGGTGTTCCAATCTTCCCTGTCTGTGTAGTCTTAGAGGAGGGGATACTAGAGGGTTGATTTATATAGAATTAAAGTTGATTAAAGTCTTAATGCTATTGAAGGCCACAGTATTTTCATCGTGCCTTGTTTTTGAATCTGTTGCATTGTCAAAGCACTGTCTAACAATAGGCAAGGGAGGATGGCTTTCATCAAATGGATTGTGTATTATCTTCAACAATTAAGGAAGTATCTGTTTTCCAGCAGTTCAGAGGCACCTCCTGATGCTCTGAACTTCAATTCCACTTCTTATTGATGAGTCAACAGTTGAGGACTTATCTCATTATCTGTGCATGAAACCATCGAGGTTTAAAGTATGTTAAAGACATCCATTGCTGCCAGTGAGGGTTCCCTTGAATGTCAATTGCGAGCCTTTTTTTTTCACTTTCAGTGTGTCATATATATCACCATTTTCAGATTCTATAGTGATTTTCTCTCATCATTTTTTATTTGATAAACAAAATAAATAACTTTACTACAAGATGGTTTTCAAAACAAGTCATTTTTCCTTGTATTTTGGTAAATGCTTGGAATAGATGACCCCATACAGTTAATCAACCCGAACCCAAACCCAAACTGCACAAAACTGAAACCGGCCCAAAACCGTTATTTTACTAATAGGCCGTGTTTGGGCCGAGTGATTTTCAGCCCAAACCATTGACACCCCTAGTTGAGTGGTTGGTGAGTAGTACCAATTTTAGGGTTTTGGGGTTTCTCTCGAATATGGAGATGGGGTATAGCTGAGGATTGAACTTACTTGAGGGGAGATGGATGTAGATCAAACCACCTTCCATTAGGTGCCACAGGGTTTCAAAGCCTTGAAGCACTCATGCGCAATGGCTGCAACTCTCAATAATTTTATTCATCAAAAATTGATCCGAGTTACAAGCCTAGATCTGAATTTATAATCTACTACAAGAGACTCCTACTTGGACTCATAATAAGAAACCCAACCTGACTTCTAACTAAGACTCTTATTTGAATAAACAATTAAGGAGCCCTCCACTAATTAATTAAAAGGACTTCTACATAAACTGGGACTATTTAACTTTAACTACTAGGACTCCAATACAAGACCAAAGTAGCCAAGGACTCTCCAAAATATCTGGAATTATCCAAACACTAATAGGGCTCGAACTAGGGGCGGATAATGACCAAAAATACCCCTGCTAGAGGCCCCCTTGCAGTGCCGCAAGTTGCTAGTGGGCTTGGGCTTTCTTTTGGGCTTTTCTGGAATGCCTCTGGCTGGTTACATCAAACATTCCTTTCCTTGGTTAGGACTTCAAGCACTTGAGGATGTGATATACAGCATCCAAGTACCCATTCTCGCCAACATTATATAAATTGGTTCACAACCTGAACTACATAAGTGATGTCTGGGTGAGTCAGGGAGAAGTCTGTTAAACTTGGTGATGTTCATGAGTCGCAATGCAGCAGGAATAGCAGATGAGGGAGACTCCATGTGATAGAGGGAGGTCTGCACATGTCTGCACTTTCTTTCTTATGTTCAAATTCTGTCCTCACCTGCAAGATCTCTTGCATGTTCACGTGCTGACTACAGCAAGTTGTCAGTTCCGCAATGTTTGCAGGTTTGTTCATGAATAGAAATTCAAGCAAATGACCATTCGTTAGTCCTCTAAACATGGCATCATAAGCTACTGCTTCATTTAAATCTTTGAATTGGATCGACTCCTAATTGAATCTCTTCATGTAACTACGGACTGACTCTCTTGGTTTTTGACAAATCGCTGCTACATTTGTCTGCAGTCTTGTTGCTCTTCATGCTGCTTTGGAATCATGAGACAAAAACCTTGATGACTCTCTAAAATTTCAGATTGAATTTGGTCCAAGGCTAAAAAACCAAGTTGTTGCGGGTCTTTTTAATGATGAGGGAAATAATCTGCACTTCAAGGCCTCCGATTCTCTTGCCAGCATCATGACAGAATTAAATTGGCCAAGATGCTCCAATGGATATGTACTTCCATCATTCATAACGAACTTTGCCTGCTCTTGCTTGAGAGAGTTTTCCTATCTCTCTGAGCTGAAACTTGGTCTTCCACCTCAATTGGTGGAACATGTTGACTTGAATCAAAACTTTCTCCACAGCCTTCACGATTCAGATATGGCTCTCCACGATGTTGCCTCCGAGGGATTTGGTTCAAAACCGCTTCAACTCAGGAAAGAGGAGTTTGATGCTCAACAGGTAATGTTTGTGCTGCCACACCTATCAGTGTTGGTATTCCAGCTTGACGAATGTATGTTCTCATGAGATCCCGAGTTTCAAGGATCTAATGTTGCATATTTTCCATTTGAAGTAGAATGAGTTGCAGAACAAATATTGCTTGTGAAGTTCTTGCTGGCATATCTAATGGAAGCATTGCTTGCTAGTTCTGAAGCTCCAAGAGGCGAGGAAAATATCCTTCAAGAGTTTTTTGCTACTGACAAGTTTGCATCGTAGGTGTTGGTGGTGGCAATGTCACTTCTTTCGTTTTTCTTTTGTAGTGCTTCCCCCTTGATGATCTCTCTGACTCGCCTCTATGCCTAAATGAATAGTGCATCATCCTATTCTTCTGGTAAATAAGCCATCACTTTTTGCTCTTTTCCCACAGATGGCACCAAATGAGAGGGGACAGAGAGTATGGCTCTTCGTCAACCATTTTTACATTAAGGCTCCTTGTCCGCCATATCTTAAAGGCTTCTCTTCAACATAGAGGCTCTTAGTCAGCCATTTCTCATAAATGTTATTCACCACTTAGACTTTTCACAGGTCACTTAAGACTTTTCACAAGTTAGGCTTTTCATAAGCCACCGAGACTTTTCATAAGTCACTCAGGCTTTTAATCAGCCATTTCTATGAAAATTCTTGGTCTGCCATATTATCAAGGCTATGATCAACCATTTCTACAAAGGCTACAAGGACTTCTGATCAGCCATCTTATGAGGCCTTTTTATCAACTATTTTGTCAAAGCTTCTAGTCAAGCAAATGTATTTCTACTAAAATTTTATCATAGTGAAGCCTCTTTATCAGAGCAGTTAATCGAAAACTGATGAACTACAAGGAGCCTGATCAGCCTGTCAAGAAGCAAACCATAATACTGACGAGGAAAATGCTTTGTAAGCTAATCATACAACTTCTTCAGTGGGGGGAAATCAATACAATACACATGGACAAATGGTGAAGTTTGTGCAAAAGTTGCATTCTTATCTTAACAAAATCAGCGATGAAGATGCAGCCAGTGGTTAGAGATGCAATGAGTGGTCAGACATTCAAAAGTGATTAGAGGTTCAGTATATTAAAAAGAGAGACAGAGACATGTTCAGCACCATCAGCTATAAAATTTTAAATTTAGAATTCAAGGTTGAGCACCATTTTCAACAGCGTCCTCTTCCTCAGATTCATGAATACCGAAACTAGAATCTCCATCGTCAGAATCTTTTTCTTCTTCAGGCTTTTATCGTCACCTGGCTTACCTTCATCCTTTTTCGCCCTCATCTTCTTCTTCCTCAATTTCTTCCTCATCCTCCGAACCACTTTCAGATTCTTCTGAAGAACTATCGTCCTCCGGCAATCAAATTCCACGAAAGTTGAAGAAAGCCCTTCTGGGGAGGAATCAAGGACCTACTTTTAACTTACACTCATTTTCTCCCCTGAAACTAAAATTAGGCTGGACTCTGAGTACCTCACCCTTACAACAAGATTAGAACAAACTGCAACAAAACCCCATGAAGGCAGGATTCTCTTTGGCCTTATCAATGGCCTCGCAAATTGCTCTAACAGAATCATTCTACAATTTACTCTTGTCTTCTTCACGAGCAGTTTTCTCTTGAGCAATGGATTCCAGGGTTCTTAGCAGATTGTCTTCACTCAAACTCGAGTTTAGTTCTCTCTTGAGTAAAAGATTCCAAAGTTTTCGCACTTCTTTTTTGCCCTTGTCCAAATTAAAATTCTCAATTTCGGCTTCACAAAGTTTTCTTCGTAGCTCATTGCGTTCAGCTTCAAAACTTCTGGACCATGTGATTGCCTGGTCAAGTTTGATCTGAGAATTTTGCAGATCCTACTTCAAATTTTCCACCTTCTAACGAGCTTCATCTCTATCTCGAGTGGCAAGTCTGGCTCTTTTCATAGCATCAGCCTTCATGGCTTCTAATTGATTCATCTCTTCTCTTTGTTTTCAGAGTGAGGATCTTAAAACATCTACAATTCATGACAATGATTAGAACATAAATCAAAGTCTTCTTGTAAACCGTCAAGATCTGAACTCAGCTCCTTCTCCTTAACCTCTACAACTCCCAATTTTCTTAGCATGACATCCAAACTAGTTTTGAGACTTTGTACCTTATTTACTAGTTTGAGATTTTGATTGACGAGCTCTTGATTTTAAATGGAAAGGGTCCTCTGCCTCTCCATTATTTCTACAAAAGCATTAAAAGCAGCACCAAAGCATCTACAATAGAGGAAAAGTGAGTTTAGAGAGCTAATAAAAGGATTTACAGATAAAAAGGGGAAAAGAAAGCTTACCCCCATCCATGACGGTAAAGGTCGAAGTCAGTCATAGCAACAATTTCTCTTTTGTTTCGAGGTAACCTGCCCTTGGTTCCCATTCATGAGTTGCACCCCAATTCTAGGTAATTGTGTGATTCTCCTTTAGATTCCACTCTCGATGGAAGTTATCCCCAAAGTCGGCAATGCTTTGATTGTCATCATCCTGAGAGGGAACAGCAACATCAGCAGGGGCATCTCCTACGATCTACTAACCAAATGGGGTCGGAGCAACATCATTAGAGGCTTCTTGATGATCAGCCACTTCAGCCGCAACATTAACTTGGGTTCCAACTTCAATATGAATGTCAGACCCAACCACCACGGGGGGATCCTCAGAAGTTGTGGGATCATTCTCTTCTCTAAAAACTTGGTCAGCAAGTTGTTCGATAACTTCCTCAGCAGCACGAACAACAATATCCTCAACAACTTCCCTAATCTGAACATCATCAGCCTCTAAACCCACCTGAGGGCCTTCGGCTCTTGTGTCTTGATTAGGAACTTTTCTGGAGAAACACGAGAATCCCCAGCAACCTCATCAAAAAATGGTGAATTAGAAAGATTGGTGGGGTCAAAAACTTCTGAAGATCAAATGGTAGGAACAATTTATTTACCGGCAGGAGGATGAACTAGGTAAGGTAAGGATGAGACAGAAAGTCCAGAGGACAAGTCAGGAGCTGCTGCCCCTTCTGTACTCCTTGTTTCCCCAAGATTCTCTTTCAGAACAGGAGATTTGGTCCACATTTTCTTATTTTTTCTGCGAGTGGTCAGCTCTTGACCAGATGATGGGCCTATAGAACGGAGTCTCCTCCTTAAGGTCCAGTCTCTGCTAGGGACTTTCCAGCAGCACTCTCATCAACCCTAATACCAACAATTTCAATGTCATCATCTTCTTCTTCAGTCTCTCTGTTCTTTCTTTTCCTACTTTCATCATCCTCCTCTTCATCAGAGCCTTTCGCTGCCTTATTTCCATCAACTTTCTTCTTTTTCCTCCTATCATTATCACTTTCTTCTGCAGAACCATCACCACTCTTTGTCAGAATCTTGTTCTTCCTCACTAGGCTTCCTTTTCTGTGGAACCTGACCGGCAGCAGCAGCAGTAATTGAAGATTTCTTTCCTTCCTTCTTTTTCTTCTCCAAACCAGCTTTAGCCTCCTCCTCAGCATTGGCGGCATGTTAGATGTCAGCAATGTTGGATGCATTCCAGGTTTCAACTCCTAAATGACATAAGCGAAAATGGTCAAAAAAATGGCAGAAAGCATAAATGGAATAGAGGAAGAAAAATGTACCTGGAAGAAGACCATAACAGGCTAATCCCTCATCCAATTTGAACTCGTTGACATCAATCTATTCACCGGTTGGGAATAGACTCCAAGTCTCCTGGTCATAAGTATCCAAGGATGGTCTTTGGTTGAAAGGCGCCAAAGATTCTACTGAGTGAGAGGCCCATCAAGAGCGATAATTCAGAGAATGAATTGAACAAAAGAAGAACTTCTCCCTCTAACCTTTATTATCCTGAGGAATAGATTTTTCAACGAAAATTGGGCAATTTCCAAGTTCAACACCCACACTGTTCCTTTTAGCGAAGTGGAGAAAGCCTCGCTCCCTGGAAACTCTCAAGGTGTAATGATACCGGAATAAATTAACAGAGGGACAACATCCCAAACGTTGAACAAACGGCCAGAAACAATTGACAATCCTCCAACTGTTTGGGGTAAGTTGGCAACGACATATTTGATAATGATCAAGGACAGACTGAGCCCAGGGATTCAAGGGAATCTTAAAGCCAAGCCTCTAAGGACTTGCTATAAATGGCAATCACGACTAGGTCAATAAAGAAAGCACAGTCACTGGGTCCAGGGATCCAAGCTTTTAAATTCTGCAGGGAAGTTTTGGAGATAGGAAGAGAGTTTTCCTTTCTTTATTTTTGCAGGGAACCATTTAGGGCCAGCTATTTTCAAATCATGTTTCCCAACAATTTTCTCAAGTTTGTAAAGAAGTATGGCTTCATCATGAGCATAAGGGATGGGAACCCAATCTGGATTAACAACTGAACTGAAACTGGGGGCTTCACTGGGTCCAACAGGCAACAACAGGAGGGTCAACTGGGACTTGGCTTGGAAGAAAGTTTCTTTGAACAGGGGATGAAGAAGCGTCAGGTTCAGGAACTGAGGGTGGATCAATAGGGTTGCCAGCTGGGTCCATGGGAAGATTCTAAGGTAAAAAAAGAAGAGGATTCAATCACAGGGAACAAAAAGGCAAAAGTAAAGAAAGGAGATGAAAAGGTCGAAAAACATGCACGACAACTTGCAGATGAAGACTCTGGAGTTTAAAAAATGAAATAGGGTTAAAGATGAAGAAGAAAGGCATAACTGATGAGAAGAGTAAATAAGGGAGGTACAGCGACGTGATTGGAAACTTTCTAGACTTGAGGGAAAAAAACACGATGTTTCTAATCAACAGTCGCAGTTAAATCGAACCGACGCTTGGGGAAGGAGAAACAGTTCATCCGCATTTTGGAGGGAAACTTTCAAACACGTGGAATTGGCAGATTCCCCAAAAGGTATAGAGTCGTACTTCGAAGGACCAAGCATATTGGATAAACAGAACCTAGCATTTATGAGGAACATGCCAAAAAAACTGACAAAGTGGAACTTTTGCTAGACAGTTGAAATGAAAAGGGGGCTGAGCATGTTCCCAAGGCAAGAAGATTAGGCTCCGGATAATACCGAAGCAAGATAAAAACGCAACACAACCCATGGTCAGTTCCCTAGGAATCTCATGCGTCAAAGGGTTCAAATTCAGCCACGTAGCTAGCAAAAATTCAAAGACAAAGGTTTGATCAGATGGATTGCATTGAGAAAGAAAAGATAGCTCTGGTGAACTCAGTGTTCTCTTATGAACTCTCTTGATCAAATGAACTCAAAATGAATTTAAGTGAGTAGGACGAAGATTCATCATGCTAATTAAGAATATAACCTAAGCCTTTTAACCAGAGTCTAAACAAAGGTCAACCTAGTCAACAGGCTTGGGGGCTCTTGTTATGGGTAAACCATCAATTATCAGTTCGTACCAAGTCGACCAATGGTCTAAGTATGATGCGAAGTCAAACCATGTATTACATTGAAAACTAATCGTGGTCATCGATTCAGAGATAGACATCTAATGGTCCAGATGAGATCTAGATAGAAAATAAAGTCTATAAATAGGAAGAAGGCATAGGTAAGAGGGGAAACTTCATTTTATATAAACCAGCCTACAACTTTCCCACTTTCTAGTCTTTTAAACTTACGGTTCCCAGGAGCTCTAGTTCTCTTTCATCCAACATTCAACTAACTTGATCGTCGGAGATGGATTGCCGATCAAGCAAATCGGCTCCATTGCAAACATTCTTCTTTAGATTACTCGCAGGCCAGCGTACATCCAACCAGTTCAGACTAGAACAATCTTGCTTGGTGTGATCTGCTATCTTTGAAGATTTGACACCAACAATCTGAAACAAGTTTCAATTGGATTAATTGTCTAAATTTCAGATTCAAATCTAAGTTAACGTATTTATGACTTTTGGTCTTAGTTAATTAGTAAATAGAATCTTTTTATTCTAACTTAAGATATCCTAGTCCTACTTTTGTAAGGTTGATTAACCTTCTACATATACCCCAGTCTTTGACAAGAATAAAAACCTAGTATAGGCTCAGCACCTTATGTATTGCTTTGATATAGAGATCAGATTTGATGACTCAAGTTCAACTTGAAGATTCTTGGACCTCTTGGTGTTTGAAGTCCAAGATCTGGAACCCTTAGAGTTGAAAGTCCAAATCCAAGGTGGTTGAAGTTTCTAGGTGTTTCAAGCCCAGGTTTCTTGCCGTGGTTGTGGATTCAGCCTATACCTCCATTAATCCAAATTCTCACTGGAGACAAGATCAACAGGGAGGTTAGTGGCAGATCAAGCTCTTCCCCACTCCATTCTTCCCAATTTTCTTTCATTTTCTTGAATTTTTGAACTCCCTAAGACACCAGAATTCAAACTTACATCTACAACATTCTAACCATCAGGTCTGTCCATAACTCTTAAGTATCATCTTCTAACTCGAAACCAAGATACACCCAATTCCCGTCATCCTAAACACAACAACCAGCAAATTCTTAAAATTTTAATTATTGAAAGCCTGAAAATCAAGAACTTGAAAGTCATAAAAATCAAGAACTTGAATATCTTCCAAATCACCTTCAGAACCTACCAAATTCAAAGGACAATACCTGCATTTACCATTCTAGGTTCAATTCTAGTGGCAACTCTATCCCACAAGTAAAATCCATCTTTTCACATCTGAAGAAAATCATCCAATCTCAACGTCAAGGGTTTCACCCCATATGCCAAGAACTTCAGAATTCTAACCAAGGAAACCCTTTTTGTGACTCATCTTTGGTGATCCTTTAAACCATTCTTTACACTTCCATAAGAAACACCAATCAAACAAACATCCCCAAGGCCCCATTTGAGATCATTCCATTTGTCCCATCTCAAATCATCAGTTAAAGAATCTTACTTTTCATTCCATATTTGAAACCCAACGAATCTCATTAACCATAACCGATTTGAATATAAACTAAGTTACACAAGACCCCATTTGAAGATCTTGCCCCTTTTCATTCCATGCACCCCTACCAAATTTTCAAAAAACTCCTTCTTGTACCCAATTGACTTGGTTTTTTAAAACATCAAGCAACACGGCTGATCTCTTTCAATTCCCTGGGTTTCCTTACCACTTCCCCACCTCCAACTAAGTCACTTGAGCCCACCACCCATCTGGCCATCCCTTCAATATATCATCTCACAAATATGATGACATATAGAAGTGTGAATTACTGAGAAAATGCTAAAGGATGCAAGCAATTTAGGAGACAGATACTTGGAACAACCACAATTCATTGCTACAGATGGACCCACCATATGTAGGGACATGGCACCCATTGGTCAGGGAAGAATACAGCCATGTGATATAACCCCGAAATCTCCCCTGGCTGAAACCCTAAATTGGGCCCCAAGGCCCAACTATAGTGAAACAATTAGTGGGCTGACCGAACCCTTCGAGGGGCAATTTGGTCATTTGCCCACTTATTAAGTTAAATTTTTTTCCAGTAATTTTCTCTTATTTTTGCAAGACAATGTCTGATTTTATTTCCTTATTTGAGTTGGTCAAGTGAGCCCTAGTTAAAGTTGGGGTGCGATTAGGAAATTTATTTAAACTGACATTCCATTTGTATAATTTGGTACTTTTTTGCAAATTAAGTTTCTTTATTTGTGGCTGATATTTAATTGGTTGTAAGGGAGATCCTAGTCTATAAAGGATTCCCCAATTGAGTCAGTCTTTGTTTCCTAATTAAAGTCCATGCCTTGCCCTCCACTTGCAAGGCTAGAAATAGCCCACACCCCACGCATTGTAAACTAAGGTTGAATTGAATACAAATCTGATTATTGAGGGAATTGAATCGTGGTTTTCATGGGAGGGCCATGGTTGAGTTTGAAATTATCTTCTTCAAGTTCCAGCATCGATTCAATAATTCAGCAGCTTCCACAAGCAAATCAGCAGCCCCAGCCCCTTCCCCTTCCTCCTGTCTGACTCAACACCATCCCCCACCCCTCCCCTTCCCTGCGCAAACACTCCCTCCCCTCTCCCAACCCTACGACAGCCCTAACAGTCCCCTCCCACCCCTGCGATCTCCCCCAGGTTCTTCCCTCATCCCTGAGGCCACCCCAGGCAGCACCCCCACCCTTCGCTTGACCTTGGCACCCCTCGCCCTTCCATCTTCCATTCAGTCCCTCCCCATTTCCCCCTTCTTTCTCGCAGAAGATCTGAAACCAGGAGGAGGTGGAGAGAGAGCAAGAAGAAGAAGAAAACAAAGAAAGAAAAGAGAAAATAGAAAGAATCAAGAAAGAGTGTCCAAGAACTTTTCAAGATCTCCAGGAACCGTCACATACCCTACCGCAGGCCTCCTAGGCATCACTAAACACACCCATATGTTGCAG
Source organism: Hakea prostrata (assembly GCF_041222555.1). Lineage (NCBI taxonomy): Eukaryota > Viridiplantae > Streptophyta > Magnoliopsida > Proteales > Proteaceae > Hakea > Hakea prostrata. Next base: position 6,420,081 of record NC_142601.1, read on the forward strand.
GGTTACAGCCCAGACAGATTTGTTACTCCTTTGATCCATCCCAAACCAGCCCACAAGAATTTGTTAAAACCTTAAACATCCCAAAAGCTATCCATAACAAGTTGCACATCCCTAACTCATTCCTAAGGCCCCCTGTAAATCCTAAACCATTACCATTTCAATCCCAATTAGGTTCTGTAAATCCTCATCCATACCCAAAACCTAAATTAAACAATTTTATCCATCCCATCTAGATTTAAAAATTACTTTGCCGGTTCAAGGGGAATACATTCTGGACTAACCCTAATTCTATGGAAAACAATCACAAAACCCTAACCCTAGAATTTGGCTACATCACCATGTGCAAGATAATTAGAAGAGAGGCTGCTTCCCGAGTTCAATAAGGGAAACAGCCTCTGCATGAAGAGGGTGTAAGGCTACCTAAACCATGGAAGAAATTTCGATCGAAATGCCTGCAAAAATCCAAATCGAAACGACATGTAGTAGTAGGCACGAAATGTATCCATATCGATTTCGTATCGACCGAAATTTCGGTCGATACGAGTCGATATTTCGGCCTGATACCATATCGGGCAGAAATGATACTTCCACAGCCTTTAAAGTATCCAACTCAAGCTCATTTTCGACCTTACCGTCATTTCGAGCGGTACCGAGCGATATCGCCCTGGAGATTTCGACCTCCTTTTGAAGATTTTGCTGATTTCTCTTGCTTTCATCCCCTTCTACACCTAATTTCTAGTATTTCATTTCCTTCAAACACTTGATTTGCTCCTCCATTTGTGCATTTTCTCAAATCTTGCAAGGTGAGTAACCAACTTCCTCATTTTTTTATTTTTGTTTCATTTGTGCCTTAAATCATGTTAGATTGCTTCCAAATTTATATATGTTTACTTTAGAGTGTTGATCTATGAATTTGTAGTGTCAAAATTATTTTTTGATTCTTCCTACTATTTTTTTATTTTTCTGTTATTAAAAATTATTTACTAAATTATGTATATTGTTAAAAATGTTTATGTATAGTATATGTATAAGCTTCAAATGAATGTATGTGAGAGTTGAGACACCATATTGCTGTGATGGTGTTGAATTAATTTAATTATGTAATTTTACTGTATTTAATATATATTTAAATAATTAAAAAATATATATTTAAACATTAAAAAAAATAATTAATTTATGTTTTAAATTTAAAAATAGGAGAGTATTAGTGGAAGCATGTATGCAATTTTTTTAGCATGTTGTGGATATTTTTAAGATAGTTAGTGTGTATTTTATATATTTTAAAATTATTTATATATTAAAAAATACTTATATAGTTATACATATTTTTTTTTATATTTAAAAATAGGAGGTTATTATTAGAAGCATGTATGTCATTTTTGGAGCATATTGTGGAGCTTTTCAAGATACTTAGTGTGTGTTTCTTGTATCAGGCACTCTATTTTAAAGATGTCAGACATAGCTTGGGATCATGGGAGGCCACTGACAGCTGATAAGAGGAAGAGCGAGTGTAATTACTATAAGAAACAAATAGGAGGAGGTGGGGCCACTAGATTGAAGGTGCATCTAGCTGGTGGCAACAGGGATGTAAAAGGGTGCCCAAAGGTGCCTGTAGAGGTCAAGAAGGCAATGGCCTCATATATTAGTGGTACAAAGCAAAAGAGGAAAGAGAAGAGAACACAGAGGGATGAGTTCGAGGATGCCTGCTTAGATGACCTTCCAAATCCTGAGGGTTATGGTAGGGATTAGCCAGGAGACAGTGACCCTGATCCAGAGGCCGATCAGCTGAGGAGGGCGATGATGATGAGTAGGGAGCAACAGAGGATTGATGACATCAGGAGGCAACAGAGGGGTTTGGGTTGTGGGTCCTCTAGAGAGCCAGTAGGTATGGGAGGCATAGGTGGCTCCCAAGTCCCTATGAGGAGGTCTCAGAGTGTGAGGCAGGAGGCTCCTATCCCACGGGCCCCTACAAGGAGTCGAGCTTCCTCAGCACATTCTACAGATCCGAATCTTAAGATTCTTCGCAATGATCCAGCCCTATTTGCGAGGCCTGAGCATAAACAGAGAAAGTTGAAGCACTTATGGGGAGTGTGATGGAGAAAGTGGGGATGGCTTTCTCCAAATGGGCGCATTACCATAGTGTTCCAGCACATACAACCCAGGGGCCCTACTACAGAGATATGATTGAGCAAATAGGCAGGGATGGGAGTGGTGTACAGGGCCCCACTCCATATGAGATATATAATGTGTATCTGCCTAAGCATAAAGAGGACATAAATGAGTACATTAAGGGATTAAAGCCCATGTGGAATCATTATGGAGTGACTCTGATGGCTGATGGTTGGACTGGTCCCACTAGACAGTCCATCATCAATTTCATGTTGAATTGTGATGGGAGGACAATTTTCCTCAAGTCAGTAGATGCATCCGGTGAGAAGAAGGATGCAAAATACATTTACAAATTACTGAAGCAAGTGATGAAGGAGGTTGGAGTGGAAAATGTAGTTCAAATTGTGACTAATAATGGCTCCAACTACAAAAAAGCTGGGTTGAAGATGCAGGAGAACTCCAAGTATCTAAAGTCTAAACATATAGTATTAATTTTCATTTGTAAATACATATATTTACATTACACATAATCACATATACATGTACACTTTATAACTTTGTATTAATGGCTTGATGCCTTGATGGATGGACAGATATAGGCTCTTTTGGACTCCTTGTGCTGCTCACTGCATTGACTTAATGTTGAAGGAGATTGGAAAGGTCAAGCTTGTGAAGAATGCCGTGGACCAAGCACGACAAGTTAGCACCTTCATATATAACCACACCTATGCATTAAGGATGATGAGGGACAAGTGTCAGGGTGAGTTAGTGAGGCCAGGCATAACCAGATTTGCTACTAATTGGATAGCACTGCAAAGCTTTGGGAGTAGGAAGACTGGCCTTAGGAGTATGTTTGCATCAAAGGAGTGGTTTAACTGGGAGGGTTCTTCATCAATGGGAGGAAGGAGAGCTCAATTGACTATCCTTGATGAGACTTTCTGGCACAATGTGAGGATAGTGGTGAAGATGCTTGAGCCTGTGGTGAATGTGTTGAGGATGGTAGATCAACAAAGAAAACCTACTCTAGCACACATATTTGCTGCAATAGATAGGATGAAGCAGCAAGTTGCTCAGGTCCACCCACGCGGCAACAAGAAAGTCCTTCAAATCATCAACAGATGGTGAGTTATTAAGTGTAGATTTAATTTAATTTTTATTATGTTATCACACTATTAAGCATTAACTATTCCCTTTTATGACATACTTTTTCTTACACAGCATACTATTTAAATCCCAAGGACAATCTTGGGATGAGGCAAGATTTGATGGATGCTGTCCAAACTGTAGTGGAGAAGTTCGAACCGGAAACAGCTAAACAAGCAATCATCCTTATGGAGGTGAGATAGTGATTTGAATCATTTGATATTCACAATTCGTAGTTTTATACTAAGTCATTATCCTAGTAACTAGTTATTGTTTTTTCTCTTTATATATTAGATAAAGGCTTTTAGGGATGCCACTGGGAGCCTCGGTCGTGCTGTGGCCGTATCGGGACGGGAAACCTCCCCTACAGGTAAGTCCATTCATTTATTTCATTATACATTTAATTATTATATTCTATCTTTAATTTAGTTATTTAAGTATTAAAGGAGTCTATGTTTGTTGCAGCTGAGTGGTGGTTGCAATTTGGACGTGATTCACACAACTTGAGTAGGATTGCAAGCAATGTGCTCTCCCAAACATGTTCTGCCACTGGTTGTGAGCGAAATTGGAGCACCTTCAGCCTTATTCACTCGAAGAGGCGCAACCGATTGGGTGTGAAGCGTCTAGAGGACCTTGTCTACTTACACTATAATATGAGAATGAGAGAGGATCATATTAGACAGGGGATGGATAGAGAGAGCACCAATATCGAGTTGGCCGACATATTTGAGATTGATGATGATGATAACCCAGTAGTTGACTGGATCAGGGATAGTGGAGACGGATTGCTGGATGAGGATGGAGGTCTTCCTAATATCAGATTGTAGAGGAGATGGGGGCTGATGTGGGGGACTTCATGGCCCAGGAGGGGAAGCCACATGCAGAGCCCGCCCGTCCCTTCGTGCCACACCCTAATGCATCCACCCGAGTGAGGATTTGATTTTACCGGTCCGACACCGAGGATGAGGTGACTCAGGCCTCCGGCGATGACGACGATGGTGGTGATGATGACGGTGATGATGATGATGGAGGGGATGAGGAGGGTGTGGGACCTCGTGATCAGGATTCAGCTGATCCTAGGGACAGACCACCACCACCACCACCACCAGTACGTGAGAGTCAAGGGGGGGGGGGGACGACCACCGAGATTCACAGGAGAGAGTCAGTTCACCCACGCGACACAGGATCCAGACCATACTGGAGCTACATCTCGAGGCAAAAATGTTTCCTCTACATATTCAAGGAAGGGGAAGGGGAGACAACACGGCTGGAGCACAGAGGACATGCCATCATATGGGTCCTACCGTCCATCCGATGCCGAGAGCTTGGTGGGATCTATGAGATCGATGAGCATTGATGATGCTAGAGACTCCTCCACCTCCAGAGGATCCGGATGGCATAGGCCTGCAGAGTCCTCATATGATACTGTTGTGGAGAGTATTGGTTCTACCGAGTCGACTTATGGTTATGGACCATATGGTGTCCCTCCTGGCTATCGTATTCGGGGTCGGCCGCCGAGCCACGACTGGAGCCTTATGGTTATGGAGCGGCCTATGGAGCTTATGGTGTCCCTCCCACTGTCGATTATCGAAGTCAGCCACTACGACCTTATCAGTATCCTTATCCTTCTCCTGAGAGCCAGGGGCAGGGTGCTCTTTCATTTGTTGAGCAGATCTTCCACACTATTCCACAGCCACAAGGCCCACCACCACCAGTTCCTTCGAAGATTCACAACTTCCCACCGTTAGGGAATCTTATGCATGTGGATGAGGCCACATACAGAGGTGCAGTTCTTGACCATGTTCAAAACTATATGGGGCGGGGGCAAACATCATGGGAGTTATATTGTCATTTGTATGGGGTGCAGACGGAAGAGGGAGACCTTGAGGCTTGAATAGAATAGACTTGTAAGCAATAACATTCCAACTTCTTCTCTGATTCATGTACTAATGTAGTAATGTACTACATACTTGGAATGTTGGATGTTACATTTTCAGTAGTTTTTTAGTAAACTAGTAGTTTTATAGTGTTTATTATGCTTGAAATAGCTAATATGCAAAAATCCAAATCAATTTGAGTGCATTTGAGGCTCGAAATTGAGTTTTCAAGAATCATGAAAAAAGTATCCAGTTTCGGTCGAAATGTTCATTTTGATCGAAATTTTTACCTTGTCCTAAACACTATGATCCTCCAAAGTCCCCGAAGTGGTGGGAGCTGCATGCAATAGGTACTCCCTTCTAAGCTGGGTAAGCCAAAGAAGCAGCAAAAATTCAACCCTAAAAGTGCTGTGAATCATTTTCCAGGGGCAGCATAGGGCCTAGGGATGCTTCACCAAACCCTATGGCCCCTAATCTCACCAGGGGCATCTTTGTCATTTTGGGAAATTGTGGTCTCCAAGGTTAAGGTGTGATTGGATCCAGCTTGTTTTTAGGACCCTATATCTATTTTTGGTTTTTAATTTGAGTCAATATTTTGTGAGTTATTGCAATGTCCATGTGTAGGTATGATTCCTAAGTTGTGAAGGAATCCTAGTTTCAGTATGTTTCTTGTTAGGATTCCGTTCTAAAAGAATCTAAATTGGAGTCTAGAGTGTGATATGGTAGAATCTTTGTTTGTGTTGGAGTCTTGAGTCAAGTAGGAGTTTAAGTTTGATTTATATTACAACTAAGAGTCCTAGTATGCTTTCTCTGAAAGTCAAGTCCTTAAATGTTTCCCTTCAAGTAGGATATAAATAAGCAATGATAGAATGTAACAATCAGTCTTGAGTTATTGAATAAAATCAGAATCTGAAGGGAAGAGTGGAGTCATGGTTCCTAAGAGGAATCCCACGGCTGTGTGTGAATAGTTACTGCAATTCTTCATCTCCTTCATCAGCTTCAAGCCTCAAGTCCTTCCACCCAAGTATACAACAGCCCTTCCCCTACCTCTTAAGCCCATGCAACTCTTCCCCACTCAAAGTGGCAGCAGCATCACCCCACCCCTCTTAACTCCCTAATTCCCACATCTTAATATCCACTTCCAGTCTAGTAGGATCGCACCTAACCTTACCCCATCCCTACTCCTATTTTCTATTCAAAGGCCTAAAATGTAGTCCTAAATTTCCTGCATTTCATCTTTTTCATTAAAAAATTCTGCAATTCGTCTTCAACCTCTAGACCATGGTAGAAGATCTCGCTCTCTCGAGAGATCTCGCCACCTTGAAAAAGAGAGATCTCGACCATCTCAGTGAGATCTAGGTCAAGATATACAATTTTTTGGCGTCAACTCGGTGGCCCATCTTGGTGGGTTTTAAGGTTCCAATTGGCTTGAAATTTGGTATTTAGCTAATTTAAGGCATTTTGAACACGTTGGTCGCCTTGGATTTGTTAGAAACAACCATATGTATGATTTCTAAATCTACCCATAATGTGAAACCGAAATGTAGTAGGATTAGGGAATGCAATGTTATACAACATGTAATATAGAACCTTTAAGGCATATAAATGAAAAGCAAGTATATCAAATGCATCAACTAACTTAAATGTTATCAAAATTCCATCCATATGAGTATCACAATCTCAATTTTCAAGAATAAAATAATTATACAACCATTAGAAGTTCTATATAAGTCATTAAATCATAAATTCATAAGACAAGTGGAGAATGATTGATCTTCCTTGTTGTATGTGCTAAGAGTAGTTGCAAGTGAAAATTCAGCCAAAATCTACAAAAAAAAAAAGGTAAAAGTTGAGAGTTCCAACAAGATCTAGGGCGAGATATGGCGAGATATGGCGAGATCTCAAGCGAGATATCCCAACTCTCTGCTCTCGCCCTCCATCTCGTCTCGCCAAGGTGAAAAAACGAGATATCTCGCGAGATCTCCCACCACGCTTTAGACCTAACCAAGATCAACCGAAACCCTCACTCACACTCCAAATCACTTAGGATTAGCATTGCATGCCCCTACTCTACTCAAACTTTAAAATCCTAACCCTAGTTGACTTCCCTAAGGCACTGTTTGTTTGCTGGAATAAAGGTGAGGTGGGAAAAAGTTTGAAAAAGCAAACTTTTCCTTGAAATCCCAAAAATGTGGTTTGTTTAGTTCATGGGTGGGAAAGCTAGCAGACAAGCTTCCTTAAATTAAAGGAGCTTGCCTGATGAGGTGGCATGCTAACTTTCCCACCCCGTGCCTTTTCTAAACCCCACAAAATAGATGAAATTTTGTGAAAAAGTGTTAAATGTGGGTCTCACTATGTTGTTTTCCACACTTTTTCACAAAATCCAACCTATTTTGTAGGGTTTTGAAAAGACATGGGGTGGGAAAGTGCTTCCTTAATTTAAGAGGCTTGCCTACCAGCTTTCCCACCCCATGAACCAAACAAACCACACTTTTGGGATTTCATGGAAAAGTTTGCTTTTTCAAACTTTTTCCCACCCCACCCTTATTCCAACAAACAAACAGTGCCTTAGAGTCTTGCTCCAAGTAGTAGACCTCAAACTAAACCCAACCCCTTTAAGACTCAACCTGAGGTTATGAAATAACAGCTACAGCATTAACCCTAGCGTAGACAAACCCTAAAAACCCTCCAATTAACCCTAGATCCCTTAAACCCCAACCAATTGCAAATCCATATCTGAAACGATAACCACAGCAGGTTTCAACTTCTTAAACATAAAACCCTAAGGTCCCCTAGCCTGGCTGAAACCTATTCTACCCTAACCCAACCCTACCACCTACCCTTTGTTGCAAAGACCTATATTGAAGGCAATTACAGCCCTAGAAGACTGGTGGTTTCATTGAAGAGGATCCTGAGAGTAAGCCTAATTTAGGGGATAATTCCAACAAAGTAAAGCCTAGATTTTCGTTCACATAAGAAACAAGTTATAAAAAAATAAAAACGAAAAAACTAATATTAAACAATAAAGAAGAAAAAAGAGCCAGACCCTTCTGCAATATCAGGATAACAGAAACCAATAACTGGAAATTTTCCAAGTAAGCCACACCCTTTGTAAATTTCTTATGTAACTATGATGATGAATCAACATGAAAAATAAATTGCATAGGACATTATTTACAAAAAGATTCATATATTTCTCAAGAAAATACATACAACATCACAAAGAAGCCAGGGAACAACACCAAAAATGGCATCTAACCACAAGAACAGCTAAAAAGGTGCATACCTCCATACTTTTACAGTTACAGTTGAAGCCTCTAAGTGCACCTTCTCCATTAAGCCGTGGATCGTCTAAGACCTTTAATGTAATCATCCAATTTTCTCTGACCAAACCTCCTACCATCCATATTTGCATTGTCACACCTTGCAGCAACCTTACTACCATACAATAAACCTCCACCACCAACTGAAAAACTGAGGCTAGCAACTTCCCACCAATCTGAGTAGGAAACCATCTCACAAATGACCCACAAATGATGGCTTCATAACATTTTATCTGGATGGCCTGGTAAAACATTTAAGATATTAGGAAGCATCCTTCCCTCATGACTTCTGAGCCATTCCTCCTTGTACCCATGATTGCAACCCAACAATCAACATCAATAATGAAAGCCACAAAAACATTCAACAAGAACTACGTACGCAGAAGCTCAGAGATCTCTGGCTCAAACCCTGAATCCATTCAAAAGTGATGGAGAAGCCCCACCAGTTTCAATCCCAAAAACATTTTTAATAATGAGTACAGGTTCTTAATTTTACCAGAAACCAGAAATCTGATAACAACTAGATATCATAACCTACACCTGACTTTCTGAGCTACCTTGCTGCGACTCTAACCGCCACAAACCTTCAGTTTTTAATTTCATCCTTAAGTTTCCAATTATGGAACTTTACAGTTAATGAGTACACCTGTTTAAGCTGAGTAGCCCAAATTCATGGTGAAGAATTCAACCCCAAAAGGAATATGTTCAAAAAAATAATTTCTTCTTAACAAAGAGAACAGAACAGCCTACAAAATCAGGATCATAGAAGCCAATGAGTGAAACTTCTCCAGTATAATAAATCATGCCTCTGTAAATTTCATTAGTAATTATCATGATGAATCGAAGACACAAAAAATAAAATGCATGGCTAATTATTTACAAATGACGCACTTCGATGAAAATATACACCTCATATATTTCTCTGACAAAGTACATACAACTCAAATGGCAGCCAGATAACACCAAAAACGGCATGGGAGAATCGCATAAACAGCAAAACAGGCACATCCAGGCAGCAGATGTTACCAGTATTTTTACAGTTACGGTTGAAGCCCGCAGGTGAACTATCTCCATTTAGAAAAGGATCATCTAAGACCATTCATATAATCCTCCAAATCTCTCCTACCAAACCTCCTCCCATTTGAATTTGCGTCCTCACACCTTGCAGCAAAGTAGAATATCAACCATGCTACCATAAAATAAACCTCCACCGCCGACTGGAAAAATGAGGCAAACAACTTTCCACAACTCCGAGTAAGAACCCATCTGACAAATGACCCACAAAGGATGGCTTCATAACATTTTATCTGAATGGCCAGGTTTAACATTGTAGATATTAGATAGCATCCTTCCTTTACGACTTCCCTCCCACTCCTCCTGGTGTCCATGATTGCAACCCAACAATCCACTGCAAAGACGAAGGCCACAAAGAAATCCAACAAGAACCACGTAAACAGAAACCCAGAGATCTCCGACTCAAACCCTCGAATCCAGGGAAAAGTTATGGAGAAGGGCATAAGTTTCAATCTCACAAACAGCTTAAAGAACGAGTACTGATCCTCAATTTCACCAAAAAACCAGAGACCAAGGAGTTGGGTCAAGGCATCTCTAACAGCCCATCTCATGAGTATAAACCCGGAAACCCTTCGAACCCCCAAGCGCGAACCAGCGTAAACCGTTCCAAGAAACGACTGATACCTCCCAAGAAGCTCGGTGACGACAGTATAGAACACGATGCCGAGGATGCAAGATTGTATAACCAAAAACCCAAGAATTACCCAACCATATGCTGCCGATAAGAAACTCACTAGGAAGAACAAGGCCGCAGCGTCGCGGCGACCAAGCTCGAAACCCTTAACAAATGATTGAAAATCCGCAGAATCCCCATCCTCTCCCTTCTCCGAGAGGGCCTTATCAGTTCTCTCACCATTACCATCTTTATCTGCGCCATCCGAAAACGAGAAACCCTGCGTCTTGAAAAGAAACCCAGAACCAACAACCTCCGAAAGCCTAAACCCGTATCTCTCCACAGAATCCGAAGACCCTGATTTCTCCTGGTGACTGAAAAAATGGCTGAGCTTCACAGAACTGCCGTTGACAGGGGAACGACGGCCCAAACCGAAAATTATCCGATCATCATCTTCTTCGCCGGAGAAGAAATCATCGTCTAGGGTTCCGACACGGGTGAGATGAAGAAAAGGGCGACGTCTTCGATTCACGGCGGCCGAAGATCTGAAACCTTCGGATGATCTGACATTCTTCCCTGCAAGATCGAGGCGAGATAGAACGGCTTTCAGAGAAGGATCCTTATCGATGAAAGAAGTGACACGTAGGGTTCCAGTCTCGACAATAGTACGAAATGAGAAAAGCAGAAGAGACAGAAAGAGAAATGTGTAGAAGCTCGAGAAGAAAGATGCAGTGGACTGCTTGATGACCTGAGCCGTAGTGCGAAAGTCTAGACGAGGATAGGACATGGCCTTCTTCCCTTGCTCTGCAAATTTTGAATTCAACCCAGATTATAGAAACACCAGAGACCCGAGAAGAAGAAAAAATCTTGCTTCCAATCTTCAGGCGATTCCAAGTCCCATCACCATCTCGTTTAGTCGTTCCCAACACCTTTACGGAAGAAAAAAATATATATTTCTTTTCGAATGATTCAATCGGCGTGCCACACCCTTTGAACCGAAATCAATGCGGAGAAAATCCGCGACTGCGCTATAGAAACTGAAAATTACTCCATGTCCAATCCTGCTCTGACTCGTCTATATATAAGCGTCGGTGAAAGGCGTATTTATTTCCACCAAAAACAAATTGATGAACATAGAACTATACAAGATAATCTGAGGGCTTTATTTGCTCGAAAGAGAACCAGAATTCTTCTCTAACCCCAGAAAAGAAAAACCAATAAATCAAAGAAAGTTCAAACATTAAACCCCTTAGATATATTTTTAAGGGCAAATTATATATAGAACTGTATTTGTATTCAGTTACATCTCTTATCCTTAAAAAAAAATTAATTACAAATGTTCATTTACTATTTCTGTAATTTTTCATTTATAACTTTCAATTATTAACAATAAAGGACATTGTAATTGATTTTTTTTTTTTAATGTAGTAGATATGACAGTATATATAATAGATTGCAAATATAAGGGATCCATATGTAATTTACCCTATTTTCAATGCTGACACTTAAGTTATTCTATTAATTAATTCCAACTCCTAAATTATTTAATTTATCGATTAAATCATTTATATAAAAGTATATCAAAGACATCCTCTAATATTATAGAATTACAGTTAAGTGCGGATGCAAGCAAGTTAAATGTTTTGCAAGTTCTTCTTCTCTCAATCTTAAAGCTTCACTGGGTATGGGAGATAAAGTTTATGGATATTGTCTTTAAACTAACCATTGAAAAGGTTGCTCAATTTGTAATGACCAGCACTTCTTAGTAAAAATGTCATGGATTTTATGCTCCTTAGGCACCATTTGTTTGCAGGATAAAATAGGGTATGAAAGTTTTACTTTTGAGTCCCACATGTTGGTGGAGTGGGAGACAAGAAAAGGATTTTTCCCACACATACTTTCCGGGAGTTACGAAGGAAGCTTCGGGTTCATATTGGTCGTGGGTTGAGAACGGGAATTGAACTCTATGAGATCGAATCTCCCGTTGTTCCTCAGTAGCTCAGTGGTAGAGCGGTCGGCTGTTAACCGACTGGTCGTAGGTTCGAATCCTACTTGGGGAGATTTGATTCATTCCGAATTAAATGAATTCAGAATGAAAGGGCTCGCTTTGACCGTTAGGAGTAGGTAACCCGTTCCCTGTCTTTCTTTCTATTGCATTCTATCTTATCGTATCCCATTTGTTTGGTTGGCATGGAAAAAATACTTTACCACCCCAATACTTGTTTGGTTGGATGGGGTGGTAAAATTGTCAAAATCATGATATAAAATTACATAAATGTCAAATAACCTTTGTTAAACTTTTATTTTAGGGGAATTTATTGAATTCTATTTTTTACGATGTAATAAACCGATAAATATTATATAATAAATATACTTTAAATAAATTATTATAATTGCATTGACCAGCTCCATTTCCATGTGAGCTAAAGAGATGAAGAGAAAATAAATCCAAAATTCATCTCAAATTTATATTCAACAATTATAACCTTTAGAATCAATATTAAGATAAAGCATTTCATATGGTAATCTATATACAAAATAATGCATGGACCTCAGAAAAGTCTTCAGAATTGCTCTCGCAAGTTGTCGAGTAAAATTGACTCTTTAATGTGCCTTTGTTGCAAGAGATCCCAAATTATTTATAAAAAAGGAAAAAAAAATTAAAGCTATGTTAAATAGCACAACGGCCTCAACGGTTCTCTGTTCTAGGCCTTTTGCCTAATAAATTTTTTAAAACGCCCAGTGCTGAATTTTGAGTTAAAAATTACCGATCTTACCATTAAGTTTGTCCATTTTTACCATTACCCTCTTCCATTCATCTATAACCTTTTTAAGAGAGTCCACGTTCCAAATGTTGAAACAGTTCTCTGTAAATAAATCTTATACCACAATACCCATATGTTTAAGGTTTTCTTATAATATAAACCTTACACAAAAAAACAAAGTCTCCATAAATTTGAAATCTTATATCCACTGTTGTTCTGAGGTTGCCATAACCTTTGGATAAATGATGCTCTACGTGAAACGTTGAATGTCACGAACACATTTGCTTTCATCGGATTTTCACTCAAATATTCAAATGGCCTTTCAACAATATCAATGAGAACATTGAGGATCTCTTGTATGAGAAAAAGCAAAGGTGTCAAATCATTCTCTCAAAATGCATTTACCATCACATTTAAACTTTGAGCAATATTGGTCATTTGTTGGGCGTACAAACCTTGTCTTTCCCCTCTGTTTTGATGGAGTAGTAGGCTGACCTTGATGATTAGTTCCCTCTCCAAAAGACTGCGTAATTGGAATTTGGGATTAAGAAAAAATTGTTGTGACGCATTCACTTCTGACCCCATTGGAATATCACCAAAGTTGATTTGATCCCCATCCATTGCCTCTGCTTGGTTCTGGTGGTAAGTTTGACTACTACTTTGAGTTTGAACCCATTGCCTAGTTGCGGTTTCCTCATCAAAAAGATTTTCCCAAATCTCAAATAACTCAAATTTTTTGTTGATAAAAAGGTTTGGCTTCAAGATGCTCTTGCAAAATAAGAAATATATTTGAATTCAATACACAAAGCCAATGATAATGTCCAATATAAACTATATAAGGAAGTAACTTACCAAAACTTAACCGTTCCAAACACCTTTTACTTACTTATATTTGCTTGGGTAGGTAGATGGGACCAGCAAGACCAAGTATGGAAACCCAAACCAGGCTTTTGCTCCTATCTTCGATTTTTCAATTAAGTTACTAGTTTGTTTGACTATGCGTTGGCTTAGACCAATTCTAGTCATGTTAGGAGCCATATTTTAATAGTTGATATCTAAAGCCTTTCATTCAATCATACAAATTTATGAAATAAAAATGTTTAATTTTTAGATTTCTTGGTGCATGTAATCTGGTTGAGAATTCAAACTTGAAGTAATTTGGATGATAAAGAAGAAAATCAGACTAGCACCCAACAATACAAAATCAAGTATAAGTAATCTGTTGTTAAAGTTGCAATGTGAAAACACATGTTGGAGGGTTTGATCATGTATCAAAGAGTATAAGCATTGGATGGTTCTTCAATGCTAACTAGATATATCTGTTCTTCCAACATTTGGGAGCTTACCATTGTATTCTTCCATGCATTGCTCCTATGGCCATGGTTCAAGAACTCGATCTCACTCCCTCAAAAACCAAGGTGGGATGTTTGGTCATCCCCCCCCCCCCATTCTTTCACCTGGGGTGCAACTCAAATGCCCATCTTAGAGAATGTTGATAAGGACAGTGCTGAAACATGGTATATAGCCTACTTTAGGCCTTTGAACACCACATCAATATCAAATTTATGGGGAAAAAAGGATAAAACTTGGAGTTTGTCTACTATGTAGGTTGTAACCATGATGATGAACCAAGAAGTCTAAAGATACCCTTTTCTACGAACAATTTAATTGCATAAAGTACTCAAATCATAGAGTTTGTAAAACTTCAACCAACATTAGAAATGTTCAAATTACTTTCTTTTGGATGTGTTTGAAAGAATGCTAGATTGGTTGTAGATGTAGTAGCAATGATCTATAAGGTCATCTCCAATGAATTTTCAATGAACATAGACCAAAATCTTGAAAAACTAAGCTAATATTGAAACTCAGTCAAGTTATGGTGAGATATCTCGTCTCAATCAAGATCTAGGTCTTTTTATGTATCAAGCTAGTTCATAATCTGATTTTACGGGATTCATCTGGAGATTTCAAGTCAACCAATATATACCACTAATTGGGGTAGTCTCCTAATTCACCATTTATCTTGTTTAGCTTTTTCAAAATGGAAAGAAGTCGTCGATTTCTCGAGTTCCAAAAATACTTATGGTCAGGTTTGGCTCTAATACCCGCATTAATGCAGATAAGGAAGATGGATTTGCTGGTGGTAGACCGTGAATATTAGTTTGAAGAGCCAAATGAGAGATGCAAGCAACATCTCATTGCAACAATAAACAAATCAATTCCATTAATTCAATCATGTAGAAGCTGGCTGCTTACTATAAATTTATAACCTTCCTTGATCATAATTGGAGAAACTAGACTTACAAAAAAGGAAACAAAAAGAAAAACAAAACAAAGATAACTTAGGAAACAAGATGTGCATGATGCAGATCAACCAACTAGGACCAATTCAAACCAATATTGGAGAAGGAGATGCAGAGGAAAGAGGGCACAAGAAGAGACAACAAAGAGGGACTGTTGACAGAGATATGAGAACAGAGAAGATTAATAGCAGTAGGTAGGAGAAGAAAGAAGCAGAGAAACATTATTTTCTGGAGGAAACAACAGAGGTCGTTAAATCTTAAGAGAGGAAAAAAGAGAGAAGAAAATTGTTCAGAAAGTATTTCCTTTGGGCCGGTCAAATTTGGTCTAAAATACCTTGTCAAAACTACCTAGAATTATCAAACATATTGGTTAAAATTGGTCTAATCTTGGTTATTTATTGGTCAAAACTATCCAAATTTTCGCAATGTTAACTAAACTGTGTCAAAATCTATCAAAACTTAGTATTTTTTTTTCAACTACCTTGATGCTACATCTTGGCTACCTACATAACCAAGTAGTTGTTGTTTTATTTTTTTTTTTGGGGAGGAGGATGAACTTGGAATAGATTGGAATAGATTTCCCATGTGTATCAAAGCATCCAACCCCATTTAGTTCAAATAAGGCTAAGTTATTTTATACATCAATAGTTGGATCCATGTTCAATAACCATTTGGACAACGAAAGTGACAAAAACAATTGCATCTACAAGTCAACAAAGAGGCAAAAGAGGTTCCTGCAACTCTAGGAATTACAACTTCTTTGCATCTGTTTCTATATTTTAAATTCATTAACCAATTACAAGACCACAAAATATCCATATACAAAGCATGGCCCCAGGAATATCCATATACAAAAAAGATTGACAACCAAAAAAGGATACCTACTTAATAAGTTCTACTACTATAATCCAAAAGACTACTAACACAAAGAACATGACATAGAATGCACCACTTAATTCACCATGTACAAAGCATGACCCCAAAATATCCATGTACAGAAAAGATTGCCAATATCTATTGGATGCATCAAATTCGGCATTGATAGCGTGCTTGCCAATCACCCCACATTGGATGCGTGATTTGATCCTTCAATATAACCCCTTGTCGACCACTCTCAATTCTACTAAGTTGTGGCTCAATAACTGGCATTGGATAAAAAACATGTGTTAAAAAATCTTTATCCACTTCATCCAATATAGAGTCTGGTGGCATTACTCCGCAAATGAAGTTGTGCACTGATGTACAAGCTAATAGAATATCTATTTGCTTATTCAAGGAGTACTTTGGTCTTATATTTAATACGTCGAACCTCTTCTTCAACACAGCAAAGGCTCGCTCAATGTGATTCCTAAGAGAGGAGTGCCTATGATTAAATAATTCCTTTTATGTTGTTGGAATTCAGCCCCGTATTTCATTGAGATGATAACGAATACTTTGAAATGGAATAACAAAGTGTCGAAGCAAGGGAAAACCAGCATCAGCTAGATAGTACTTACCTGGCCATATAAACATAAGCACTAAAGATTAGTGCTTGAATAAAAAGGAAAAGTAAATCTATCTTATGTTTAAATATAATGCCAATCACAAACTTGGAGGATACACAATTCCATTTTCCATTGTAATGACACTAGCTAATATCCTTTAGTCTAAAGCCGACCCCTCCCACTCAGCTAAAACCATTGTAAACTTCATATCAAAATCACAAGCCGCTAGCACGTTTTGTGATAACCATTGTTTTCGGCCAAGAAATCTACCTTCAATCTCTTTAGGTACCGATGTTGGTACATATGTACCATCAATTGCACCTATACAATCCTAGAATATCGTTGATCTATTAGATTAACATCCATAATCTTGAAACATAAATAAACAAAATTTTGGAATTTTAAGGATTCCATAGCTTGAAGTATGGCCATCATTTATAATTATGTCTAATAATTGAATGTGCCTCTGTAGACGATTTTCAAATGATAAATTGATCTTGCATGTCAATAATAGCATCCAACACTAAGTTGAAATACCTAATTGTTTCTCCTAATCTTCGCCAATAATATAGATTGTTAGGGGTAACTACACCAAATGCTATAATGTGTAAGAATATAGCAACTTGCTATTCAACACTACAATGAATTGTGTCATGGAATCTTCCGGGTGATTTGAATAAGAATGTGAACCTATAAAAGCACTTTATGTTCATCTGAAGCATATCATGACATCTTATGTCATTCCCTTCGATGTCTATTAATAAAGTCATTGTAGTCAAGTATGAATTTCTAGGTGGTGATGGTCCATTCTCTTCTTCATCTTGTATATTAGCCCTGTTATCCAATATGACAAATATGCAAGCTATCATAGCTAGAGAAAATGCAACGGCTACAACTTTTTTTTGTTATTCATAGCTACTAACATCCATACTTGACATCATTTGTTCCTATAAAGAATTGTATATACATAAAAATAGAAAGAAGAACATTACCATCCACATAGAACATAAGGGTTTTTACTTTACCCAAAACTTGACTTAAAATGTAACATCCAACCGAAAGAAATCACTCAACTACAATATTTTAATTAAAGGGGGGGGGGGAGGAGGAAACCATTCCCCAACCACCCAACCTCAAAAACCACAAAAGAAAGAGTTTTCTAGGCAAAGAGGAAACTTTTTAATGTGCCAAGAGTAGAGGCTATGTCATAGAGTTAGTTTTATTTTTTTATTATTATTTTTTAATCCAAGGTTCATCCAGACAAGCTTGTGCGCACCACGACTACATCCTCAGGGGACCTTTTATATAATTAAATATAGGCGGGGCTTCGCCCTTGGCCCCGAGGGGATTTGAACTTTGACCTCCTATGTGGAAGCGTTGGCCTTTTGCCAACTGAGCCACCCCTCAGGGTTGAAAATTTTCTTATTAAGAAATGAAATTCTTAAGCTACAAATAGCAACCAAAAGGTTTTACCCCATCTTTGACCACCCATACTTTTGAGAATATTTAACTTACTCCCTCCCTAATAATGTGATAGCCAAGTTTTAATATAAAAGAAAAACCTGATATTAAAAGACTATCTGTAACCTATAGTCTAGTAAATTGAGATGGCTATAAGGGTTCTCTTTTTAACACTAGTGGCAAGAAAAGAAATTGAGATGGCTATAAGGGTTCTCTTTTTAACACTAGTGGCAAGAAAAGAAAAAGGCAGAGGCTGTACGTATAATTTTTTTCCCCTTGGTTTGGTTAGGAAAATGAATAAAAAAATACAAAAAGAAAAAATAATTCTCAAATTATATGGAGAAATTATACACCCACCTCCCCTCCCAAACTCAACATTATGATATTCAAAGAACGAGTCACATTAATTGTTGGGGTAATTGTATTACAAATTCTTCAAACATACAAAGATGAAATCGCAATACAATTGAGAGATGAAGATCGTCTTTAGCAAATTTGAAGAGCTTGAAGTAGCAACCGAACGAACCACTGATTGATGAGGTTGAGTCACACCTTGATGCTGTCTTTAAGGTAATTGATGCACCTTACTACCAAGGGTTCTTCGCACCACCACCTCCAAGATAAAGCAACCTCCAACTAGAAGATGAGGTAGTTCTTCTAGTCCCTTTAAAGGAGCCAAAAGCTAGAGCACAACACTTAGACAACTCAAGTAAGAAATGAACTTTGTAAAACAAATAATGTGAGTGAGGAGAGTCACAATAGCACACAATATGCAAGAAAGGGTTGGGTTTATATAGGCCCAAACCACACCTCCCCACAAGGGGAGAATCAATTCTCCACTAATGGAGAATCAATGGTTTGTCCCTCCTCCACTAATGTGAATAAACCCCCTTGACCTAACCTCCCCACTACTTGGGGAAGTAACTCTCATATTCACTTCTTTGGAATGAATAGGCTTTAACCCATTCAAAGACCTTAACCCCCACTCATGGTAATGGCCATGAATGGTCATGAAGTTGAAATGAGAAATAAAGGTCAAGAGTTAGAATTTGAGTAATTCCACCATTCAAGTTAGCCCACCTCATCACCATGATCAAGACCTTTAAGACCCATGACCAATGTCATGAAGAGCCTCATAACCAAAGCCATGAAGGGCCTCCTTTAACCAAGGTCATGAAGGGCCTCCTTAACTCATGGTGCCTCATTACCACCCTTACCTCATGGTGCCTCATTACCACCCTTACCTCAAGGGTCCCACACACAAACAAAACAATTAAATAAAAGAAATGCAAAAACTAATTTTGAAACTTAATATATAGATAATATAGATTTTAATAAAAAACCTAACATTAATGACCACTACCCAGCTTCCACCCACTTTTGACAGTTGAGGTTATCCAAGTTCTTTCAGTCATTATCCATTCATAGCCAAGCCAAGCATTATCATTCACTAAATCTCCAGTTTAAACCAATGTCAAAGAAAAACATATCATTTTGATGCTTTATTAATAATCAAATGATTGAAACATAATAAAATAAAATTAAAAAAATAAAAATAAAAAATAAAAAAAATAAAAAAATAAAAAGAAAGAGAGGAAAAGAGAGAGAGGGAAGGGGAGATGAGACAATTTTATTTAAAAATGATATTACCCATCAGCCAAGCCAAGCATTATCATTGACTAAAGCCCCATTTTAAACCAATGTTAAAGAAAGCATATCAATTGGATTATTGATAATCAGATGACACAAAAAGAGAAAAAAGAGGGAGAGGGAAGGGGAGAGGAGTCAAAAATGTTATTTCAAAATGATATTCAATAATCAAGGCATATGCCTCACCATATATCCCCATTTTCTTATAAGAAGTGAAATTTAAGGTACAAACAACAGCCACAAAGTGAAACAGCACAAAACACACTTTTTACTTACTTTTCAACTTCAGAAGTCGACGTTGAAAAACTGCAAATTAAACAAGGAACCCAGGGAATTGTTAGATTAAACAAGAAATGTAAAATAAGAAACAAAAGAAAAACCTACATTTTAGTGAAAAAAGATAAACCTACACTTCTTATAAGGGTATGATATGGGATTGTTTGTATCAAAACAACAATCTAGTGACTGAATTACGATCAAATACATACATACATAAAAATAGGAAATCGAATATGAAAAAAATGAAACGATTGCTATGAGTCCAGTTGCTCAACCATCAATTTTTTTAACCAAATATTCATCATCTCAGGACCTACGTTTGGCAAGAATGAAATCCCCATGTTTTTTTTTTGAATATGAAGAGTTTATATATATGGTGGGGGAAATATTACTAATATAGGTGCCGCCGGATGAGTGCGAACCCAGGACCTCTCCTTGGGAGGAAAACAAAATAAAGAAACAAATCTCTTGCACATTAAAATTGGAGAGGCACAAAAATGGAATTCAATATGTAGAAAATAGAATGGAAGATGAAGAAAAATAAGAATCAATGGAAAAAGAGAAAATCGAGTTGAAGATGAAAAAAAAAAAGAATCCAAATGTTATGTCATCTTAGGACCTATGTTTGTCAAAAAATGAAATCCCCACGTCCAAAACGAAATTGGAGAAACAAAATCTCTAGCACATTAAAACTGGAGAGACAAAAAAATGGAATACGAAAATAGAGTTGAAAATGAAGAAAAATAAAAATCGATGGGAAAGAGAAAATGGGATTGAAGGTGAATAAAAATAAGAATCAAAATATTTCATTATCCCAGGACCTATGTTTGGCAAAAAATGAAATCCCCACGTCCAAAACAAAAATGGCGAGAAATTCTATGGTACATTAAAACTAGAGAGGCAAAACAATGAAATCCAATATGAAGAAAACATATTTGAAGATGAAAAAATAAGAATAAATTTCTGAAAAAGAAAAAATGGAGTTGAAGATGAAGAAGAAAAGAGTCGATCTAGGAAGGAGAAAAAGGAGTAGAAGATGAAGAAGACGGTAGAAAAATGAGTAAAAAGATGAAGAAGACAGTAGAAAAATGAGAGAGATGAAGAAGACAATAGAGAAAGGAGTAGAAGATGAAGAAGACTCACCATGCAGAACTCCCGCCAATTGAAAACTGTGCCTTCTCCAGGTTTCCATTATTTCCCCTCAGAACCCCATCAAAATAGTGGGATTTTGAGAGGGCATGGAATGGGAAAAACAGGTCCCGACAAGAATTCCACGGTGTCAATAAATTGTCTGCCATTTTCCCTCCCAAGTATCTAAACAGACCATAGCTTAGAATTTTGTGGGAAAAAAGTACAAGTTTCCCACCCCACTATATTCTTGCAAACAAACACAGCCTTAGGGTGTATGTTATAGTCCCCACCTCCTAACATAAGTTATCAATTCCAAATAAATAAATAAAACTTAGGATACGAAGATAACATTAGAAATGGATAAATCAAAACTAATGGAAACAATGGTGTTAGTAATAGAGGGTTTGATTGATAAATTGGATAACTTAGAGGATAATATTAATATTATGGGGTAACTCAAGGGGGTGAGACTGAAATTCAAATTTTGTTTTTAATCAAAGTTAATAATTATCATTAATTTTTTGAGTTTTTTCCATGCTACCTACTTTAGTTGGGCCAAAACTCTTGTATACCCACTTAAGTAGCAACAATTACATGCTGTTCACATTGGCTATTTGAGAAATTACAAGTTACCAACTGTTAGATTTTTATTATTCGACTATCAAGTTTTTCAAGTTTTGAATGTCAATGGGTCATGAGGTCATCTTTACCCAAAAAAAGAAAGAAAGAATATCAATGGGCCAAAATATTCATTAGCGCTGTAAATGACAATAATGTCCCTCGTTCATCCTTAAGTGGGTGAAGGAATTCCCATCTTCTACCTAAACCTTGGCCCTTGCTGAATAATACCCACCACCCCTTCCCTTGCCCAAAAAGAGCAAACGCTCTTCAAACGAGATTAGCATGTTAGACTAACACATCCTATGGTCCAAAGCTCTTACTTTGATGGAGCAACTTTTTTTTTTTTGGTAAGCAGTACTTCATTCATTAAAGAAATAAAAGTACATACACAAAGCTGCAAGAAAACACAAGGTTCACACCGAACCAAGGAGCGGAAAGCGACCAAACTGGCTCTACAATAGTACTTTTGGTAAGCGAAAAGTACAGACACACTTTGATGTAGCAATGGCTCTACAAGGATTTGCACTCTAGAATCCTTTGCCTTACAATTGGAGAAGTCTTCACCAAATGGGGTATTTGTGAAAGCGAGGGCTTTGTTACATTCGTTTTAGGAAAGGAATGATGCGGTTGGGGTTTCATGTTAGAAGATAGAAACTAAAACCCTACGTATATATCACAACCCACAAGCGAGAGAGAGGAATGAGAGGTGACATCTGAGGTCAATTGAGCATTGCCAATGGATAATGGAATTGATTGGGGAATCAAAGTAGCTTGAGGTGTTGGGAAAGAAGACTGAAATCCAAAACCAGTGTTTGGTTGCAGAAACAATGGTGATTATTGTTATTGCGTATGTAGTTGCTAGGAAAAATGAGTAGAGAACAGAGGGGAAGATGAGGAGGAGGAGCCAACAACGAGAGTAAACGAAGACGTCAAGGGAGTGCAAAATGTTGGCAATGATGTTGGAGTTCCGTGAAATGGAGCCCTACGCCCCTACCCAATGTCTAGGAAGGAGTTCGCCAGCGATGGGGGAGACATCCACATGGAAAGCGAATTCAAGTGAATCGATAATCTTGGGAGTTTTTCTATAAATTTTAGAAAATTAAGCGAGGTTTTTGTAAAATAAAAAAACTTGTATTTTCCTTCGCCTTGTGGGCAAAATGATTATTTCAATTTCGAATTTAACAGAATAGTAACAATGCATAAATTGTAATTTCTCAAAATGGGGCAGCATGTAATTCTTACCACTTAAATGGACAAATAAGAGTTTTGGCCCAGCTTAAGTGGGCAGTATGAAAAAAATTCTAATTTTTTAAATTAAAATCTTTATATTAGGGGGTTGAGTTGTGGGTAATTCCATATATATCACAAAGAGTATTAAACATGTAACCTTTTCACTAAGACTCTCTTTAACATGATTTTCATTTTTCATTTTTACCTATTTTTTTAAAATCAGTATAAAAACTAATTTCAGATCAAAATATGAAAACGTTTGGTAATCAATTGGTAAGATACGTTTGGTATATATAATTTTTTTTTTTTTTTTTGGTGAAGAGAGGTAAAGAACTAAGATAATGATGATTTTATAAAAGAAACTGAATTTACTATTTTAACCTCACTCATAACGATTACACTTTTACATTACATGTATTTTAGAAGAGTGTGGATCATTTCCCGTGATGTTTGTGCCCCCTCAACAGTGTTATAATCACAAATTATGTGAGGCCCACAAGTAAAAAAATAAACCTCATCACTATAACCCTATGGCTCTCTTGTAATTCAGGCCAGTCGCCGGGGGAGACGATCCGAACTCTTTTAAGAATCACCACAAAACTGGCTAAGAGGTGGTAGTCACTGGTCATAATGGATTGAGCAATTCAGTCAACACCACAGAACAGAATTTTAAAATTTTCTAGGGATAATTACTGTTGCCCCCTTGTAGTTTGCTTTTATTACTAATAAAACCCTGTTCTTTACGAAATTACTGTTGCCCCCCTTCCTTATAACGGTGTTAAGTTGCCGTTAAATTTGAATATATAAAATTAAGAAATCAAAAGACAATTCTACCCCATTTATAAAACCAGATTAAATTTCAATTTTACCCTAAACTTCATTTATTATGAATTAATGAAATGGGCAAAATTCAAATCCGATTTGGTTTCCCACCTTCACAAAACTCCATCTATTTTAAATTAAAGAAATGAGCAAAATCCAAATCCGATTTGGTTTCCCACTTTCACTAAACTTCAATTATTTTGAATTAAAAAAATGAACAAAATCCAAATCCAATTTGGTTTCCCACCCTCACTAAACTTCATTTATTTTGAAAAATTTTTAGGTGATATTCAGTTTCCAATTTGAGTTGAATTCGATTTTCCTTCCTCTTCGGTTTCTATTTGAGTTTTATTAAATCATAAAATTTGTAAGTTTTATGACCAAAATACCCCCATCTATTCTACAGTAAGATTTGCATATTTTCTTAAAAATTAAATTCAACGGGTGAAGATCAAAAGAGTGGGCCGTTAGATTTTAGACACGTGGATCATTCCAATTGGATGAACATAAATCCATTTGAAAAATACATATTTCTAATTCCCCAATTCTCTCTCATCTCCTTCAACCAGAATTATAGAATAGATGGGGGTATTTTGGTTATAAAACTTACAAATTATCCTTAATTGATTTTATTGAGTACCTCAGGGAAGGCAGATGCAAAGTGTCTATTTATTTGGACTAAAAATGACATGGACCAAACCTTAGGAGGTTCAGATGAAAATTACCCTAAATTCAATTGTTTTGTATATGTAACTTTCTAACGTGTACAAATGAAATTAAAATGATAAATTAGTATAATCATTTATAATTTTCTCTTTAAACCCTCTCCCCTTTTGGGTTTCATTCCGGTTGCAAATCTCCCGAAGTAGTTCCGTTATCATTCTTTCTCTTCTCTCCTCCTAACACTGTAGATTATGGGTGTAAGAGGGAAGGAGGTGAAGGGGAAGCTGGTAGCTTAAAAAGGGTCATCGGTACAGAGGAAACGTTATGAAACGGATGAATCTGTAAAACGAAAGAGAAAGAATTCTGGTGTACTCAAATTAATCGACGTCGATGCCTAGGTTGAAGACGATGAAGTAGACCAAAACGAAGAAGGTTGGTTTTGCGATGATGGTAATTTATTCTTCCAAATTATTGATTCTGATTTCTTATGCATTCTATACGTTATAGGGTCATTTTCCCCTTCATTTCATCGGGGTTGTTGCAGTCTTCTGATTCTTTCACCTTACCTTGAACTTCTTACGGTAATTAGGGCTCTTTTGGTGGGTATGATTGTAGGTTTGATCCCTGCCATGTGTACTCTTTTGAATGCAAATGTGAGTACATATAATTGCTTTTGTGCTTACTTGCCAATTTTACAAGGTGGGGATCTCACGAGGTAACCAGTTTCGTAAGAGTTGGATAAATTAGTGCCATTAAATGCCTCTGCACAGCTTGTTTGACGCCCAAGATATGCAAGAAACCTTTGTTTCTGTGTAATCCTTCAAAGTTTCAACAAGCAATTTCTTTTCTTCTTTCTTTTCAAATGTGGTAAAATAAAAGATTTTTCATTTTTAGAACTTCTGGATATTTTAACCTAAAAGATGATGCATGCACACTTAGAAGAAAACAACCTAATACATGGTGTGTCAAATGATTGAAGTAGAACTGAAGTTCCATAGGATTTGGTACACTTAGAAGAGAAGTACCTAGTACATGGTGTGTCATATGATTGATGTGGAACCAAAGCTCTATAGGGTGCATTGTCCATCCACACCCTTTCTAGTTTTTGCATCCGAGATTGCTCCTATTTACCATCCTATCAATTGAGAAGGATATCTTTATGTTTTGTGGTTACCTTCTTTCACAGTTGCTGTAATACAGGTAGCCTGTTAGAAGCCATAACTCTTGCTTCTACGTTTTGTAGCCTATTTGAAACCATTCTTTCTACTATTGAAGTCTTGATATTTACTGGGCCTGTGGATGGAGAAAGGTAGAAATGTGGGATGTTTGCTTGTTAGGATTCCAATTCAGATTTATCAATTATTATCTGCTCCTTTCCATGTTTTTCATCTTGCTTGCTTGCATTTATAGCTCTGTTCTTGAGTTAACTTCAAGTGTCATGAGTGAACGTAGTGGGTGAAGATGTGCATGATTTTAGATCACTACTGTGTACCAGCCGCTAAATGCATCTACTGTTTGTTTGTTTTTTATTTTTTATTTTTAATCTTGTCTTGTTTCGTAGTTGCTTGTATTTATTTATTGTAATTTTTCTCTTCAAATGGGTTGCTTTTGATATAGCTTTCTAAAAGGTTTTGAACATAGAAACAACTTTTCCATTTTCTTGTTTCTTTTTAGAGTTCGATGTTAGATGATATAGCTGATGTTTGGGTGGACAAAGGCTATCTCATGAGTCATGACTTTGTGTCTCCTCCCATGATTTCCTTATCTTTTGGTTTTCCCCCTTAAACCGTAAAACTTATTGGAGTACTGTGCCTAGTCATGCATGGCTAATTCAAGAACGTGAAAGATGAAAGAAAAGTCAGTCAATAGTTCTTTTCCTTGTTGACTCACTTATATCTTATCATTTACTCTTTTTTTAATTCATTATAAGAACTTCCTCTAAATAGATAATAACAATCAGATACAGTATTGTGTGCATTGGTTCAATACTTTAGTTATCAGTTCCCTTATCAACCTTTGGTTAAATGCTCTTTAGCTGCTCTTGTTTAATGCACCTGCAACTATACGTGCAATGGGAAAAAGAGGGGTGGGTGCTAGACGTTTACTTGTTTACACCATTAAGCATGGAAATAGAGCAAACTTAAGTCTCATTAGCTGATATGAAATAAATAAAGAAGTTGAGACTTATATCCTAATTTACAATCTGACCCATGACATGTTCTCCTCTTTAAAGCTTCTCCAGATAATGTCCCTTAAGAGATAAATGATAACCTGTCATGCGTGGTCATCATTCATTGCTTGAGACGGATGTTGTTTCTCTTTGAGTGCTTGTGTGCTCATCCAGATGTGAGGAACTGTATCCCTATTATTGCAAATTTTCTGTGAAGAGCCATTCATGAATTATGGGACTTCTCTTTTCCATTGCAATAGCCCTTGATTTCAGTTGTGGGCCATTGGTGATCATGCAACAACCACGTGGTACACCCACACATATAGAAGATGATTGCTGTCCAGGCATGAATGCTTTGATACCTACCTGATGGATTTCTTATGCTTCATGACGAATACATGCTTTTGTGTGAGTATGACATATCATGGGTTCTATTTGTTCTTTGTTGTTTTGATCTTTCTTTCCATCTGTCTTTTTGGTTAGCTTGTCTGACATTCTGCTGCTGTCTTGATGATAATGATCAATTTTTTTTTTTTAATTCTGTTTTAAAGTAAATTATGGACAATGGTAATGAAAACAATGGCCTCCTGAAGCAAATGGAGAAACTGATGATGTTAGCAGGCACTGCTGCTGCTATAGCAGCTCAGTATTATAGTAAGATGGTTCTTTCCAAATATCCACCGTAATGAAAGACTTCGGGGTAGATTGAGACCCAATGAATTATTGGTATATCTGACACCACATGTTGAAACAAGTTAAGGATGAACAAGAGGGCATTTTTCAGTTTAAGTAACGTGCTGCAAGAGAGGGGGCTTCTACAAGATTCACCATATCTTCAAGTGGAAGAACACATGGCTGTACACGATGTCCACAATGTGAAGAACCGAGTTTTTGTCAATGATTATCCCCACTCTTGGGAGACCGTTAGTCAGTACTTTGACATGTCTTGGGAGCTGTACTGAACTTGCACCAACAGTTACTACAGCCACCAAGTACCAGAGTGCATGGACAAATATCTGGTACCCACAAAAGCTGTTATCCATAATTTAAGGTTGCGTTGCAAGGCTTGGAACCATAGATGGTAGACATGTCCCTGCATGGGCAATTGACCAGCACAGGAGATTCGAGATAGGCATGGAAACATTTAAAAAAACATCTTAGCTGCGTGCGACTTGGATCTACATGTACTTATACTTACTGGCTGGGAAGGATCGGCATTAGAAACGACACTTTTTCTTTGGGGTGACTGGGTGAGTCAGCAGGAACAACGTCACTATAGCATTGGTAGAAACCCAAGGAGCTTGAGATGAACCAGTGTTGGTTTTAAAGAGGAGCCAAGAAGATATCCTGCAGGATCATGGCCAGTACCAGTAAAATATAAAGACATGGAACACATTAGAGATTTGGTTCCATTCAGTTGTAGCAGCAGCAAGTGGAAGATACTCATTACTTGTCTTTCCTCAATTTTGGATGTAGCAGTTGATACATCCGTCATGATGAAGAAAAGAATTTGCACAACCTATAAGAATGAATTAGACAACGTCCTTGTTTTGAAAGGAAAAAAAATAAAGCAGCAAAGGATAACTATAAGAAATGGCAGCTCAGTGTTGGAAAAATAGATCCTAGAGAGAGGAACCTTGATAATTTCAAATGATCTTCAACTCAAGTTGCTGAAATTGGGACTGAGTGCTTCTGTAGGAATAATAAAGAGAACTTCAAAATCGATGGAAAACCCTTAAGAAAAAGATACAGATATCGATAAAGGATATTCATGAACAAGAAGTAGGTGTAGATGAAGGTATGCCTGATATGGACTCCAACAAGGAATACTCAGATTCCAAATAGACGAATCGATCTTCAAGGGAGAGTGAAGACAAAAAGAAATCATAGATAAGAAGCAGCAGTTATCGATCTTCTAAATCACCTTGGTAACAGAAATGGCAGTGACTTGATCAACCGATCACCTTATTAGTTGCTGCCCTTTGAGAAGGGGAAGGTAAATTAATAAGGGGAAAATAAAAGAAGTGAACGGTGAAGAGAAGGTAAGTGGGTATATTGTAACTAGGCCAGAGTTTTGGCTATGATGTTATGTAAATAGAACAATTAGGTTCTGATGCTTGAGTGGTCTATCAGATCATCAAGCCTCTTTATTCATGATGTGAGAATAAAGAACAAAATTACAATAAATGACAGTATAACGAGTTACTGTTCATGTGATACAGTACTAAATAAAATATAACCTGAAAGACCAGAATACCCCCTACAGTATTTTGGAGTACATTATTCAAACAGTTACGCTGTATCAAAGCTTTGATTCAGTACCTGGGGTTCTTACTTGATTCAAGTTTAGTGTGTTTAGGGTCTCTCTGATGTAGCCAGGATTAGCAGCCATGGGGCAGGCTATATTTTGAGCTTAAACCAGGCCACAATGCATGCAGCGCCAAGGGCTGGCCAAACCACTTGAGGGGTATTTTGGTCATTTGACCAGTCATCCCTGATGCCAGAATGGTCTAGTTAGATTTTCCATAGTTTTAGTAGTCCATATCTACTTTTTGTTTTGCAATTGAGTTAGTGGTTTGAGTCCTGATATGTTTAGGAGTCCTAGTTGGAATTATATTCCCAATTGGACTCACTGTTAGACTAGGATGTTTACTTATGGAAGTCTCTTGGTAGGAGTTTTTATTAGAATTCCTCTTCTAGTTGCTAAGTAGAGTTCTATACTAAGAAGGAATTCTCTTCCAAGTAGAATTCCTAAGTAGTCTTTTATTTGTTTTTAAATGTCTTCATGTAAGGAGGCTATAAATATGCCATTCAGTTTTAACAATTCTGACTTGATGAAATTAACAAAGAGGTTGGTGATAGAGTGTCTTGGGATCCAAGAAGGGTCCCCACGATTTGTAGTTAGTTTCTGCAATTTCAGCTTTGTTCTCCCTTCATAAAGCTTGCGGCCGCATTACTTCTTCAGATATTCTGCACTTAAAGTCTCCTACAGCAAGTAAGTGCAACCCTACACCATCTGCTTCCCTTATTCTTCCTCCTTCATCCCCCAAACCCCTAAAAGTCTAAAACTATACTTCCCAAACCATTCCCTTTTATATTTTCTGGATTTTTTTCTCTGACTTCTTCTAACACCTAAAATTCAAGGTCAGATCTGCGGCAATCTAACCATTGGATCTGTCCAAACTGTAGGAGCATCATTCCCTAATGCTAGTGACCTTTCAACCTAATTCTGCCCAAGTGGACGAAACGCTAATCCTAACCAAGAGTCTTGTCAACCAACCAATTTGGAAAAATAGTTTTTGAACCCTAGCCTTAACCAAGACTCCTAAATTTGGAAATGTAGTTTCTGAACCCTAGCGCCAACCAAGAGTCCTAAACCAATTTGGAAATGTAGTTTCTGAACCCTGGCCCTAACCAAGAGTCCTATACCAGTTTGGAAAAGTAGTTTCTGAACCCTAGCCCTAACCAAGAGTCCTAAACCAATTTGAAAACCTAGTTTCTGAACCCTAGCCGTAAGGAATTAATTTTGAAATTAGAAAACGATATAACAGAATTAATTCTCTCAAGTTCGAGCTCCAACTCAGCCTGATCGAACCCTAGTTTCATACCTCTAAAACCCTAGAAGACCCTCCACTCATCTTATCCAATAAACCCTAACCCTAGGACTGAAACTGAAATTAAAAGTACTCAAAAAACAGATCCTGTTTTCAGTCTAAAGCCAATTAAAAAATAAATAAAAAAACCCTTGGCTGAACCTATTAATAGGGCTGCAACAAAGTTGGGCTGGGCTTGAGATTGCAAAATCCCAAGCTCAGCCCTATATATTCTAATCTAAGCTCATTCCCGTCCTGACCCTAATTCAGGGACAATGATTATTGTCCCCGACCCGAAGCCCTACACGGCCAAGCCAAGCCCATTCCCGCCCTAATTGGCCTTGGCCCTGTCCCTAGCCCTGATTGGCCCTATACTTGGCCCTTATTGGCCTTGTCTCTGGCCCTGTCCCTAGCCTTGGCCTTGGCCCTAATTGACCCTATACTTGGCCTTAGCCCTAATTGGCCCTATCCTTGTCCATGTTCCTAATTCATTGAGATCAAGCACCAGGAACAAAATTAGAGCCATGATTAGGGCCAAAATCAGGGCTACGGTCAAGGTAAAAAATCAGGGAAGGTTGGGACAGCCGGCGGGCCAAAGAGTAATCCCAGGCCGCCCTTAGGGCCAAAATCTTGAGCCCAAGCCCTATTCAGTCTCAGGGAGGGCTTAGGGCGGGTCAGGGCCATCAAGGCCAAACTTGCACCCCTACCTATTAACCCTCCCCATCATCCCTAAATCAACCCTAGACCCCTAACCGTTGCTTTAGGAGTTGGATGGCAAAACCCCCTTGCCACAGTTTTTAATTGGTCATATACAGCTGCTGTCCTTTAAGAATTTGACTGAAAATTGACCTAGGACAGCAATTTTAAAGCCTAATTTACTGCTGGTTCTCTAAAAGAGGATCCTGAAGACTGGCCCCTGACTTAGGGCTACATCACTTTCCATTTTTGTGTACATCTACCGATATTGTTTTCTATCTGCTAGATTCTTAGTTTATCGAACATTCACAACTAGAAATCCATCATTACTGCATATTGAAGTTATTTGAGCAGGAATACATAAGACACCCATAAGTCGGTTAGGGCTTGTTGTTAGCCCAATGTGCATAGTGTTTTTGGCTGCAGATCTTAAAAGTCCTACATCCACAAGGAAACAACAGAAAGAATTCCCACTAGTCCTATAGCATTCTAAGTTTTATTCAAAGTCTTTTATGTATTTCAGTTGAACCAGTGGTTAAGAGTCTGGATCAATTTAAGTTGATCGGTTAGGTCTAGTTAGTTGTCGTGTGATATGAGTTAGCGGTATAATAAGATACCTATACAGTCAATGAACTTAAAAAGTACTGTAGTGTTAGATTTTACTAGAAGTCCACTGTAATATTCAAGGTCAAAGAACATACAAAAAGAGGGACTTGGAAACCAAACAAAAAATTCCAGTTCCTTATGAATCTTTGATCTCACTAGCAGGACCCCAAAACACTTTGCATGCAAAAAGTCACAATTCAGTTTCTCCTTTGCTTGCCATGGCCATGCTATTTCCAATCCAAAAAGCTAAGCATGACTGTTAAAGATTTATTGTTTCTCTCAAGCCAAAATCCACAAGTTGCTAGGGAGACCCAACCCCTATTACTAAAAGGTTGATCCTTTAAAGCTTACAGAAGAAGTCTGGGGGAGGACAGAAATAGAAGGTGCAATACAGATGCAGCATGACCCAAGCAAACAAAATCCTCTAAAGATAAAAAGAAACTTGAAAATTAGGCTGAAGAAGCTTCCATATTTATTTCACACTCATTAGAAACATTAACAAATTATAGCATCAAAAGAATTGCAGGGTCTATCTTCAGATAAAGCTCTCCAAGGCAGCAAATAAACCCTTTTTTCCTGTTTTCAACACTAGGGCAAGCACAATTCTCAACCCAGGAATTATTCCAAAGAAATTCAATGGTATATGGTGCAAAAAGAAAAAGGCAACAAGAATCACTTTGCATTGCAAGACCAGAACCCCAGATGATGTGAATAACATGTAATTGTCAGAAACTCAATGTAATAAATTACATTTGATTAAAAGACAATGAATGGATCCTGGTCCAGTGTCTCCTATTTTGGTGGCTTTCATGGACCCCAACGCCTTGTTAGCTCTCCTTTTCTCTGAAGGAGAAACTTTTCCTTTCTAAATTAACCTCGGTTAGTTACTTTAATTTCCTCAAACACCTTCCTTACCTCAATTCCAATAGATTAATCTCTTCCCAATTGGCATATTTATAGGACATGGTCTGAAGTATTTATAATAACTTTAGTACTTAATTTTGTATATATTAATGCCAATTGATCTACTTGATCACCACAACATCCGAAATAATGGAGCAATTGGCCTTTATTTTTTCAACCTACAAAAAAAAAAAGGGTCTTTATTTGTATTCGGGTTCAGTTTAGTTCGGACTAAACTGATAGGCATTCAATCAACACTAATAAAACTCAATTTGAACCAAGTTGATTCGTTAGGCGAAATTGGCCAAACAAATCCAATGTCATTTGAATCCCCAAGAACCGTTTTACAAACAGTTTTTTTGGGTCAAGATCGAAGTTCCCATCATATCATCATATGGTTGAATTAAATATAGAAGCCACTCCAAGGAATGAAGATGTAGTTGAGGTGGCTGGCTGGCTGCATGAATTTCTGATAAAAAAGAAAAATTAAAGAACCCATTTCTTTTTCAAGGTGGAATTAGAACATTAGCAACAAAAATATATTTTCTATAGAACCTCTTGAGGTTGAACGCTCAGTTTGAATTCTAAACTTCTTGCTGGAAAATTTTTGTTCGATCACATAAACAAGTGAACGTGCAAAAACATGTTTGACAGTGATGTATCTAAAATCTAATCAACCTTCAAATCTCCGGGAATGACTTGCAAAACAGTGTTAGACGTGGCCCAACCCTGGGGTTGGGAGACCACCTCTGAAGGCTAAGTCAGTTATTGAACTAATCACAAAGCCCTGGTTAATTGCAGAGCAGGAATTGAATACGAGAGTAAGGGAAACGATTTAGATACCTCGTCTGGGCATAGGCTATTTGTTAATAATAGTGGTGGGTGGGTCCCACTACAATTTGCGCCATAGGTGGTGGCAAGTTGGTTATGTAGTCTAAGATGACTACTCCTCTATTTAATTGAGTCTAAATAGAACTCTAATATTTTCTCCCTAAGATGAGTCTAAAGAAAACCCTAATTAAGGAATTAGGGTTGAGGGAAAACCAAACAGAAACACACATGATTTAGAATACTCTCCCATGCTCTATGAATTCTCCAAGCTAATCCTGAACCATCATTGTGGTTTGCCAATTTGGAAACGTGGAAATAACCTATAGAGTTCATAAGCTGAAAGGAGAGAAATGGAACACAAAGAGACACCTCCAGTATATAGATTCATTGCAGAATATCACTAAAGTAAAGGATCTAAAACTCTTCATTTCATTGATTTAATTTTACATTGGTATCCGAGCCAGGTTGGGGTTAGGGTCGCTGGGATTCAATCCTTAACCAATTGTTTGACCTCTACCTAATCAGTGGTATTTAATTGGATGAATAATTTTTCTTTTCAGTTTTTCCTTTAGTAGAAGTTTTTTTTTATTAAAAAAAAAGGAGATCCTCCCCGTGTTCTAAGTGTTGCTAGAGTGAGGTTTGAACCACTGACTTTGTGGTTGTTGATCATAAACTTAAATCAATGGAGTTTTACTAGCACCATATTTGTTTTTGAATTAAAAAGTTATTAGCTTGGAGTTATTTAGGATTACATCTTTCTATGTTTGGTATAAAATTTTGTTTTGTGCAATTTTTGTGATCATTAGCTTTACTGTCATGGTGGTTATATTGTTTTAACATTCTTTGCTATGATGATTGTGCAAAATTTTAATTAGCAATGAAACCCTCCTATGGCGGTTTAGACCTTTGATTCGCTCCATTAGGTGGATGCAAAATCAATCTTTTCCAAAATAGACCATAATTTTTTATTTCTTTTAATCTATTCATGGAAGAGATCCTATTTGGTGTTACCATAATGACACATTTTATGTATGTATGCTAGAGTTAGTATTTGAGAGTGATGCAAAGTGTGGTATACCCTAGTAGTGTTGTAGTAGGATTCTTTGAGATGTAATTTTAATTATTTTTTGGAAACCATGTAATAGGGTTGCCACCATACTACGTATCACAATCTTGTACTGACTCGATGTGTCATTAAGAGTACCAAGCTTTGGGTTCCTCTAGTGGAACCCATGCACACTCTTATGTATGGCGCAATTATGTGATAAGAGAGGCCCATCCTCCAATGTATACTTATTGGAATAATTTAAATTAATTATTCTCAATACATATTTGGTGGGGTTTGACATTGAACAGTGTTAGATGATTGACACCACAATATGGATTACTGATAATTAATTTGGAAAAATTTCAATGAGTGATGAAAAATATACTATGTCATTTTTTCGCATTCTGGATGTAGTCAAAATGGCCTCTAAAAACGTGATCGTTGACCTTCTCATGGGTGAGAAACTTCTTGATCATGAGAACTTTGAGAAGTGACAACAGAAAGTCCAGTACTACCTTAATGACCAAGTAGCATGGAGCATCTTACCACGGAAATGACTGTACCGACCAATCCTCCCTTGGGAAAAGAGACTACCCAGTCTTGTAAGATAAGGATCTGTATGATGCTTGGGTTAAGAAAGACTGAAGTGCGCGATTTTTCATGCTAAGTGCCATGCAAGATGACCTACAAGGGGAATATGTGGTTTTTCCTATAGCTAAGTCCGTGTGGAACGTGCTTTTGGTGGTACAACCACAACTAGACTACGAGGTATGATCCTCAAGTTTGAGATGTACTGAATGGACCCCAAGCACAAAATGACTGAGCACATCAGAACTGTCAAGGAAATGGTTCGCAAATCAAAAGATGTTGGACATGGCCTTTCTGATGAGCAATAGATCTAGACCTTGATTAGGACCTTACCTGATTCCTGGGCACCAATGAAACAAGTACTTGCTCATCTTGAGAGCATCGAGACGTATGTTGATCTAGCTCAACACCTTGAGATGGAAGCGGAGCGCCTAGAGGCGACCCACACAACTGCTCTTGTTGCTCAGGAAAGTACACATAAGGGCAAATGGCCCAAACATAAAGGACTTAAAAGAGGGAATCAGGAGTGTCACACCCCGCCCGCCAGGCCCGGTTAACCGCCCGACAACACGCGGATGTGAACCGTCACAGGATCCATGGTTTTAGTCTATCAATAATAATAAATACAAATACAGATAATCAAGAGCAAGAAAAGTGCAATAATTAATAAACAGGTTACAGGAGTCCAAATACTCCAATAAATATCCAAGAAATAATCAAAGGAAAGAATCAAGAATCAAATGTAATATCGAGTTCAGCAGAAGCAAAAAGAATAACTAAATAATCTTCATCTTCAGGAGGCTTCATGCTCTGCAAGTCCATGTATCACTGTCTGTGCCACATCAGCTTCAAACGAGAAGGCTCTTTCATACGAATCATCTCCAACTTCCGACGTTGTGCAACCATCTCGTACAGTTTATATAATACATACAATGAAAGGAATGAGTTCCAACGAACTCAGTAAGGAACAAGCAATTCTCATATATATGTCAATACAATCCACGAATGCACATATGAAATGATATGGATGATATGCAGAAATATGAATGCTACTAAGATCTAACTATGCAAGTCTCTAATGGCTGACATGCTTTAAGATATACACCAGCCCTCCTTTGGGTAAGTCTCATCACTCTGATCCGGCAAGGACTGGTTACCTCTGTAGGGATCCTGGGCAAAGGGGTAAGTCCACACCTGGCTCTCAAAACCGTGGTGGGGGTTAAGTCAACACTCTCTCACCACGACCATTGGCAATGAGTACTGGCGCATGTCGGGGTTTCTAATCCAATGCAAGGTCATAATGGTAACATACTATATGAAGTCCAGATACTTCCCTTATGGCACCAACCAACTCGGTTCAGTATTCTTCGCAACCTAGGAGTGTGAATCCTCACGGACGGGCTACCTCTGTTGGACTCCACTCCTTAACCCTATGGTCATCCACATATTATTGGGGCGGATGCTCTCATGACTCCTCGCGACACCCGGTCCGCTCCTTGGACGTCCATGAGCCCAACCCTAACATATGCAACCCTACCATTACATGACCAATAGTGGACCACTGAGTCTCCGCACGGACTGGTTACCGCTGTTGGATGAAACATAGTCACGTCACCATTGTCACGGGTCACCCGGCTTCAATTCCCCTGCCGAAAGGGTAATAGCATGTGGGGTACCTAGCCATGCAATTCTAGACTCCCTAAGTATGTCATCAAGTAATCATGATAGTGCTGGAGACATCAGCAGGCATGTGTCCCATTCCATAGCCTTCTGATATCCCAAGCCAAGATATCCCAAAGGAATACCCCTTCCATCACAACTACACTACAATCACTCTTTATCATACCATGAACAGTTGTGCAATATCATAAAAGATGAAGTACATCAAAGAACACCACTAACAGCAAGTATACAATAAGATTCACATGCTTTATACAATTACAAGCAAGTTACATGATCAAAGAATAGTAAATAGAACAGCTGAATCATCATGTATATGTAATTGCATATAAATAAGAATGCATGTCCTTACCTGTAATTTAGTAGATGTCCTCTAACTTGCAATCCAAAAACTATTATAAGACTTTTATTTGAAACAGAGAACACCTAGGCATAGGGTTACAAGAATGCATAAGAGTCAAGAGTCAAAACAATTCAAAAATCAAACCTACACGATTCTTTGGAAACCAGCCGGTTGCTTGTGGCGGTTGCTTAAGTTAAGCGACCTCCACAAGCGACCGCCGCCTTTCAGCAGTTTCCAACTCCGAAAATCAGACTTTTTATCATCCGATTTCAATCCGTTTTGGGATGATCTTAGTCCGAAATTCAAGCTTAATAAGTCTAGAACAAGGGGGTAACAAGAAACCCTAGAATTAACAAAGATTTATTACCCAAATCATTCCCCTTGATGGGATCCATCCATTAAACAAATGCGGGGATTCGTTTCTGGACAGGATCTCATCAAGAACATTGGAAAGGGAGTACAACAAATCAAATGGGTAACCACCAACAAAAAGGGGATGGGTTCATATCAATCAGAGGTTAAAAAGAAGAGAATTGCAGATGGAGATTCATTACCTTAATCAGAATCACCAAGAATAGAAGAGAAAATGTTTTATATCATTAACAACACTTCAGAGTTGAATCCCGCACGATTCCACAGCCGCCTAATCGCCCAAAATAGCAATCCCGAACAAAATAATGCGTTAATAGGGCGAGGG
This sequence comes from Hakea prostrata, assembly GCF_041222555.1. Classification (NCBI taxonomy): domain Eukaryota; kingdom Viridiplantae; phylum Streptophyta; class Magnoliopsida; order Proteales; family Proteaceae; genus Hakea; species Hakea prostrata. Next base: position 6,457,784 of record NC_142601.1, read on the forward strand.
ATGCTATTTATAACGAACAGGGGGCAAAATAGGGCATTTTCCCGCAAGGCGAACCGGGCGGTCGCTTAAGGCGGTCGCTTGGTTTAATCAACCGCCACTAGTAACCGCCCCCAAGTATATTGCTATACAAGGGTGCTTTGCTCATGGGGTTGAAGACCAAGTACAACCAAACCCAAATGAAGACATGGGGGAGATCATAGTCCGAAAAATCAATCATAATAGGTTTGTAATAAAGGGGTTAGGATTTCATCATAACATATGGCTCATGAAAAGGTTATGATCACGGAAAGAGAGGGAATGATTGTTATCAAGAAAATAACAAGAAATCATAGGAAATCTAGTTTATGTTAACAAACATTACCCATGAGGTTTCCCGCACATGGAAGGTTACAAGAGGTTTCCGAAAGATCATTCAAGGGTTAGGGTTTCAAGGAATTTATTTGGCTAGGGTTAAGATCATGATGATGATCATAGATCTCAAAGAATAGAATGAGATCATGGAATAGATGGTTGCAAGAATGCATCATCTTCTTCCTGATCTCAAACAAGAACAAGAACGAAGAAAGAATAATTAGAAATCCTAATTAGGTTAAACATGGATCATGAAGAAAATATAGTGTGATCAAGGATAAACAATTAGAGAATGATAGGTTACAATTTTAGTAAAGAAAACACATTGATTGGCTGTTAACAAGATCAAACTAAGGGTTCTTGGTTTGATCCAAGAGGTTAGGATTTCACCCTTTTTTTTGGCTCCCAATGAAAAGGTTGAGAGCACCGGATGAAGGGAAATAAATTGATAGTCAATAAAACAAGAAAACATAGATGATCAAGTTTAGGTTAACACAAATATCACCCAAGGGAAAGAGAAACAAAGAATCAAGATTCACCCATGGGAAAGAGAAACAAAGAATGCACAATCTGGAAAAGTGTTGGGAAGTTTCCAATAGATAAAAGAACAATAGGTTTTTAGATATGGTTACCTCTCATAAGAGTTGGTTACCTCTCATGAGAGTTACCCATAATTAATTCTCACAAAAACAACCCAAGATAGATAAAGGAATATCTCATTAGTATTTCAAAATAAAGAATGGAATTAGGAAGGATCTACTAATGAGAGAAAAATAAGGTTCTCAATTAAAGTGAAGGGAAAGAAATTCAAATCATACAATTAGGGATTACTAACAAGAATCCGTGTATCCCACGAAAAGACTAGGGAGAATAAAAATTCACAATTAGGGCAAAGAATTTACAATCAAGAAAGGTTTTGGGGAGAGTCCAATGAATTAATAGAAAATAAAAGGGTTGCCAATTGTTCCAAGGAAAAACAAGGATCAACTCCTCAATCATGAGGACACAAGGGAAGGTCATGGTAATAATATGAGACCTTCCCCACAATAATAAAGATAGGTAGGAAATTAGGGAAAGTATCATTAAGAGCTTTGGTGGGATCAAATTCAAGGATCATCGCCATATGGCTTCAAGATCATAGAGTGAATTGGGGGATTCACTCTAGGGCAAAAGAATTAAAGAAGAGGTCATTACAGTAGTGTAATACCCTTCTCATGATCAGGAAATCAGAAGTAGAGAAGAAAGAATGAATTAAAGAAGAAGCGAATTGAATACCAACCTTTTAGAAGAGAAACCGCTGAAGAAACTTGAACAGATACTTGAGGATCTGTCTTGGCTTCGAAGGAGAGGTTCTAGGGATCTTCCCACGTTCTCCCAAGGCTTAGAAACAGATTGGGAGTGAAACACATGGAGTTCCCCCTTTTAAATAGCACAAAGAGTTCAAGAGTTACTAGGGTTTCACCAAACTGACCAAATTGACCCCGATGGTTGATTGGTTGCAAAAGAGGAAGTTCAAAGGTCGATCCCACACTATCTAGAGGTTTAGAAACATGGTGGGAATAGTTTACCACGAAATTAAAGGAAATAAAGCTTTTGAAAACATTCAAAACAGATATTTACCAAAATGCCATTGCCTGGACAGCTTGTTCAAAAATAGGGATTTAATAGGCTAAACTTCAATATTTTTGGATGGGCTTCTTTCAACACATCATACTACTTACCTAGTATGGAGGGATGTCTTCAAACCAGATCCAACTAAGCTTTAGGTCCACCAACCCAGTTCTTCTTCACAAATAAATAGTTCAACACCAAATCAAGTAAGGTTTCCATAAGGAAACACCATCATCAATATCCATGGGTTTTGGGTCAAATACCATATCTTCTACTAAGATGGCCCACAAAGACATCTTCTTAAGATTTTCAAAGATAGTAAAACGGAAATCACGGTCAAACTTCGAAGTCAACATTAAACAAAACCCGACTTCACCCAAAACAGATCGGGTCTTCGGGCTAGATTTGAGGGTGGGGGGGGGGGGGGGGGGGGGGGGGGGGGCCCCGGGGGGGGGGGGGGGGACACAAAAAAGGGGGGGGGGGGGGGGGGGGGGGGCGGCCCCCAAAAAACGGGCTAAACCCCCAAGGGGGGGCCCCTTTGCTCGTGATTGCATTGAGTCAAATAAGGTATCATCTTTATCCTTTCCTTGTACCTTTGTGAGTACACATGTTTTAGTTGCCTTAACACAATTAGATTGGATTGTTGATACAGGAGCAACCATAAACATCACACGGGAAAGAGGTAGTTTCATAAATTATCGCAAAGTGTCATTGGGAGTGCATAGAATTTACATGGGAAACAATGCCAACATGGATGTTCAAGGCATTGGATCAGTCCAACTTAGCTTACGAACAAGCTGCACGTTGATCCTCCATAATGTACTCTATGCACCCGACATAATGCATAATTTAGTATCGGTTTCAGCACTTTTAAGTTTTGGATATTCTTTCAATTTTTCCAACAGTGCTTTGGATTTGTTATTTGAAGGGGCCATATGGGGCCACTGCATTCTTGACAATGGATTTTTTAAATTAGATTTGATTCCGGTTATCTCTAATTCTTATTCTTTAATTGTTGACAGTAATATAGAATATGTAAAATGGCATTCTAGATTAGGTCACATTGGGAAGGACATGATGTCACGGTTAGCTAGAGTCGGCTTTTTAGGCTCACTCGCTAAAGTAGACCTGCCCATATGTGAACCTTGTCTGGCTGGAAAGGCTCATCGGAAGCCTTTTGGAAAGGCACCCAGATCAACTCAGCCATTAGAGTTAGTACACTCTAACATCTGTGGACCCATGAATGTTAAGGCAAGACATGGAGCCTCCTATTTTCTCACTTTCATAGATGATCATTCGTGATATGGTTATATTTATTTGATTGCTCACCGTTATGAAGCATTAGATTGTTTCAAACGCTTTGTGACAGAGGTTGAAAATCAATTAGGCAGAAATTAAAAAATTCTGCGAATTGACCGTGGACGCAAATATTTATCTGAACAATTTAAAGAATTGTATGAAGAAAAAGGAATTGTGAGATAATTAACTATTTCTAACACTCCGCAACAAAATGGTGTAGTAGAAAGAAGGAATAGAACTCTATTGGACATGGTTAGGTCCATGATGGCGCAAACAAACCTCCCAATTAGTTTTTGGGGAAATGCACTTCAAACTGTAGCCTATATCCTGAATAGAGTACCATCTTAGTCAATACCATCTACACTCTATGAGCTATGGAGAGGTATAAAGCCTGCTCTAGGACATTTACAACCATGGGGTTGTGCTGGGTATGTTCACACCTCTTCCCATAAGTACGGGAAGTTAGGACCTAGAGCTAAAAAATGCATATTTGTGAGGTATCCTAATAGCTCTAAGGGATACGTTATGTACAGTGAACACCCTAGTGCAGGTATGACTGAGATTGAATCATGAGATGTTGAGTTTCTAGAAGCAGATTACCCTAGTTTATCTGATGCGCATAGAGATCTTGATCTCTATGAGATAGAGGAGGATCACAGCATACCAAATCCTCTTGGCGAGGGTGGGGAAAGAACACATCCTTTAGTCGCCAGAGAAGATATTGGTCATAGTGCACCAAGTGGGAGCACGAATGCAGACTGTGAACCAAGTGGGAGTGTACCTAGTGGGGACACACCCATAAATGATTGTGATCTCGATGCACGTAGAAGCACAAGAGGACATATTCCCCGTCGTCGTTTCAAGATTGAAGGGGACGCCCTTTTGTGTGCTTTAGCTGATGAGGAAGAGTCTGCATCCCTAAAGGAAGTGCTATCATCACATGTTAAGGACAAATGGTTGGTTGCTATAGAATATGAGTTGAGTTCTATGGAAAGTACCAAGTTTGGGAGTTAGTTGATCCTCCACCTAATTGCAAAACTATTGGGAACAAATAGGTTCTTAAGGTTAAGCGTAAGGCCAATGGATTAATTGACAAATATAATGCACGACTTGTGGCGAAAGGCTACACCCAAATAGAGGGTGTGGACTATGATGAGACATTCTCCCCTATGGTGAGGATAACATCCATTCGTCTTATATTGTCCATTGTGACAAAACTAGATCTTGGACTCTTTTAAATGGAGTTCAAATGGATGTTAAAATGGCATTTCTCAACGGAGAACTGGACGAAGAGATCTATATGGATCAACCAATGGGTTTTGAGTCCAAGGGACATGAGCGCAAAGTTTGCCGCCTTAAGCGTTCCGTATATGGCCTCAAACAAGCGTCCAGACAATGGTATTTTAGATTTCATCAATGCCGTAACTTCTAATGGCTTTGATGTGATTGAAGCAGATCATTGTGTGTATATAAAACGGTCCAAGAGAGGATTCTTAGTTCTCTCTTTATATGTCGATGATATCCTTTTAGCAAGGAATGACATTGACATGATAGTTGCCACTAAAGATGGCTGTCCTTCACATTTGAGATGAAGGACATGGGCGAAGCCAACTTTGTGTTAGGCATCAAGATAATGAGGAATCGCTCAAAGAACTTTCTTGGTTTGTCTCAACAAACTTACTTAGAGAAAGTCATTGAACGATTCCACATGCAAAATTCTAAGCCCATTGACACACCAATGGACAAAATGTGCAGACTGAGCCTAGATAAATGCCCTAAGAATGAAGAAGAGAAAATCAAATGTCAATAGTACCCTATGCTCCTGCGCTTGGTAGTCTGATGTACGCGATGATATGCACGCACCCAAATATCTACTATGTTGTTGGGATGGTCAATCGTTACCAGAGTAACCCATGACTTACCCATTGGTAGGCAGTAAAAAGGATTTTTCGTTACCTTCGTGGAACAACAAGTCTCATGCTCACATATAGTGGTTTAGATTTGAGGTTGAGAGGTTACAGTGATGCTGACTGGGGCAGTGATCAAGACGAGCGAAAGTCTACCTTAGGTTATGTTTTTGTCCTTGGAGGTGGAGCTGTTACTTGGAGCAGCAAGAAGCAAACATGCATTCGTTTGTCCACGATGGAGGCTAAGTATGTTGCATGCTCAATTGTTGATCAAGAGGCAGTTTGGCTTAGAAGATTCTTGAGAAGTCTCAGCCTATTCTCACATTCAGATGATGTGGTGCTCCTACACACTGATAGTACAACAGCTTTGGCTTTTTCTAAAGATGCAAAGTTCCATGGAAAAGCCAAACACAGAGATTCGCTACCATTTTATCCGAGATATGATTGCGAAGGGAGAAGTTGTCTTAAAGCACATCTCCACATCCAACATGGTGGCTGACCCATTGACTAAGCCTATACCAAGGGATGTGTTTTTGGCACATGTTAGGAGTCTGGGTCTTAGACGTGGATGATAGTTGTTATTTTATTTTTTAAGACATCTTCTTTTGGACATAATGAAATCATTTTTTACGTGCATATTTGATGCATGTTATGATAAGTGAGTTAGTATATTTTATAAAGATGTTCCACCCACTCACACGGGTAATTCACCTTGGCGCTTGTAGATAGTGAGCAAGATGGGCCTAAGGGTTTGTAAGGCTTTAAGGGGCTTTCAAACCAATGCCAGACGCCTTAGTTGGGTCTAAGATGAGACCTCATTGGTCGAACATAGAATCATCACATTTCTGTGTTGCATGGGTTGTAGCCGAATGTGAATATTTTATAATTGGTCAATGTGTGATTAATTGTAGAAGAATTAGGTTCGGCGCTTTAGGTAGCGACTGAACCAAGATTTATATGGCGTATTTTTTCTTTCGTGACATGCCCATATCAGTAGGAGTTACACCATAGCATGCATGTTTGTTGCATGTGCTGAAGTCGACCGATGATGAGAGTGATTGATGGATCTCTGCTTCATCACTGTGTGAGCCATCAGGATCACATTTTGTTGATCCTACTTGTACCCTTTACTTTAGACTATGCACAAAGAGGACACCCAATGATGCTACTTTAGCTTGTTCCTTAGGATCATGGATGATGCAGTTTCGCAGGACAAGACTGGGAAGCAGTTGGGGATAATGCAAATGACATGAGGGCTATGGGAAAACTTTTTATTCTATACCCATCAGTAATGTGACTCATTGCCCAGGCGACTTGTCATTGGACAAAGTCATGAGCACATCATATGAGGATAGTTCACATTGCTCACTATGAGGGATCGAGAATGTGGAACTGGGTATAATTGAATTGTTTAGGGTATAGTGAGATAATTTTCAAGTGATGTGTTATGTTGGTTAGATGGAGACTTGATATAGCACTCCTACCCTAGATACATCTCTTAGGTCACACGTTCCATTTCCGCATTGAAAGAATTAGAGTTGATGAGAGCATTTGGATAACTCCGCCACCTTGTGGAGAGTGGGAGATGTTAATAATAGTGGGTGGGTCCCATTGCAAATTGCGCCATAGGTGGCAGCAAGATGGTTATGTAGTCTAAGATGACTACTCCTCTATTTAATTGAGTTTAAATAGGACTCTAATATTCCCTCCCTAAGATGAGTCTAAAGAAAACCCTACTTAAGGAATTAGGATTGAGGGAAAGCATTATAAATAAAGGATGAAAAACCAAACAGAAACACACATGATTTAGAATACTCTCCCATGCTCTACGAATTCTCAAAGCTAATTCTGAACCTCCATCACTGTGGTTTGCCGATTTGGAAGCGTGAAAATAACCTATAGAGTTCACAAGCTGAGAGAAGAGAAAGGGAACACAAAGAGGCACCTCCAGTGTCTAGATTCATTGCAGAATATCACTAAGGTAAATGATCTAGAACTCTTCCTTTCATTGATTTAGTTTTACTATTTATATAGGTTTTACCTCCGATTCTCGATCGTTGGATGCATTCGTGATTCTTTTTGGTGGCCGTTTGATTGTAGGGTTTTGCCCCATTTTCTCGGGGGGTGGAAGTAGTTTCCATGTTTAACACGATTACCCACTCCTCAGAGTAGCAGTAACGTTTATAACTCCATCACGTATCTTGAATTCTTCGGGGCCGTTTCTAACCGGGGTCGTAGATTGAACCGAATGTAGACCCGGTTTGATACAAATTTCATCCGTAACAGACCATGTTGGTAGAGTAATACCTCCAACGACCAAGTTAGCAAGAAACAATGTTAAAGAAGAAGAAAACTCAAGATGACTCTCAATGTTAGGGAAGATAGCCCCAGAATCCTTACCTCCTCTTGACCATCCTCTTGACCATTTGATGTGGATCAATTATGCTTCTGGATCCGACTGAGCCTCCTCTCGTATCCGGGACGATGAGTCCTGCAAGAAAGGTTAGATGCGGGCCGGCTTGTGTGCCGGGCAGCCGCCTCCGATGGCAAAGTTAGATGATGAACCGAATGAGGTCTCGTGCAAAAGCTACACAAGATTATGCTCAAAGTGTATTGGTTACTTACCGGAGGGGTAGATCCTTGTATTTATAGTGTGGGTGTTACCTTTTATGTATTTGGTAAGTCAGCCAGACAAGGGCTGATGTTTCTCCTCGGATCATGCTCCCTTGTTGTTAGTCCCATTCAATCAGCTGCTGAGTTGACCTTCTATAACAAGGATGATTGCCATATCTGTGGCGTACGTTGCGCTTTTGGTCATGGATGATCGGCATCCTTCCCGATTAACTGTCATGTGGAGCCCCATTCGGGCCAGACCCGGTCAGGTTTTGTCCTGTTGAAACCGGGTGGAACCCGGCTATCATGACAATATATAATATTCGGGTTATACCCGTTTGGTGCTCATCTTTCCGTATCACCATCCATTAGCTTTATGTAGATTTTAAGTAGTTTACTTGTACGATGATTGTAGAGTCTGACCAGAATTCTTACTATAGAGTTTGATATGGACTCTTCAAAGTAAGACTCCTTTACTCAACTAGGAACCTTGTCCCAACCATTTTAGGAGTTGATTATGAGTAAAACACTGCACAGTTTGTTGCTTGGTTCTTATGCTTTCACTATGGTTGAACCGTTATCATTCGGGCTGGTCCTAACCACTAGGCTGAACCATGGTCTGTCTGTCGGGGTAACCCGACCATTAACATATAAACCTAAATCCTCTAATTATTATTTATAGTCATATATTTTTTGTTTTTCGTGTGAGAATTCTTCTACCCAGTGTTTATAATCCTAAATTCGTGGTCGTCTTCCCCGTGAGGCAGAGGATGGTGGAATCCAACATCAAAGTTTTATGGGTTAATTGGAAAGAAAGAGTGAATAAACAGAAACCGAAGCAAAGTGATTAGTGAACCGTTCCAAATCTTTGCCTACAAAATTCCAAACCAACTCAAATCCAACCCAATTTGGACCGGATTTGAAACATTGACACCAGTTTCCAGTGACCTTCATACTAAAAATTAATTTCTGCTCGGTAGCTGGAGCTGGTGCAGCTACAGTCAAAGATTCGTGGAATCTATTTATTGATAGAATCATTTTTGGTAAACTATTTATTGATGGACAGAGAGCAATGAAATATGAAGAAACATTGAGGTTATACTTGGTAAGGAAAGTAATTATTCCTGACATGGGTAACTTGTATGTGGTATTTCTTAGTCAAGGGGTTGTCAACCCAAGCTACTCCCTCTTTTTCTTTTTGAACTTGAGAAATGTTCTACCCTTAAAAACTTCATAAATAAAGTAAGATTTTAACATGTTTCTTTTGATAAATTTTAAGGGTACTTTAAGATAATTGGTGAAAAACATAAACAAATTCGAGCTGAGTTAGTAGTCGTCTACTTAGTTGGTTAGATGAAATAACAAATATATCCTTAGTTGTAGTATTTTATATTTTATTATAATGTAAAATGCTAAATGTGAGTAAAAGGATAACTCATGAAAAAAAAATTCAGGATTGGTAGAGTGGTAAAATCCATATTTCTCAGTGGAGAGGTCCTGTGTTTGACTCTTGCAAACGACAAATACTCCCCCTGAGGATGTATCGAGGTGCGCTAGCGAACCTCATATACCAAAATAAAAAAATAAATTAGGTTTATCTTTTACAAAAAACAATATAAAGTAATGATATCATAGTTGATAAATTTAGAAGTATTAGTAATTTAAAAAAAAAAGTTTAAAGTTGGATTAATAATTTTAAAAAGTATCAAGATAAAGTAGTAATTAAATAATATTAAAGAGAACAATAGTAATTATCTCTTTACGATATCATTGTGAATTTGAGATAGTTTTGGGTATGTGTTTTTGGCGAATTAGTTTTGAGGTGTACTTGAAATTATTTTCCCCACAAAAAAAAAAAAGAAAAAAAAAAAAAAGAAAGAAAGAAATTGTGGGATTCTTGGTTCACCCATGGGTTAAACCAAAGTCGGTATATCTTTCTCTTTTCCGAAAAGGCTCCACTAGAAACTAAACAGCGAGAAGTCACGAAAGAACACAGTTGAGTCAATCAATTCCGTATGCAGGGTATTCTTCGTCAATTCGAATTGGGCGATGACAGTGCTTGCGGTTCCACTTCCACCATAAAAAAGCACGAAATTTACACACGAGAAGCCGGACAGCTGTGATTTCTTGCTTTCCTGGTCTGCACTCTTCCCTAGTTCACCCCTTCGGTTGCTAGATTAATGGATTTGTTGAACATTTTTACGATGAATTTAGACTGCTCGTCTGGACGAGTTCCAAGCTGAAAACTGTAAGACCTGAATTTCCGACTTCTTGGATTTTTATTAGTAGATTTGATTACCTTCTTCTACCAGCAAAAAAATTTTGGTTACCTTTTCTACGTTTTAATTCGTGGTTCGTAAAAATTCCAATGATCTCTATAATCGAATGTACAACAAATTCCTATTGTCTTAGGCGGATGACCTAGGGTTTCGTTTCTAGTCGGACTTCTTTTTATCAGGTTGATGTACTTCACGGTGCATTCAGTCCCTGAGAAATATGAAACTGTTATGTTTCTTCTTCTGCTCACTATTAGTATCTTTGTATGCATGCTGCATTTTCCTGTACTAGTTGAGAATGCAGATTTCAGAGAGCAAATGCTGGATATAGTGATGGTGGTGGTGGTTTGGGGGGGGGGGGGGTGTTTCAAATCTATATTTCTAAACCGCGATCTAGGTTTCTATCCCTCAACACTTAAATGGTTTGTATGCTCAGTGAATACAGGCATGCTAGTTTATTAGACTGGGTCGCCAGACTCACCATACAATAATAAGTTCTGCCTGTGTGCTTAGATCTTTGCCTATATAGATGTTGTGTACTCTGGAATTTTAACATGAAGTCCATGTTCAAATCTTGCCATAGCGCACATTGCACAGGTAGCAGTGTGTAGAGGTTTGTTTTTCTTCTTCTTCTTTTTTTTTTGGCTTCCTCTCTTTTGCCATCTTTTTTAATTATTTTTGAAATATGTCGTTTCAATGTAGACTGGGTCAAAAGAACCTGTCCTCCACCATGGCAACTGTCTTGTACCTAAATACCCAGTTGCTCATTTGTACACAAATCCCAGACTCTCTAATGAATGTATTTGGAAGGCATTATTTGTTACCACAAAACAAGAAGCCATCTTAGAATCTTAGCGGGTATCTTCAGTACTCCTTGCTGGATGCCTCTCACTTAGTGATACATAAATGTCCCCAGAGTCTAGGTGCCATCCTTAGCCACTTTTGATTCTCTCCATTCTTATCACCTAAATACTTATCTAGTGTAAAAAGGCAGGATCCAGTTAGGTCGACATTCTAGTCAAGGCATTGGCAAGTTTGTTTTCTACACTGTTTTGTGTTTTAATCCAAATGTGTGTTCTTCTAGAAATTCAACCCACTTTGCTTGTCAAGGACTGAGCTTCTTTTGTGTGCACAAATTCTGCAAAGCCTAAGGATATGAGTAGAGAACATACTCTTGCAGAAGTAGGCAATAACTCCAATACCCTAAGGTTTTCTACATAGCACTTTATGGAGGTGGTATAGTATTGCTTGGCTTAATTTAACTATTCCTGACAGAAAGTTATGTCTATGCCCATTTTGATTTGGGACATCATCTATTCCTATTTCAAAGATGTTGAAATAATTGAATGAATCTTGACTTATGTCAATGTGACATAACAAGCCTTTATTTATAATAGTCATATGCAAGAGACAATACAAATAACTGAATGAATCTTGACTTATGTCATGTGACATAGCAGACCTTTATTTATAATAGTAGTATACATCAGAAAATACAAATATACCCGATGTTGGACTAAAAAGAATAAAGCATCATATTCGGCAAATCTACCCCTATAAACAAAACCACTGAATTACATCACTCCCCCTCAAGTTGGTGCATAGATATTTACCATGCCTAACTTGCTAATAATGCTACTAAACATCTTGGCACTCAAGCTCTTTGTAAACACATCAGCACACTGATTGTTAGATGTGACAAAGGTAATTTGAATCAGACCAGACTCGACCTTCTCTTTGATAAAATGCCTGTCAATCTCTACATGTTTAGTCCTATCATGTTGTACTATGAGCTATACTGATGACTGATTTGCTGTCTGAATACAACCGTATAGGCTCTTCCAGATCTGTCCTAAGCTCCTGAAGAAGACCTTTCAACTACAGTACCTTGCAAATAACCTTGGGCCAAAGCTCTAAATTCTGCTTCAGCACTGGATTGTGCAACTACAACCTGTTTCTTGCTCCTCCACGATACCAAGTTGTCTCCTACATATGCACAATAATCAGAGGTAGATCTCTTGTCATCTGGACATCTTGCCCGGTTTGCATTTGTGTATGCCTCAACTCTAAGATATCCATGAAAAGAAATCAAGATGCCTTTCTCGGGAGAAGCCTTCAAGTATCTCAAGATACAATATACGCATTCAGGATGAAGAGGAGTAGGGATCATGCATGTATTCTCGTACTGATTGACAAGGCTAACTGCAAAAGTAATTACTAGCCTAGTGTGTGACAAATAATTCAACTTGCCAACTAGTTTTTGATAGCTGGTCTTTTCAACTAGTTGTCCTTCCTTTGCCTTCTAGTGTTGATTGGCTCCACAGGAGTCTTGGCCAACCTACACCCTAACATTCCAGCTTCTTCCAGTAATTCCGAAGTATTCTTCCTCTGAAGAGAGACACACCATTGGCCGAATATGTTAACTCTAGCCCAAGAAAATATTTGAGTTTGCGTCTATCTTTTATCTTAAATTTACTCCCCAAAAAAGTCTTCAAGGATGTAATTTCTTCCTTGCTACTTCCTGCGATCACAATATCATCCACGTACATCGGAAGTACTGTTGTATAGGAGCCATCCCACTTAACAAACAAGGTATGGTATGCATTACTTTGCTTATAACTGTAGGCACGGAAAAACATATCGGCGAATTTTGCCGAAATTCGCCAAGTTCGCCAGTGGACGAAATAAAAAAGTAATCGAAACCGAGATTTCAAAACTTTGATTTTCTGGCGAAATTTCCAAAGTTTCACTGATTTCGCCAGAAATTCGCCGTTTTGCTGGCAAAATATACAATTTTTCAGTGGGTCACACCATAATGGCGGTTATTAATGGCGGTGGCTCATACGAGTGCCCAACGAAACCTTCTTTGGGAAAGCCGTCGAGAACGGTGGCAAGAGGAGGAAGATTGACAGAGCCTTGAGTCTTCGTCGTCGCAGGAGGAAGATTTGACAGAGGCTTTCAAGGTGTTTGATGAGGACGGCGATGGCTTCATCTTTGCCATGGAATTGCAGATTTGCCTGCAACAAGAGGCTGCGAGGGCCGGAAGACGACGACTTTGTGATTGCCTTGATCGATCGGGATTAAAGTTGTGGCTGGATATTCGTTGCTGTTGTTGTGGGCTCTGGTGTGTATGGTGACGCCGGTTGGGCTAGTGATGGTGAAGAAGATCGCCAGAGGCAGGCAGAGAAGCATAGTACAACACAGAGATAATGGCGTCAAAGCTATCAATTTTCTTTTACTCTCTTTTGGAAATTCGTATGGGTTCGTTACCTATGAAGAGGAAATTGGAGAAGAAAATGGCGAAATATGGGTTACTCTTAGGTGGTGCTGACCATTGAGATATGGGTTACTCTCTGTAATTTTATTGCCGATTCTCTGGCGAGATTTTGCCATATCGCTGGGTTTGTTGGGTAGCGAACCGGCAATACAGGACGAAATCTCTCACCTTGGCCGGAGGAAGTCATGGCCTTTTGAAATCTCCAAACCATGCCCTAAGGGACTGCTTCGATCCATACAAGGCTCTTGTTAGTTTGCACACTTTCCCATGAATATCAAGATTAGAATAGCTAGGAGGCACATCCATATACACATCCAATTGTTGTAGATTCCATCTCTGATTCATAGCACATGAGAGAACAGCCCGAATTGTGTTCGTTTTGGCAACAAGGGTAAATGTCTCCTGATAGTTAATGCCATAGGCCTACATAAAGGCTTTGGCTACTAGTCTTGCATTACATCACTCAATGGTTCCAATTGTCTTGTGTTTTATCACAAACACCCATTTGCACCCAATAGTCTGTTTTCCTGCAGGCAAAGACCCAATTCCCATGTTTTGTTTTTTGCTAGAGCTCGCAATTTCTCATCCATGGCTTCCCTTCAGCTTGAATGGGATTATGCTTTCTACCAAGTGTTAGGAATAGAAGTTGAAGACAGAGGGGACGGAAGTTTGAAATTCTGGGGATAGATATTGATATGAGACATAATTGGAAATAGGGTGTTTGGTACAAGTACGTGGCTGTTTTCTTAATGCAATAGGTAAGTCCAGAGTAAGGTCTAAAGAATGGGCAGAGACAAACTCATCAGGAAGAGCTGATTTTTCAAGAATAGGAGCCGGTGCTTCCACTTGGCGTGGCTTAGAAGGGGTTATTTTTTGCTTTCTTTGATAGGTCTTTAGAGGTCTAGTCTCCCCCTGCAAATTATCCACCGACTGATCCTGTCCGATCACTCCATCGGTCAAAGGAGAATCAATTGACTGAAGCTCAAGAGGAATGTTAATGAACAGCAGAGCTTCTTCACGAGTATTCTCCCCCTGAAGATGTGAAGGGGAAAGGAAAGGGTCCTTCTCTTGGAACACAACATCGATAGATACTAAGAAGCGGTGAGAGCTAGCATGATAACACCTATACCACTTTTGTATAGGAGGATAACCCAAAAATATGTACTGTAACCTACGAGGATCTAACTTACCATGGACATGGTGGTTTTGAAGTTGCGATGAGGATTTTGAAGTTGCGATGAGGATTTTTGAAGTGGCGATGGGTTTTTTAAGTTGCGATGGGGGTTTTGAAGTTGTGATGGAGAAGGAAAAAGTGAGGAAGAAGGAGAAGAAGAAGGTAATAGGCGGTGGTTTTGGTGACAGGTTTTAGGTTGCAGTGGTGGTGATGATGGTGGATGGTTCATGGTTGCAGCGATGGCTTTGGATGGTTGCAGTGATGGCTTTGCTGTGTGATGCAACGGGAAAAAAGCAAAAGGAGATGGCGATGGTTCCTTTCTCCTTTCTCCCTTTTTTCCTTTTTGAAGAACAAGGGAAAGGTGGTGCTTAATGATGGATCAGACCTAGCTCTGATACAATGTTGAAATAACTGAATGAATCTTGACTTATGTCAATGTGACATAGCATGCCTTTATTTATAATAGTAATATGCAAGAGAAAATACAAATATACTGGATGTGGGGGCTAAAAAGAATAAAGCATCCTAGCCGACAAATCTACCCTTATAAACAAAACCACTGAATTACAACAGAAGACTTCAGAAACCCAGGAAGTTGTGACATAAGTGCTTCAGTCATTTAGTTCTTGATTTGTTGAAAGGCTTTGAATTAGCCTTTCTACAGCTGAAATTGCATTTCCAAAACAACTGGTGATAGGGTCTCTAATGGAGCTAAAACCTTGTTTGAACATAGATTTTTGGTTCAGGCCACTCAACAATCTTAGTCACAGATCACAAGGAACAAATGCAATGAGAAAGAAGTCTCTCTTCCTTCATAAAACCAGAATTCACTGTAAGCACATTTATTTTGGCTGATAGAACACCAGAAGAGTCTAATGCAATAGATATTTTAGGATTGAACGTGGAAGCCCCGTCTTTATTGAATGCCGGTGAAGCTAGACCTAAAGATTTCTAAAAAATTAATATTTCATTCTTGAATTTTAGTTCAATGAAAGAGCAAGAACCAGAATTGGATTTGACTTGGAACTTTCCACTCCTGCGGACTTTGGGCAGGGTTGCTCCTGGTGTAAGCACCAACCATGATTTCTTTGAAATATTCGGTGGGTCCTTAATGAAACATAACTATGAATTTATTATGTGCGGAAAATTTGATATTTTTATCTGAAATCTGGAATTTTTGTTGAAATCTCTAAATTTGGTAAGCTTTTTTAAAAAGAAAAATTGAAGATTCCTAACTAGACTCTCAACTGTAGATTTATATTATAAGACTGAAATATGGTTCCAACTTAATTTGGACGGGCAATCCTACTTACCTAACACCATTATACAAAAAAATTGTTGTGATGGCGAGGGGGGGGGGGCTCTCAAGTATGGTGCTAGCTAGTGCTGTTGCTAGAATCGAGAGGGATAGAACTCCTCTCCTATTCCTATTTGGAGTTCCATTTTTGATTTGCATTTCTTTTCCTACTCAAAGTAGGATTGTCTCTAATTGTAATCTATAAATTCCCATTGAGGCTGTGAATAAAATACAATTTCTGAGTAACTAAGATAAAATACAATTTCTGAGTAACTAAAACTCAATCTTACAACATGGTATTAGAGCCTAGGCTCGATAATTATTCCACTCTTCTAGCAACTTATGCGAGCTCTAACACTCTTCTCAAGCCCCTCAACACTCGCACTCGCAGCTGACTTTCCAACCTGTGGCACTGATTACTTCCAACTTTTCTCTGTGAGCTGGTTCTCCTCTCAGCCTTCGACAGATAAATAGAACTTCCCAGCTCTTTTACTTGAAGATTTGAACCTCTATTGCGTGTGTGTGTGTGATGTCTTTAATTTTATTTATTTTCTCCTTTAATTTCATCAAAATTCTCTTGAGTATGACTCATTAGCTCTAATCCAGATTTTATTTATTTTCTCCTTTAATATCATAGTATGACTCATTAGTTTGATGTCTTTATAGTTATTACAAATTTGAATATCTCCTTTATTTTTATACGTTGGAACCACGATGCTTCTCCTCCATTCATCTGGCATTTCTTTGTGCTCATAATCTTATTAAACAACTTGATTAGCCAAGCTATCCCATAGACTCCTAAGCTCTTCTATATGACTATCTACTATAGGATCATTAACTAAAATACATGTATGATTAACTAATTGCCGGGCTCCAGGAATGGTTGAAGCTGTATCCAATCGAAAAGGGATGTTATCCAAACAGATTTGGGGTAATTGTTGTAAAACCTGACCAGTTGACCCTTTGCTTTTCCAGCAATACAAACTTAAGTAATTCTCACTCTGTAGACCATAATGAAAATTCCGCCCCTTTTTCACCTTAGTTTTTGAGGATAGCAGTAAGGAAACTCAATGGACAATTCTTTCTTTCCTTCTTCTATTTTCTAAAATAAAATAAGGAACCTAAACCAGTTCTGCCCATACCTGGATTTTTTTGGCGGTGGGGGGGGGGGGGGGTAGGGGGTGGGTGGGTGGGTGGGGGAAATTACTTATTTGTTGGAGACCTAACCTTAGAGCAGACCTGAAATATTTTTCTTTGCTGTACCTTAGCAGTTTTGTACCCTTTTACAATCTCTTCTAGGGCTGTATTCAGTAACAGTTCAGAACCTTTGATTGTAAATTTTTTTCTTTTTTTAGCAATCTGTTATAGAGCTGTAGTCTGAACTGCAGTTAGCAAACAGTTCAGATTTTTAATGGTTATAATTTTCTTCTTTTCTCTTGCCCTAGCTTTTACCCTAAAGCTGATTTATATTGTTATTTGTTGAGTCTGATCTTAGTACCTTATACTTCTTGGATTTTCATGAAGATCAATAGAAGTGCAAGAGATATCCTTGGCCTGTTAGTCTGGTTGTTCTCTTATCCTCTTTATTTACTGTAGTCTCTCATTATACTTCTTTTCTATCATCCGCCCCCCCCGCTGTGCGAACAGCTATCTCAACCATAAGCACACACCAAAAGAAAAAAAAGGAAAAAAATTAAACCAGGATTTTCAATGTGAACTTTTGCCATTTAACCTGGCAGATTGTTAACAAAGTAGCTGTCTTGGGTAAATTAGCTTGACGAATTGGATGTCTAACTGGAAGAGTGCAACCCTACCCTTACCCTGAAATGTTTTTGGTTATTACTCAGGGAACCATGGCTGGGCTGAAAATTTTGATCTAAAGAATTAGCTAAATCAGTTTTCTTGTATTTGGTAATATACTTATTCTGCTAATGGCCTGCTTTATAGTTCTTAAGTATTATTTTAGGATGAAACTAGTTTTCTTGATTCCTTTAAGGTTGGCTTTCCCTATTTTTGCTTCTTTGATCGGTATTGTAAAAGGTGCTCCAATTTCTTCCATTTGAAAATGACTGACTTATATTTTCTGGTGATATACTAGTTGAAAAAATGGCAAATGATCGAAAAGTTAAGGAAAATGGCAGCCATAACTCAAAGAGAAGGCATGTTGGTAGCAGCTCAACTACATCTGGTTCTGCAACAACAGATAGTTTGGCGTTAAGAAGGTCCACAAGAGAAACAACTTCAAAGAAACAGAGTTTATCAAGTACTTCAAGTACACGGAAGTCTGAAAGACTTGAGAAACGCACGCCAGCAACTGTTCCAATTAAAAAAAAAATCGAGCAAGTTGAAAAGCAAAGCATGCCGAGTCCCTTGAGAAAGTCTGGGAGAAATGAAAAACAGCGCTCTTTGAATTCTTCAGATTCCAAGAATTCTGAAAAAGGTTTAAGTTCTCCAGATACAATTATTAAAAAGAAGAAGAAAGTGAAAAATGAGAAACAGCAAATGATGGGTGCTAGAGTGGAGAAGAAAAATGAGAAGCAGCAACCTAAACCTTCTCATGTAATTCTTAAAAAAAAGAGATTGGATGCCCGTAGTTATAGGGCATTGCTCAGCCCTCAAGCAAGGATTTCTAAGGGGGCAGGTATGTGAAGCTTTTCTTCTCTTGCCTAAAACAATACTTCACTGTGTTTCATACTGTTACTATAAGTTGATCACTGAAAAGTTAGAATGTTAGATATGTTCTCATGTTCCAAATTAAAACATGATCTCCAGGCTTTTGCTAAAGCATATGTGCATATTCATGATCATGTCTTTTAGAGAAATGTAACTGCATGACTCTATATCTGAAAGTTGAATAGCTGCCAAAACTGGGTTGATTTTTTTTTTGGGGGGGGGGGGGTTGTGTGAAAAGACCAGCTCTGATATTTGCTTAGTTCAACATACAGTGTGGCTATTTCAACACAACCACCCCCCCTCCCAAAAAAAAAAAAAAAAAAAAAAAAAAGAGGAAAAAAAGAAAAGAAACATGTTTTGTTGTTAGAGGGGAATTTTGTCTATTGGTTCAAACTTCAAACATAATTCTTTTTACTGTTCTACTGGATAGATCTTCATCAGAAGTTGAAAAGAGAGGCTAAGCAGTCTAAAAGGAAAAGCTGCCGTATTGGAGCTAGTGATTCCAAGGAAGTTGAGGAGGACACAGATAAATGTAGTGAGAGAATGGAAGATGAACCTGTTAAAGATTCATCTCAGTTCAGCGGGGAGCAGCATAGTCACAATGAGGAAAATCATGATGTCGAAAGTCGAGATAAATTGCCTGTGCCTGAGTCTAGTGATGTTTCTGTGCAATCATCTATTCGTCAGAGGTTGAAAAGAATGGATAAGCAGTCTCAAAGGAAGAGCTGCCGTCTTGCAGCTAGTAGTTCCAAGGAAGTTGAGGAGGATGGAGATGAATGCAGTGTGGAACCAGAAGATAAACCAGTTAAAGATTCATCTCAGTTCGATGCTGAGCAAAAAAACCACCATGAGGAAAATCATGATGCTGAAAGTCAAGATAAATTGCCTGTGCCTGAGTCTGTTGATCCTTTTGGGCAGTCATATCTTCGTCGGAGGTTGAAAGGAAAGGGTAAGCAGCCTCTAAGGAAGAGCTGTCGTATTGGAGCTAGTAGTTCCAAGGGAGTTGAGGAAGCTGGAGATGAGCTGGAAGATAAAACAATTAAAGAATTATTTCAGTTTGACACTAAGCAGAAAAATCATCAGGGGAAAAATCATGATGGTGAAATTGGAGATAAAGAGCCCATGCCTGAGTCTGTTGATCTTTCTGGGCATTCATCTCCAGATGGAGCAGTGCAGAAAGATGAGGATGATTCTAGTAGGATGAGGGTGGAATCTTCTCTGAGAGAAGACGTTCAGGAAACTGAGTTAATGGAATCTACTTCTGAAGGAAGATCACTTGATGATGCTGAAACTGATACAAGAGGAACTGACAAAGATGGAAGTCATAAAAGGAAGAGAGATTCAGTTCATATGGATTCTGATACTTATGTAATAGAAGCAAGTAAAGAGATCTGCAGTGCTCCAGCAGATGCTATCTCTTCATCCCCTTCTGAGAGCAGTATGGGTAATTTTGTCGAGAGATGTTTAGTCTGCTCTAAAAGGCAAAGGTATTTTTTTTCTTGGGATTACCTTTATTCGGTCTGTTGAGTTGCCTCAGCTGCATATATCATTTGACTTGCACTTGACACCAAAAACCTTTGTCCCTTATTTTTTCCTGCTTATGTTACTTGATTTGAAGCCAGCTTTGAATTTTAGGAACGTAGTCAAAGATCAATCCTCATAGGGTTAACCTGTGATTTGACATTGTATGTCTTGTGGTAGCAATCAACAAGGTCTTGTTTAAGGGCTTGATCTATAATACTAAAACACATTGAATGGCTCTCTGTGGTCAGGGGTCTTGTTTGTCTGGTTTCTATATTGCAGTCCCTTATCTGTATATATTCTTTTAATTTTGGAATATGTAATGCAGCCACAATATGACTTTCATGTGGCATATGCATTTTTCCCATGCTAGAAGTTTCACAGAAGAGGCCAAAGAAATGCTATGGTTGTGGTAAAGATGGATTTTTTTTCCTTATCTTTAGATCTAGTCTTATTTCACTTTTAATTGATGAATTATTGAAGCCAAGTTGCTTTTCCAGGATCTATCCTTTTCTAGGTGATTGAAAATGCATAAACCTATCAATGATAGGACATTTAATGATGGAATCAAGGGTTTTGAGCAAACGTGACTTTCTTTGATTTGTTCTATCTCATCTCTGATGCATGCATTTGAGTCTTTAGGAGGTTGTATTCTAGATTATTGTCTTTGTTCTTAGAAAACTAACATCCATGAATGGCGCTGTTAATACTGTGTAGAATTTTTAGGGTCTTTCTTTTCTTTTCTTTTCTTTTCTCTTCTTCTTCTTCTTCTTCTTCTTCTTCTTCTTCTTCTTCCTTTTTTTTTTTTTTTTTTTTTTTTTTTTCATTTTTTTGAGCTGGTACTTGTAGATGATTTTCCTTCTAATCATCCTCTGCTTTGACAATGATCAGAATGTTTCTATTACGAATTCAATCTATGGACCAGGACCCATTCATTGTTGTTTATGAAATGTTGTTTATTACTTTGATTTGACCTTATAAATGCATGTTATTCATTTCGGCAGGGTGGACATTGAGTCACATGATCTGGGGTTCTGCTCTTGCAATGCAAAAGTGAGGTTCTTGTTTACCTTTTTCTTTTTGCACCATAATATTTTTTATACCACTAAATTTCTTTGGAAGAATTCCTCAGTTGAGAAGCTGTGGTTGACCTAGTGCTAAAAACAGCAGGAGAGGATTTTATTTGCTGCTTTACAGAGCTTTATGTGAAGATACAAGATAGAACCTGTCATTCTTTTGATTATATAGTTTATTAATGTTTCTAATGCATGAGAGTTGGATATGAACCCTCAAATTCTGGAACTTTTTAGGATTTCCAAGTCCCTGTTTTTTTATGTTCTTTGGCCTTGTGTTGTACAATGGACTTACTAGTAAATCTAACACTACAGTACTTTTTATGAAAGTTCATTCACTTGCATAAACATATAAACCAGCAGATTATGCATCTGCTATCATTTGGATCTTCAATTTCTATTCAGTGTCTTTTGAGTGATCCTAATCACATAATGCTTACTAAGTCATATCACATGATAATTAATTAGACCTAGCAAACAACTTACATTGAACCAGGGTTTAGTCACTGGTTTAACTGAAATACATAAATACTTCAAAATAATACTAAGTACGTAATGCTACATTACTTCTTGTCGGACTACTGGGACTTCTTCGTGTTGTTCCCTTGTGGATGTAGGTCTTTAGGATCTGCCAATCTGCATCGGGAAACCCACATTGGCCTAAACAACAAATCCTAGCCTAGATATGGGTATCTTAAGTGTTAGAGTATTCCCTCTCAAATGACTTCAATAAGCAGTGATGATGGATTCCTAGTTGTGCATGTTCAATAAACTAAGGTTCTAGCAGACAGGAAACAATATCAGGTGATGTACACCAAAAATAGGGAAAACCCCTAACCACATTGAACTTGAATCAAGTAAGAACATTGGATACTGAATTCGAAGCTTTGATACAGTGTAACCGTTAAAAAGTGTACTCCAGAATATTGTTGGGTTATGCTGGTTTTTCAGGTTGTTTATTTAGTAGCATTCACGTGAACGGTAACTCATGAATAGTGTTTATTGTAATTTATTCTTTATTCTGATATTATAAATGCAGAGATTTCGTACTCTGATAGATCACTCAAGCATTAGAACCTAGGTTCTGTTTACTTAGCACGAGAGCCAAAATTCTGACTTAGTTATAAAATACCCTCTCACCTTCTCTTCATCATTTTCTTCATCTTCTTCTTCTTATTTTCCCCCCTTCTTGTTAGCTTCTCCTCAAAGGGCATCAACTGAACTAATTTGGTGTCAATTGATCTAGTCACTGCTCTCTATGTTACCTTAGCGATTTATACCTGCTGCTTCTTACCTATGATTTTTTTGTCTTCACTTTTCCTTGGAAGATCGATTCATCTATTGGGAATTAAGTCTTCCTTGTTGGAGATCCATATCAGGCATACCTTGGACAATGTCTATCCCTACTAGTTCACAAATATCCTTTTTTGCAATTTATACATTTTTTTAAGGGTATCGATTTTGAAGATCAGAAGCTGAGTGTTTTTTGAGAATAAGTTTATTATCCCTACAGGAACACTCGATCCCAATATCAGCAACTCTATTGAAAATTAATTGTAATTATCAATGCCATCCTCTCTAAGATGGATTTATCCAACACTTTTTTATGGATGATTCAGCAGTTGCCAAGTGACTTGAGAACATACAAAAGACCCAGTGTGAGATGCTAGCACAACTACAAGGCCTTGCGACACAAGTATAGGGCTTGACCAATAAAGTGGCTCATCTAGAGCAGCCACCGGCGAAGAACACACTCCTCCCACACCACCAAGATTTTAATCTCAAATTGTATTACCCCATCGTGGAGAGACCATTGAACCACATTGACATGGATGATGCACCAGTTGGAGGATACAAAGAAGACATGGATAGGAATTGCCATACTCAGGAATCCAGGTATTACAATCCTGTGCATAATAGGTTTGACATAGAGGAGAGACTACCCCATGGAAGAGGCAGCAGACACCCTTCACCTTAGGGGAGCACATTTTACCTATTTCAGTGGGGACCAGAACCATAGAAGGGGAGCTGAGCACCTGATTTGAACACAAGGACCCCTTGGCCAAAAGTTCAAGTGTGGTCCTTAGGATGGCTCCAAGAAGCTACCATAATTGGCCGAACCTATTTGGAGGGATATTTTGGGCATTTTAGCCCTGAATTTATCTCTGAAATTGTTTTTAGAATTTTCCAGAATTTTTGTTGAGTCTAGTTTGGTAATTTGAGTTAGGTTTGGTTTTGCTTAAGAGTAGTTCTATCCAAGAGTCCTGTACACATTAGAAGACCTGAATTTACAAATACTAACTTGGGGATTTTCTGAAATTACAGTTTTTGTAAGACAGAATAGTTTCCTTTAATTTCGGACATGATTCTAACCCAGCCGAACCCAATTAACCCCAGATTACCCTAAACTTAACCCTAAGACTTGGGCTTCAAACTAGCCTATCTGCAGGGTGTATTTAAGCATGTTTGGCTGCTGTCTGCTAAAACTTGACCTAGAACTGCAGGGTCTTCAACCCTAGTGGTACTGCTGGTTTACTTAAAGAGGCTTGTGAGGGTTGCCCAGACTCTGGGTTCCACCAAAATGTGTATAGTTTTAGCAACCAGCCATGCTTCAAGGTGCTCATTGTTCCATCTAAAACATGCTTAATGGCATACACCCAATAACAACGAGCAATATCCTTATCAAGAGGTAAATCCACCAGAGACTGTGTTTTACATGATAATAAGCAGTCATCTTAGTGTCCATAGCAACCTTCCACTCAGTGTGAGAAAAGGCCTCATGATGGGATTTTGGGAGAGTGGCAACAGATAACAAGTAAATAAGAGACCAATGAAGGGAGGAAGATGGTCATTAGAAATTATTTTAGCAATGGGATTTGCAGTTGAAGATTGTATGTGGAAGAATGAGTACCTTTGTAAGGGTGATTGTTAAGTTAAGTTAGGATTTGCAGTAGTAGAAGGTTGATTAGGAAGAGATGGAGGAGAATTTGTAGGAACTGGTGGCACTGGAGGATACTATTGTTGCTTATGCCTCTGGGACACTATTACTGGCTAAGACTCCATTTCTGCAGTGGGAGTAACAGGAAGCACTGAAACTGGGGTTTCAACATCATAGAAAACCACAGTTAAATCATCATGGGATCAGTAAAAGGAGTATCTAAAAAGAAGGTAACATCAACACTCGTAAAATGATGATTCAAAAAAGGATTAGAACTATGACAACCTTTTTGAGTGTGAGAATATCCCTGGAAAATATATTTGGTAGCATAGGGAAAAAGCTTGTCTAACTCAGGGTGCAAAATATGAAGAAAACAATTACATCCCAAAACACCAGGTGGAAGAGAGGACAAAGGGGTGTCGGATCGTAAAACGAAAAATGGAATTTTATTTATTCAACAAACAAGTTATGCAATTAATAAAAAAACAAGCTATAAGAATAGCATCAGACAAAAAATTCTTTGTAATCTTCATATGAAACATAACAGAACAAGCGATATCCAAAAGATATTTGTTCTTACATGCAGCCACCCTATATTGTTGTCAAGGATGAGAACAACTTGGATGCATCATGTATTTGGATGAATGAAAATCAGATATTACCTTCTGCGCATATTCAAGGGCATTATTATGATGGAAAACTTTAATGGAAGCATCAAATTGGGTCTTTATTCCATTATAAAAACTTGGAAAACAGAAGCAAAGTGTGACTGATCCTTCAACAAGTAGACCTATTGTAACAAAAAATGTTCTATCAACAAAACTCACAAAATAACTAAAACCTACTTATTTCTAACTCGACAAGGACTCCAAATTTCAGAATGTACCAAAGAAAATGAAGGTGAACTATGGGGTGTGCTATATTAGGAAAATTTTGTCACGGGGCTTTATCCTATTAAATGTCTCATTACCCTCCAATTTTATTCACTATATTTTCTATTGGAGTTCTCTTTCAGGCAAATTACAATTTACTCATCATTCAGGTAATTTGGTTTTGGTATGTGAGGTCTTAACTCCTGTTGTGGTGGTATGCATTTTATTCATCTGCTAATGAATTTCCTTCTGGAATATGGCTTTCATAGCGAGGGTAATTTTCAAATTGAATTTCTTTTTTGAGGTAATGCCTACTAGAGAGGAAAGTTGAGTCTTGAATGACAACATACGTAGTGAAGTTCTTATCTGCTATGCAAGACCTATTTTGTACATGCAGATAGATTAGCTAACTTAGGGCTTTAGCTAGACTGACCTCACTTTTAGCATGGTACCCTAACTGAGGTAATAGAATATTTGTGTGCATATTATTGCATATCTTTTTTCTAGATATGAAGTAAATGACAACATGATAGAGTTGGTGGTGTTAAATTTTTCTAGTTTTGATTAATTTTCAAATTCTATACATATTTATTTACCTTCCCCTATTGCTTTTAATTAGGATAGAAGGGAACCTGAAGCTGCAGTTGGGACAGGAGTTACTGAAGATTGTCAAAGTGATGGCCTGCATGACAGGACTCCATTAATTTTTCAAACTGAAACTGACCAGAATGCCTCTTCTAGTGGTGGTGGGGCGATGCCTGATACCATGAAGGTTGATTCATGTGATAATATTGGAAATCTGGAGTGCTTGGCACAGTCTATCTCAACTGAGCATAAATCTGAATCATCCAAATTTGTAGAGTACTGGGTTCCTGTTGAGCTTTCCAACGTGCAGCTGGAGCATTATTGTGGTGCTTTAATTTTGAATCAAATGACTCTTCGGTCATGCTCAAAGAACGACTCTGTTTGGGCCCTTCGTGATATACTTATTGCAGCAAAGAAGGTTGGCATGATGAGATGATGCTTCTTATAGTTCTGAATAATAAATTCATGTTTTCTCCAATGAATTGCCATTGTTTATCTGAAGTTGTTCATCTGGCAGGTGTTTATGGTTATATGTTTAGTGGCGTTCCTGTTAGATTTTTCATTTGATTTGCCATTTTGGTGTTTTCTGACAGTGCTGTGACCATCCGTATCTTATGGAGCCATCTTTGCAAAGTCTGCTCACTAAAGGTCTCCCTGAGGTGGAATATTTGGACGTTGGAATAAAGGCTAGTGGAAAGCTGCAACTTCTTGACAAGACCCTTCAAGAGATGAAAAAATCTGGCTTAAGAGCTTTGATCCTTTTTCAGGTATCCAAATTGCTGGCTGATACTTCCTGATATTGTTTTCAAATTTTCTGTGATCTGCTGTCATAGAGCGTCTGATACAATAGCAGTGTAGCACTGGACTGGGTGAAGGATATGACAGGCTTTCACTGATTATACCGTTCATCCGAATCTAGTCATTGGTTGGTAATAGTAGATGTTTATACGGGTATATATGTCTTTTGTTTCTTTTAAATATCTTTAGTTCCATTTATTAGAAAGATGGGCCCATTCTGGTGGTTGCTTTTCTTTAGAAGAGTAATTTAAGTTTTTTAGGAAGATCATTTAGTCTAATTGTTACAACCTGTTTGGAAGTTATACTCTAGGATCACTATTATATCTATTTTCTTTAGATAGTTACGAACAGATCCAGTTGATGGTTTATTTTTATTGGGAACTTGAGAATGGGAGACTCATTCCCTTCCTTTTTCTCCCGTGATCAGTTTCTCCTCTTTCTTTCCTTCCTGTGATTTCTTTTCCCATGTTTCTTAGTTTCTCACCTACATTGTCCATGTTTGTCTGCTTCATTTATCCCTTTGTTCCACTACGGCAATGCACTGCAGTCGCAGGATTTCAGCATGCATCTTGTCTGGAGCCAGTCTGGAAAACAGTTTAATTTGGGTCAAATGATTACTGTATTAATACCTGTTCTCCTGTTTCTGCTATTTTTTCCAATACCTTATTTCCTAATTTCTGGATCCCGTGTTGACATACATCACTCTCTGTATACGTAAACCAGTCTTTTAATGTGTCTTTTTCAAAATATATGGATGTACCAGTCGTCCCTTTATATATTCCTTGTATGATTTCAGATCTGCTAATTAGTCATTCTTTATTTGCAATGATTTCCTTGGCTTTCCTGTTCTTGTCTAAATTTCAGCTTATTTATTACCTTAGAAACACCTTGAGACTTGTCCTATTAGTAACCTGATTAACACTATAATTTGGTGTGATAGAACTTGGTTTCAAGGTCTGTGTTTTTTGGTATCTGATGGTAGATTCAAACTTCTATTTTATCCCCCGTTTCTCCCCCTAGTTATTCTGTTTCTCTCTTCTTCCTGCCAATACGCTATTTCTTGCTGTCTCTTGGCTTTTGTAGTGTTGGAACCAGATCTAAAACATCCTTGCAGTTCAGTATATTGCTAGTCCTTTTATTTGAATTAAGACCATCCCCATTGACAAGGCTCCTGTGCTTAGCAGGGACACCTTGCCCTGTTTTCACTTTTCAGATATGTTGGTTCCGAGAGCTGAACCCATGGCCAAGCATTCAGCAAGTGAGCACTTGAGCAACGTGCCAATCAACCTTCATTGTCAGTCCTTTCATATATATTATTTCTTTGATTTCAGATCTGCTACATCCTAGCTAATCCTTGCCTACTTGTACCACACTTAGACCATGGTGTAGCGCATCACTTATTTTGTCAAGGAATGCCCTACCAATAGCATTTACCAAACAAAGACAATAATAAAAGAACATACCAAGAAGAAGAGCATGCCAAGAAAAAAATAGATGAGAGAGAAAGACTGTCCACTGTCAATGGGGGGGGGGGAAATCTGCTTTTCTTTATTCATTCAATAATCCAAAATTGGCCGTGGACCTGTGGTTACATTGCTTTATAAGAAAAAGAAGAAAGGGGGGGGGGGGATCAAAACTTAAGACTCAAAATATCAGAATAAACACTAGGTGACCTTACTACTAATCCTCTAATGGTAATGTCAAATTTGGAAACCCACAAAAGTACACTTAAGTAGCATAGCCCATGGATCGACCCGAAGCCATTTACATTAAATCATCCAAATAAACTCAAACGAACCATATTAAACCCAATAACCCACATAAAACCCAACAAAGAAACAAAACTAACCAATAAAAACAACTAAGCTGCACTAGGGGCAGTGCGCCTAGTCAAACCTTCACACTCTAGCAATCCAATAGCCTCTTAAACTCGATGTCGACCCACATAGGTCCTGCAGTGGGCTGATCTCTATGCCAGAGCCGCTGATAAACTTGAATCTCTCACTCCATAGGAATGATGTGCACATCACTACCTTTCTCCCACTGGAGAGTCAGTCTCTCTAGAATCCTCCTTTGTAATGATGTCAGAAACATTTGTACCAAGTCCTCACATTAAACCTAAAAATGCTGCTCGTTACATGAGGTATGTAAACATCAAACTTATGAATGTGGGTAGGGTCAACCCTAGAAGCAAGATTTGATTTAGTGACACAAATAATGTGACATGGCAAAGTTTCTGTTATACGTTGTACGGTGTTGAATCTTTTTTGCACTGTGCAGGACCACATCACCCTTCCCATAGGAGGATGTGAACAGGTTATATTCCTTATATTTGGACCCTCAGAGGATAGGAGATAGCACTATTGCAAATTAATTGCCTTTAAGAGGTGAATCTTTGGCTGCCCAAGGTGTAGCAGACTGAGGAGACTTCTTAATAGATTCACAACCTTTGATCTGGTCATTTTCATTGGTGGAAATATGTAGAGAGAAATTTCCATTTCTCATTGGTTTGAGGGATTTTGATTGATTGGCTGTTCCTTTTGTTTTTTAGCTTAATGAACTTTAGGTTGGCCTTCACATCACTGAAACAAAACCAACCTGTTTCCAAGGCATTTTCTTTGATTTTTCTTCCAGAGTTCCTGATATAGCTTTTTTTTTTTGCCGTTTATCAGTTTCGTAATTTCATCACCTACTGTTTTTTGTTCTTATTCTTTGACTTCGTTGTTACATGGCAGCCATTTGATGGATCTAGACTAGGGGATATCTTGGATGACTTTCTGCGGCAAAGATTTGGGCCAGATACTTATGAACGTGTTGAAGGAATTGTTAGTTCAAAGAAGAAGCAAGCTGCCATGAACATGTTTAACAGTAAGGAGAGAGGAAGATTTGTGTTTCTGTTAGAAAGCCGAGCTTGTCATACAACCATTAAACTTTCTTCAGTGGATGCTGTTATTTTATTTGATAGTGATTGGAACCCCCTTATTGATTTAAGAGGCCTACAGAGGATTCATATTGATTCACAATTTGAACAGCTAAAAGTATTCCGTTTCTATACACCTTGCACTATCGAAGAAAAAATTCTAAATCTTGCAAAGCAAGATATGTATCTTGATAGCAGTATACAGAATATTAACCGTAGTCATTGTCAGATGCTGCTTCTTTGGGGTGCCTCCCAGCTGTTCAGTAAATTGGATGATTTCCATGGTGAGGATACCTCAGCTTCAGGCTTAAACGATTTATCCAATGAGCCATTTATGAACAATGTAGTGAAGGAGTTGTTGACAAGTGTACCTGAAAATGCCGAAAGCAATACTAAAAGCAACTGCTCTTTAATTTCAAAGGTTAAACAGAGTGGTGCAATATATTCAAGGGATATTCCTTTACTAGGAGAGAGTAAAATATCCCCAAGGGAGGAAGAACCACCTCATGTTTTTTGGACAAAATTACTAAAAGGAAGATATCCTAGGTGGAGATATTGGTCTGGATCTTCTCAGAGGGTCCGGAAAAGAGTGCAGTATTTTGATGAGTCACCAAGGAAATCCGGTGTCGAGAGTGCAGAAGTTATAAATAAGCGCAAAAAGGTAACGGACAACACCTTCAATTCAACCACACTCAAGCCATTACTAGAAGAGAAAAGGAAAGGACTTACTGGGGGCAAGGAAGGTAAAGTTTCTGTTGATGCTTAGGTTACATGCAGTTATTATGTACTCTCCTCATTAAAGTCAACAAGAGACTGATACTTCAAGTACTGTATTTTGCTTCCATTTCTTCTTTCGGTTTCGGAAACTAAACCATTGCCTTCTCTACAGGAACATCTGGAACTCAGGGTGGCAACAGCTCTCAATCCTTGCCAAGTTCTGGTGTTAATATGGGTGACATAAATCATGCCCGCTCCATGGAAAATGAGAGCTCGCGTTTATCTGAAGGTCACTTGATTGAATCTGAAGAAAGAAGAAAACTACGTGAAGCCCAGCAGAGTCTTCATCTCTTATTGAAGCCAGAGATTTCAAAACTCTGTGAAATCCTAAGTCTTCCTGTATGCATCTCATAGGTCCAAATTATGTGTTGTCTGTTTTTGAATGAATCATTTTCATTTAACACTTTCCTTATCTTTTCCCCCACTATAATAACTGCAAAACTGGTTCTATTTCAGGTATTTCATGTCTTACTAATTTCAAAAATGATGTAACAGGTTTAAACCAAATCCGTTGCCATTCTTACGTTGCCTAAAGTCAGACCTAATATGTAACAGCCCATAGATAAATAGATATTTTATTTAAAATCTATAGTTATTAACTTGGCCATGATTGTTCTGCTAGAATGTCTATTTCAACTGTGCCATGACAGAGAGCATGTTATATTGATGTTGAAATTTCCTAAGAAAATATCATTTCTGTAAATTAATTTAGGGAGAAGGATGGATATACTAGGTTATAAAGTAAGCTATTACCCTATGTCTCTCTCTGTCTCTGCCTTCCCGTTGAGGGGTGATGATGTGAACAACGGCCCTCCCCCTCCCCGAAACCCTGGTGTTGGCCCTGAGGCCCCACCCAGGTGGTGCACCTAGGGCTGGCCGAGCCCCTAAAAGGGGCAATTTGGTCATTGTCTAGCCCTAATTACCTGCTGATTTTATTTTCTAAGTCCAAACATGTCTTGAAGTCTTAGTTTGAGTTAGCAGTTGAGTTCTGGTGTCATGGGGAGTCTTCATTTAAGTAGGACTCTTTATGGACAATTAGGTCTTTTATTCCAAGTCCTGATCTTTTCTTTTACGTGGATGTTATTTAATTGTATGGGGTATCCTAACTTATGAAGGAAACCCTAGTTGAGTTAGTTTCTAAGTCCTTGTTGAGTCTAAATCAGTCTCCCAGATAGAGTTAGATTCTTTCTTTCTTGATGTCAGGCTATAAATAAGCCATTCTTTTCATTGTAAAGACAGTATTGAATAAAGAATTGAAGAACTCTTGTGGGAAAATAGGTCATGGCCTTCTTGGTAGGGCCGCGACAGATTCTTAGCTCCTTGTATTCAAGTGCAGCATTCATCTTCAAGAACCAGCAATCACCTCCTCCAACAGCAGCTCCACCAAGTCCAACACCCCCGGCCCCCTTTCTCCGTCAAAGCCCTCGCCTGCCCCTTCCCTCTCTTGTGCAGCCTAGGAAACCCCCCTTCCATCGTAGCCCCTAATTCCCCTGCCCCTCCTTGCCAGTCTCTTAGATCCCCTACCCTACCCCCTGCAACACCCCTAGATCCTTCCCCCACCTCCCCAAAACCCTGCAGCACCCCCCCTCTCTTTCTCTCTTGGTTCCCTCTCCCTCCCTTGTCTGACTTGCAGCAACCAGAATAACCGAAAACAAGAAAGAAAAAAGAAAGAAAAGAAAGAATTGAAGGAGCTGCCCAGATCTTCAAAACCCTCCCCGAGATCCATTCTCAAAATCCTAGAACTCTCTTTATGAATTGTTTCATCCAAGAATTACCCTACAAAAAGAGCTGCCCCAGATCTTCAAAACCCTCCCCAAGATCCATTCTCAAGACCCTAAAATTCTTTATCAATTCTTTCATCCAAGAATTACCCTACAATCTTCCCTAAACCTTACTTAATCGGAAATAATCCCGTCCACTTTTCGATCAATCCTAGGGTATTTTGTCTTTCAAAATCATCCCATGGGAATTTATTAAAACTTAATTTTTCCCTAGCAACCTTGCATCTTCCATTAGTATTCT
The DNA here is from genome assembly GCF_041222555.1 of Hakea prostrata. Lineage (NCBI taxonomy): Eukaryota > Viridiplantae > Streptophyta > Magnoliopsida > Proteales > Proteaceae > Hakea > Hakea prostrata. Next base: position 6,489,768 of record NC_142601.1, read on the forward strand.
TTGTTATCTTAGATCAACCCATAGAATTTTGATGATTATTTGCTCGAAGATTCTTGGCTAACCCTAAACTTTAGGGCATTATTTCAAAGAGACCTAACCCTAGGGTTGGGTTAGATCAGGTGAGGAAGTCATCTCAAACAGGATGAGATTCAAAAGGGAGGGAGATGGACATTGGATGCTAGCTTACAGTTTAACATACTTAGCCTTTCCCGTTGGTAGGTTAGACTTTTTCATTTTCCCCTTTCAAAAAAGGGCCACTTTCATGAACTTTTGGATACTTATGTTGCAGACTTCTTTTCAAGAAAAGAACAACAAAGAAACCGAGAAGAAAGCAGCGAGCCCAAAGGGATCCTAAAACTGGACTATGAAATTTTCAGTTCCTCAAAACTAAAACATCTTGACTTTTGCCTCTCTTTTTTCCCTTTGATCAATGCTTGCGCATGACTTACCTTCTTACTTAATTTTACGTATGGTCAGTGACTCCATATCGTTCGTAGTTTCCTCAATCGTGTTTATTTTCAGGTTGATTTTTACTGGCCCTGTGGTTCAGTGTTCTGTTTTAAGTTTTTGGCTTCTTCATATGGTTATTGATCAAGAAATATTGCATTGGTTGTCATCAGAGTAGAGATTCTTTTGTTACTCATTATTCTGCCTTCCCATTTGCTTGCATACTGGCATATGTGTGACTTCCTAAATGTCTTGAACATTTGTCTGCTATAATTCTGGTCATTGTTATTTGCCCTTTTGAAGTCTTGATAATGCATTTCATGCTGGTGACTTGTTAAACCTAGGTATCTTATCCATTTGTTTGTCTGAATTGAATGCAGGGGTACATCAAGGGTATGGCTGTGAGGTTTCTGGAGTACATAATGAAAAATCATCATGTCAATAGAGATCCAGTGGCCATATTACACGCATTTCTGATATCTGTGGTTAGTGCATTCTTACTCTAATTGGTATTCTCTTTCATCCAGTTTATTGTTCTAATGAAGCTGAGTCGGTGGGAATTCCACCAACTTACTTTTAATAGTTTTTCTGTGAGACGTCTTTATGTGTTTTTGGAAACAAAATTTTAGCATTTTGATCGATGCTGAGCAAATGGTGTTTCAGTGTCTTATTGGTCAGCTGCTAATCAAAGTCTTCATTAAGGATATCATTTCATTGAACATTTCAAACATTTGTTGGACTTTGAAATATGGAGAGGTTGGAATAGGCTTATAGAATCCTTGGACAATAAATACTTAACGAAGCAATTATTTGACAATATGATTGTCCTGATATTGGGCCAGTTTCACTGCAATCATTATTAACTTTCATGATCCTCTTAACTGTTGGTTCCTCAGTTTCTAGTCTACTGGTCCCGTGGTGCAGTAAACAGTATTCAGTATTCATTTTATAATAAATTTAAACCCTGGATTTTAATTTCCACCTAAGTAGCTTGATTTTTCAGTGCTGGACAGCTGCTGCTTTGTTGAAGCACAAGATCGATCATAAGGAATCACTTGCACGTGCAAAGCATCTTTTGAATTTTGAATGTAAGGAGGAAGAGGCTGAAATTATCTATTCAAAATTGCGGATAATGAAGAAAATGTTTCGCCGTCATATAAGAATGTCTGCAGAGTTGAGATCTCCTGAAGATGGTCCATCTGGAGTCAAAGATTGCTCAAACATTCTTCTGTATGCTAACTCTTCACAATCAATGGCATCTGTCCTGGAAGAATTGGAAGAAGGAGAGATCAGAGAGAGCCCTCAGTCTTGTACTAATCCTCCAATGGTCCGTGCCAAGCAGGAGCAGGTAGCTGATTCTCATAAAACCAATTTGTCAGAGCAGAATGACCTCTTCATGGGCTATGGCCAATTTGAGAATATTTGTGCCACGAGGTACAAGAAGCTCCTTGAGAAGCAACAGGAGGAAGTTCAGAAACTTGACGAAATCAGGGAAAAAGAAAAAACAAAGCTGGATAAGGAGAGAACATTGGAGTTGGCTCTTATCCGCACTGTACATAAACATACCTCCGTTAGATTAGATAAGATGAATATGGCAGAGAAAAATCATACAAAGAAGATAGAAGCTCACATTCAGGGTTGGGAATCGCTCAAGCAAAGTCTCGAGGATTTGCAGCAGGCAGCAAGGAAGGAGGAAAGGCGGACGAAAGCTCATTGGTTGGAGCTTGCCTTATCTGGGAAATCAATTGAGCCATTTGCTAAGCTTCCTTTGCCAGATTCTTGGTTCAGGTTGGAGCAAATGATGGGCGGTAAGCTGGATGCCATCCATAGTGCTGGGCTTCCTTCAGGAAAACTGGATTCTAACATGAGTTCTCCAATCAAGCCAGGTGAGGTTCTACCATCTAAAATGACAAAAATCATTCCAAGTGATGATGCAGAGGATAGTTTGATGGTTGCTGCCCTTGATATGCAACTTGATAGAGAGGAGAGGATTGATGCCACTGTTACCTTGCAATCCGGAGGGGATGACATTGATACTATAGTTGACATGCAGCCTAACAGAGAGGATGATGGCATGGATATTTGTGTTGCTGCACAATCTAACATAAACAGTAGCATAAGGAGTACTACGCTTGATTTGCAGCCTAATGGAGAGGACGTTGGAGTGGATGCTACTGCTTCCTTGCAGTCTAATGGAGACGACGACAGATCGGGCACTCCCCTGAACTTGCAGCCTAATAGAGAGGATGATGGAGTGGATGCGATGCAGTCTAATGGGGACAGCAACAGATTGGGCATTACCTTTAACTTGCAGCCTAACAGAGAGGCTGATCAAGTTGATGCTTGTAATGTTGACATGCAATCTAACGCAGCTGACTGTAGATTGGACAGTACAATTGCCACGCATTCTGTACAAGAGGATAATGCAATGGATGTTACAGCAGTTGCCAAGCAGCCTCATAGAAGTGACAGTGGAAAGGATAATTCTTGTGGCACTCAATCTTGTAGAGAGGAAAATGCAATGGATGTTACAGACATAGAAAGGGAAACTCTTGCTGGAGGTGAGCAGCACCACGGGGCAGAGAGTTCTGATCGTCTAGAGTTGGAGCCAACTCTGACAGATTCTGTTCTGGCCAATTCATTGCCATCAGATGAGGTATATATATAGGTTATGGCCTTCTTTTGGTTGTTCTAATATGCTAATTCTGTCTTTATCCTATTGTCAAACTCCAGTAGCTTAATACTAAGTAAGTGGCCATATATGTGGACCATGTACCTATTTGTTCTGACCATCCAAATTTTGATTATAAGCTTGTAGCAGATGGTCTTGATGTTCCATCTGCCTACATGCACACCATATTCTTTTACTGCTAGTCTTAGCTTATTACATTGACATTGTACCACCCAGATCTAGATTATGTCTCCATGTTGAGAAAGATGTGTTTTGCTTACGCACAGGGCTTGAAATTGAATGTGCTAACATATCTTGTACTCCATGCATGTATTCATGGAAATTTGCAGAGACTTTTAACTAGTTCTAGTGTTGAGCGTTGTGAGCCACCTTCATCAGTTGCAGCACAAGGTGAGGCTGTCTCAAGTTCTGAAACACACCACGTTTCAGAACAAGTGCAGGTTCTGTCACTGGCGCCGGGTGATGTTTTACCTCCTGATGAACGCGATTATGATACCTCTGTCACGGAACCTGTTCAACATCTGCAACTGCCTGTGTCAATGAGCATACCCTCTACTAGATATGATCAAGATGATGTACCTTTGACTACGGGGACCTATAATGAAGCAAGTGTTGAAGACCATACCTCCATCCAAAATCAATTTCAAGATCCACCAACGATAGACGATCCAGCAGTATCATCTAGTCACTCTGAATCATCACCATCAGTTGAGGACTGTTCTGAGCCGTCCCTTTCTCTTCCACAATCCACGACCTCCTTGTTGCAGCACCAGGCTTTGGGTAGGCCCTCAATTGGAAGTGGGACACGATTGTTGGACACCAATTTGGCCACTATTCCAGAGTCAAGTTATTGTCCCGATATTGTACATTCAGTTGGACGCAGCTCGCATGTATCAGTTCCTGGTGCTAGTCCGTCAATTGGAAGTGGGACACAGTTGTTGGACACTAATTTGGTTACTGCTCTAGAGTCAAGTTATTGTCCAGATGTTGTACATTCAGTTGGAAGCGGCACACATGTATCAGTTACGGGGGGTATGGGGACGATTCCAGAATCCAACAACCGACCGCTACGTCCAACTACTTCAACAAACCCAGTGAGTCAGCCTTGGTATTATGACCCACTACAACACGAAATGGAAAGATTACAGAAAGAAAAGGAGCAGGCCATCAAACTCCATACAGAATTGGTTTGTTCTTGAGCTTCTTTTTTTCTTGTTTTGGTTAACACTGTATTTTAAGTGGGAGGTGGGTCCAATATATTCTGTTCTGTTGAATGTTTTCTTATTTGTGAGTAGAAATTGCGGCTTGAATCTGAACGTGATAAAGAGATAGAACAGATACGAAGAAAGTATGCGGCAATGCTCCAGGAGGCTGAGGCTGCACTTGTGCAGAAGAGAAAGACACTGGATGCAAACTGCAACAAAGTTTTTATGAATAAGATGTTGGCTGATGCGTTCAGATCCAAATTCAGTGAGCCAAGGGCAGCTGGGATGTTGGGACAACGGCAAGGTAAGGGATTATTTGAGGACCTGTTTCAGTTTAATGTTTTGACTTTGACAGATGTATTCCCAAGTTGGAAATAAGGCATAGTTAATCCGTGTTCACCATGTGTTGAATACATCTGAACTTGTTACGCATTGGTAGTGCTCACAGTCAAACTTACCAGCATGGGCAAGTTCAGATGTGTATTAAGCTTCATAGTTGGAGATCCAGCTACTGTATTTTCTTTATCATGATTAACATGGCATGCTTCTAACAATGGACTGTAATAGGCACACTGATTGCTATAATGCATACAACATACATGCTGTTTTTAAATTTTCATGGAGCATCTAACATGTCTTCTTCTTCCAGGGGTACCTACTAGTTTCATGGAGTTATTTCAGCTATCACATGCTCAGAGGCCTGCCCCTGTTTCTGGGTCACCAGCAGCTCCGCCATTGCAGGTGGTCCACCAATCCTCTGCACTCTTCTCTGGTAATTCGGTCAGACAACCCATCAGTCCTATTGTTCCTCTGGCAGGGAACGTCCAAGTTGCCAGTGAACTGCGCGCCCCAGCCCCTCACCTTCAGCCTTTTAGACATTCCACATCAATGCTAGCACCCAACATACAGCCTGTTCCTCACACCATTTCCAGTCAGCAGGCACTCAGAAATGCTGCTTCGACTTCTCCCATGACTCCTCAGTCTGGATCCCGGATACATTCTCTTTCATCTGGGCCTTTTAGCAGGAACCACCAACAAGAAAATGCTGTAGGCTTGACGGGTTTTAATAGTTCTTCATTGTCTGCTCTGGAGCTTTTATTGGATGTGAGTAACCACCGTGGTGAAAACCAACCAAGTATGTTACCACCTCTCCAACATTTGGGTCCGACCTTGGGTGCATTGGATCCGCCTGAGCTCACCACGCATAGTAGTTCACAGGGCAATGCAGCCCGAACGGATCAAACAGCAGATGTCGTGTGTATTTCGGATGATGACTAATCAATGATTGTGAATTTTATTTTGGCCGAGATATCCATTTTTGTAATATTTATTGTATTATATCGCTTATGGCCCTATCTTCATACTACTCTGGTTCCTGAAATCCAAGAAACTTTGCATCATAGGGAGCCTAGCAAGCTGGCTTTTCAACGGAAGTATTTCTCCTGTGAACTTTGCAGCTTCTTATGATCTCTATGGATGTATAACTCTGGCATGATCTGTATAGTTACTCTATTGTACATTGATATCAAAGAAATACCCAAGCATGCAGTTAGGAAAGCTGAAGCCCTCCAGAGGTCAGATACACCAAATGTTAATGTTTCTAGCAGTGTTAGCGTGAACTTAATTCTTTGGTTGGTGGGTTTTAGATGTATCGTCTTCACTCGGTTTGGTTTTGGTCAATTTCAATTTTGATTTAAGATGCATAATATGTTGACGTTTATACCACTTACTATCCTGTGGTAGGCATAAATTACCTTGAATGAAGTGTATAATGACTTAAATACTAGGGATTTCATTGTATTAATGAAAATTCTTTTCCAAATTTTTAATCATTTATTTATGTTTAAGAGAATTCGAATCCGTCCAAAATTAGTGGAATTACTTGATAATACGATATAATGATATAAGAAATGTCGTATATATTAGAAATAAATCAGAATAAATGAACCTGAATCATAATGTTAGAACGCTGCAGGCTGCAGCATATTGATTGATTCTTGATTTACAAGATGTAGATGTTGAACATTTTTGCGCACAAGGGATTACATTCAACCATAAAACTTATGGAATCACTTGGTTCACTAAGGGCCTGTTTGGTTACATGAGTCTAGAGATTTTAAATATTTACAGATTTCAAATCTATAGACTTCAAATCTATAGTCATAATTTATAAAATTAAGTGTTTGGTTGTCGAATGAAATCTGTGGATTCATCCTAAAAAACTAAAAACTATTTGATGGACGTGATTTTTGTGAATGTGCAAATGTATAGCTTTTTTGAAATTTCTGAATTTCACCCCTTACCCATAAATCTACAGATTCAAGTTTTTAGTGTAAAAAGGTGAATCTATAGAATTCATGAATCTAGAGATTTTTACAACCAAACGGGTATAATTCTCAAATTCATGAATCCAGAGATTTCAAATCTCTGGATTCATGTAACCAAACAGGCCCTAAGATCTCCATGGTAACAGTAGTTTCTCTGTGATTAAGAATTCCATATATAGAATGAAATCTCCCTAAGTCTAATCAAATTTGTAGAAAGATATTAAATTTTTTTTAGCGAATTGCATTGACACCCCAAAATTGAGGCCTTAAAGCATTGACACCCCACTTTATGTTTAAAAAGACCCCAAAATTGGATTTTCATTGAATTTATTAGTCCAATTTGTCACTGAAAACCTTTCAGACGCTGTTTCTTATAGGGATATTTTTGAAAATAAACAATGACTTAACTGTTTTCAGTGATAAATTGGATAAATATATCCAATGAAAATTCAATTTTGGGGTCTCTGTGCTTTTTAAACATAAAGTGAGGTGTCAGTGCATTAAGGCCTCCACTTTGGGGTGTCAGTGCAATTTGCTCATTTTTTTTTGCCATAGATGGGGTTGCGCGGGGGTGGGTTTGGAAAATCTTGATAAGATGACCTCTTAAAAGCAAAGTGGATCTTTCCTTTTTTTTTTTTCTTTTTTTTTCTTCTTTTTTCTTCTCCAACAAAATATGAAAGAGAAAATCAGAAAACTACATATAGAACCCAACAACTTGAAAACATTAGGCCTACCATCTTCTTTAGACTTTTGAGTTCGACATGCTAGCAAATGGAGTTTTGATATATTTCCGTAGCTCATTATTTTAAATATGCACCCAAATTTCCGAATACCCCATTTGTTGAGAGCTCACCCTTCTAATTATTACAATCTAAGTATTATAAAAATTTTAAACGTACGCAAATATTTTGGAATTAAACCAAATAAATTGTTGTATAAAAGATATAAATCATGATGCCCTCTTAGAGAAGCCAAATATGATGGTACAAATCATTGAAATAAAGTACACTCCTAAACAGATGGTCTAATTTTGCCACGCATTGTATCTTTTGATACATCTAGGATAATTTGATACTGATTTATCATCATACTTCCATAGTTAAATGTTGTAATGAGATTTAAAATCCACACATCTTTGTAGAGATATACTTGTCATTCTTGCATTAAGTTGAGGGCATTATTGATAATCTATTTTTTGTATTTAGTTTAGGGGCATAACTGACTTTTACCAGGTAGTTGTTTTAGGGTTTTATCCCGTTGGTTTAGGTGCTGCTGTTAGAATGTGTTTGGCAATCATCTTCTTCCTCTTTCTCTTGTGAAGTGTAGCAACTCTGTGTTACTGCAATATTCTTGCTATTTTGCTCTTGTATTTTGGGGCTTTTGTGCTTCTTGTGTCTCTCTAGGTATATGCATTGTAATCCTTGTAAAGAGAGGTCTGTAAAAAGCGATTTGAGGGTGTACTTCGTTAGATTTAACCTCTGCCTTGAATGTAGGATCACAAGATCTGAACCAAGTAAAATCTTTGTGTTCATTTTGTGCAATTTATTTTTCCTCCATTTGATTTCACGAATCTGAGTTGTGTAATTGAATCAAGAGGCAAGAGCGTGGGTTTCTTTCTACATTGATATCTAGAGCTCGCGATTCGGTGCTTGTTTCTCTTTGTTTGTGCGATCTCTGTGTCGTTCAAATGTGTTTTGGATTATTTTTCTTCAATTACTCATCTTTTCTTTTTCTTTTCTTCCTTATTTATGGTTTCTTGCATATTCACTATTTTGTTTTTTGTTGGTTTCTTTCTTGAATACAGGGAACCTAATGGGGACTACGGAAGTGAGACTTCAATATGTGGTATAAGAAGATGAAGGCAGTACTAGTACATCAGAAGTGCTCTAAGGCACTTGAAGATGAGAAAGCCTTACTTGCTTCTCTATCTGATATTGAAAATTTTGATATGCATGAAATTGCATATAGGTTGCTAATTTTGCATTTATCGGATAATGTGTTAAGACAAGTAGATGATGAAACCACTGCTGCTGGTGTTTGGATTAAATTAGAATATTTGTTTATGAGTAAATCTATGCCTAATAAGATTCATTTGAAAGAAAAATTAGTTGGTTTCAAAATAGATCCTAGTAAATCTTTGAAAAATCTAGATGAATTTTAAGAAAATTACTATTAGTTTATTTGTCATTGACGAAAAAATTTCAAATGAAAACCAAGCTATAATTCTTTTGAATGCTTTGCTTGATTCTTTCAAAGATGTTAAGGTTGCTATTAAATATGGTAGGGAGTCTTTAACTTTAGAAGATGTCTTGGGTGCTCTTAGATCTAAAGAATTAGAGATGAAGTTTGAAAAGAAAGCCTCTACTGAAGGTTTAAATGATAGGGATAGATTTGAAAGAGAAATCAATAATACAAAGACAAATTCAAATAACAACAATAAATCGAAGGGTAACCAGCCTAATAGATTTCAATCTAAGGGTAGGGTTACTTGTTGGTATTGCCACAACGAAAAGTCACTTTAGGAAAAATTGTCCTAACATAAATAAATCTTAGAATAATGGGAACACAAATAAAAAGAATTCTGCTAATTTATTGGATGGATATCACACTGCTGAAGTGTTAGTGTTATCAAACACAAATAGGTTAGCAGACCAGGAATGGGTTATGGACTCAGATTGTATATTCCATATGACATCTAGGAGTGAGTGGTTAAGTGACTTTAAACCAATAACAAGTGGCAAAGTCCTTATGAGAAATGATCAGACTTGTGATATAAGTGACCTATAAGGTTTTAGAGGACAATAGGTTAGTCCCTGTTTTGAGAAGGAATTTGATTTCTTTAGGGATGTTAGATTCTAAAGGGTTTGGCTATAAATATGAAAATGGTGTTCTTAAGGTGATTAAGGGAGCCTTAGTTGTTATGAGAGAAAAATTAGGGCAAGTGTTGTACATTTTAGAGGGTGAGGTTATTATGGGTGAGTCTGATCTAGTTTTAAATAAATCTGATGATACTAGACTTGGCATTTAAGATTTGGACATATGAGTAAGGGCTTACAAGAGCTTTGTAAGCAAGGCTTGTTGAACCCCAAGAAAATAATCAGTCTTCATTTTTGTGAAAACTGCATTTTAGATAAGTCTCATCCAGGCTTGGTTTTATTGCATCTTTATATAAATTAGAATCTATATTAGATTACATACATTCGGATTTATGGGGATCACTCCAAATTTCTAGTTCTCTCTCAGGCTCGCAATTATTTTCTATCTATGGTTGATGATTATTCTAGAAAAGTTTGGGTCTATTTTTTAAAACATAAGGATCAAGCCTTTGAAAGTTTAAAATCTAAAAAACTCTAGTAGAAAGTCAAACTAATAATAAAAAAATAAAAGTCGTAAGAACTGATAATGGACTTGAATATTGTAATAATCAATTTTCTTATTTTTGTGCTCAATTTGGAATTGCTAGACATAGAACATGTGCTAATACACCTCAACAAAATGGGTTGACTGAACAAATGAATTGGACAATATTAAACAAGGTTATGTGTATGCTGGCTGATTCTAGTCTAGGTAAACCTTTTTGGGCTAGTGTTGTATTTATAGCTTGTCATGTGATTAATAGGTCCCCCTCCTCTGTTATAGCTTTTAAAACTCTTGTGGAACTTTGGACAGGAAAACCCTGCAATTTGAATTACCTAAAACATTTTGGTTGCATTGCTTTTGTTCATACTAAGCAGAGAAAATTAAACCTTGGAGCTATCAAGGGTGTTTTTATTAGATACATTCTTGGAACGAAAGGTTTTAGGTTGTGGCTTATTTCTGAAAAGAAATGTGTCATTAGTAAAGATGTTGTCTTTAATGAGGTATATTTTTATAGAGATGTGTTACAAGGAACTAAAGAGTTTGATGACTTAGATAGAGTTAGGTTAGTGGTAGAGAATGTTGGCCATTCTAAGTAGCATGAGGGTGATGCTCAAGATCAACTATCTAGTTCACATTTGGATCAAGATCATGATCTAGAGCATAATGATGATGATGGTCTAGAATTACTTTATGATATACCCTTAGAAACTAAACCTAATATAGGTGGTCAAGGCAATGACCTTTTGTCTAATTATATTATAGCCTTTGCTCAGGTTGGTGGCTTAATTGAGCTCATTGAGGCAACTAATTACAAGGAGGCATGTGAGAGTTTATTTAAGAATGATTGACTGAGAGCAATGAAGGTAAGAATTTTATTCTTTGATGAAGAACCAGACTTGGTCCCCTATGGACAGACTTATAGGTAAGAAGGTCATAGGTTGTAAATGGATTTTCAAAAGAAAAACTTGTTGTTCCAGGTGTTGAGAATGCTAAATTTAAGGCTAGGGTTGTAGCTAAAGGATTTTCTCAAGTTGATGGCAAACTATCATGAGGTTTTTTCTTCTGTTGTTAAGCATACTTCAATAAAATTGATGTTATTTGCTGTAGCTATATTTGATTATGAGTTAGAACAATTACATGTCAAAATTTCTTTCTTTCTTGGCTCTCTAGATGAAGAATTTTTTATGGAATAGCCTGAAGACTTTATAAAAAAAGGGTTCTAAAGATAAAGTTTGTTTGCTTAAAAAATCATTATATAGTTTGAAACAATCTCATAGACAATGATATAGAAAATTTGATGACTTTGTTTTGTTGCTTGGTTTCTCTAAAAGTAGCTATGATCATTATATTTATTTTAAGATGCTTGAGGATAAATGTTTTATTTACTTGTTGATTTATATTGATGACATGTTAATTGTTTTTAAGAACACTAATGATATCAATAGGTTGAAAGAGTTATTGAAAACCGAGTTTGATATGAAAATTCTTGAACCTTCCAAAAGAATTTTGGGAATAGATATAGTTAGAGATAGAAAAAATAAAATTTTGCTTTTAACTCAATTTGGCTATATTAAAAAGGTTATTGAACTATTTTCAATGCATAGTTGTAAGCCTGATAATGTACCTTTGGCTTCTCATTTTAGATTGAAATCTGTTGATGATGATCTGTCTAGTGATGAGATTGTCTTTATGAGAAATGTATCTAATGCTAATGCTATTGAAAATTTAGTGTATCATGTCTAGGCGGATATGCTTATGTGGTGGTGGTTTGAACCGTCCGGGCTGTGGTCGAGGCCAGCCTTGTTGCTATAATATATATATATATATATATATATATATATATATATATATATATATATATATATATATATATATATATATATATATATATATTTAAGATATTGTGAATTAGATTATGTTGATTTAGATAAAGGAAGGTCATTGACTAGCTTTGTATTTATTGTGGGTGACAATGTTGTAAGTTGAAAGTTTAAACTATAACATATTATTGCCTTATCTTCCACCGAAGCGGAGTATGTTGCATTAACTAAAACTGTAATAGAGGCTTTATGGATCAAGGGAATTGTTAAAGAGCTGGGATTTGAAGTTGAAGATCCCATTGTGTTTTGTGATTCACAAAGTGCAATACATTTATCAAATAAAAGTACTTACCACGAAAAGTCCAAGCACATAGATGTTCGGCTGCATTTTATTAAAGATATCATTGCAAGTAGTCAAGTCAAGGTGGAGAAGATCTCTTTAAATATAAATTCTGCTGATATTCTAACCAAGTATGTCCTAGTTGGTAAGTTTAGGGAAGCATTGAGTTTGCTTAAAATTCAGAAATAATCTTTTATATTTTGTTTTTCTTTTTCTTGAGTCATTTCAGGGGTAAAGTCTCTAGTCTTAAGTCTTAGGTTTTTCGGCTTTAAACCAAAGTGAAGTATGATGCAAAGTGATTTAAAATCCATGCATCTTTGTAGGGGTATACTCGGCATTTTGGCATTAGGTTGAGGGCATTCTTAATAATCTATTTTTTGCATTTAGTTTAGGGGCATAATTGACTTTTACTAGGTATTTGTTTTAGGTTTTATCTCTTTGGTTTAGGTGTTTTTGTTAGAGTGTGTTGGGAGAACATATTCTTCCTCTCTATTGTGAAGTGCTACAGCTCTTTGTTGTTGCAATATTCTTGCTATTTTGCTCGTGTTTTGGGACTTTTGTATTTCTTGTATCTCTCTAGGTTTATGCATTGTAATCCTTGTAAAAAAAAAATTATAAATAGCAATTTGAGGGTGTATTTCGTTAGATTTAACTTTTGTCCTGGATGTGGAATCACAAGATCCGAACCAGGTAAAATATGTTAGCCACATTGTTAATATAATCAGGGGGATAAAAAATTGAGACAATAATTGGAAAAACATGTAAACAGAACCTGAACCGAAATGAGAAGAATAAAGGACAATCGTCGAGGAGAGTCAAAAGCTTTCCTCAAAACAGATTCCTCCCCTCCGACGTGTGCTTGAGGATCTTATGGATGTCTGTCTCCCAAAATACAAAGACGAACCACGGTATACTTAACACAAAGTAAACCACTACGGCAAACTTGATATGTGCCTTCTTTTTATCACCGGAATACCACAAAATAACAAGATTCTCAAAATAACTTTAGCATGACTCTAAAACTGGATGAGGGAATAGTCCCAAAACCTTTTACTTGTCAAAGGGAGAACTTCAATAATCCATTAACAAGACACAAACATTATGAAGACTCTCAAGGCAATCTCAACAAGATACTTAAATTAAAAGAAAGAAAACTTCCAAAGAAAAAGACCATTTACATTAAGGGGGGATCCCAATTTATAGTGGAGATCTTTGGTAGGTACAATGAATATTTTATACTATCAATCAATGTCTCATTAACACGCTTGGAAAAACTAAAAGCTTTTGTCATTTACAACCAAACTTGGAAAACAAAGAGCTTTGGTTATTAATGGATCAAGTTTGGGAAACGAAAATCTTTGGTCATTTATTAACCCAGCTAGGAAAATGAGAAGTTCATTGGGAAATAAAAAGTCTCATAACCCTCCATTCATGAATTGGAAAATCAAAAGCCCAAATATTAATGTCCCATAACCATCAATTCATGATTAATGCTTGGGAAATGTAAAGCCCAAATGTTCATTAACTTCTATGCATGAACCATCATTGAGATTTGAAACACCCAATCAACCATAATAATCTCATGCATTTAATTCCCAAAATTCCTCTTAATGAGCGTTTTTCATTCACATATTGCTCATTTTTCAACAAAAAATATTTATGTTCATTGTGGGCAATTTATTTTTCCTCAGTTCGATTCCACAAATTTGAGTTGTGTACTTGAATCAAGAGGCAAGAGTGTGGGTTTCTTTCTATGTTAAAGAACGAAGTTAGAACAAATTATATTTACACCCCTGTATTTGTTACACGCTAGAATTAATTCTATCGCATCACATCCTTGTGTTTTGAATTATATAACAACCATACCTCTATTGTTAGAACAATAGCATTAAGTGATGAGTCAACATTTACCATATGTTTAGAATTCCCAATATTGCCCTTCTTTATTTCAAACATTAAAAGGAAAGGCATTTCCAAAACATAGAACCTGGTTGAAATATTAATAAGACTTTAATAAAGTTTTTCATATTCAAACACGACATCTTGAATTCTTGATAAAACAGATTTTTCTAAGCAAATTCCTAAAAAAATCTCCTAAATAGAAGTCAATTCATCTTTAAAATTGACTAACTTTTACGTATATTTTTTATTATCTTAAAACTTGGATTAGAGCCAATGCAGAGCTGTTCTAGTGGTTGAAACCAATACCTCTTAGTAAAGAGGTCGTGGGTTCGACTCTCGCTAAGGCATATTAATGTCCCCATCCCCCGGCTTAATAAAGCCCCTTTGTACAAAAAAAAAGGGTAAATATCACTTTCACCTCTCTTAGTTGGATAATATCACTTACCTCCCCTCTTACCTAAATATACTCATTTGCAAATAGAGGCTATAAATGCAATTTGCTCGTGTTTTGTATGGCCCTACAATCAATTTGGAATTAGGTAAAAGCTCTTTGGAGCCATACTAACTTGTACAAGACTTTTTATTCCAAGACTTCAAATGTATTTTTTTTAGAAGTGTTTATCTCCTAACTAGAGCTTCAAAAAGGCTGAAGTTTCCAAAAGAAGGGGGTTGGGGCTGGAATCTATTCTTGTGAAAATCAAATATATTTAGCAGTTGAAGTGGAATGACAAACATCCTTAGAGACCGGACTTTTTTTTTTTTGTTACAAAACGGGTCAAAAGACCAAAAAAACAAAACAAATCAAACTAGAGCACAACTCTTTGAGACAATCATCTTTAAGGATGTCTGTCATTTCCTGCGGGGGATCATTAAAAAAGACCAGATCATCTCTTCCAATTAGCCGCCTCTTAGACAACCAATCATCAGCCTTGTTATTTTGACGCCTCACATGACCAAATCTAACATGGCCTCGAGAAGCATATAGGCTTCGAATTTCAGCAACTAATCTTCCCATCGATCCTTGCTCGTTAACTTCTGGATCCAGTAATCTTATGGCCTTCAGCGAGTCTGATTCTATTTGGAGTGGCCATACTCCCATATCCAATGCTACCTTTACCCCTTCTTTGATTGCGCAAAAATGCATCTTTTTCTAAACTCTAAAGTACTTAAATCTTTAATACAAATCCATTTTCTGAGGATTTGATGCGAAAACCTGTGGTCCTTGATCTTTTTTTCTTCTGTTCCATGCTAACTCTGTGCCATACTCTTGAAGCTCTTATTTATACTGTAAAATTTTATCAATGAGAAACATCATTTCGAACCTTATCTTACTAATGAAACTTTTTTGTTGGTACGAAACAAACTTATTTATTGATGAGAGAAACAGCTATAGCTGGAGAAGCACAAATTTTTAAATCCAAGTTTTGCATTACACAATTCAACAAATCAAAGAGTGGAAAATGACCACTAACTATCGCATGCCTAAGTCAATGCTTTTCAAGATAAAAGAGTCGGCAGCAGTCTATCAACTCTTGGACAACTCTTGAATGTCTCTCACCAGCCCCACAGATGATAAGGTGATGTTCTTCTTTGTATATCCCACCCAAAGAATAAGAGACAAATTGCCAGCTTCCACTTCCAATAACTCTATCCCTTCCCTTCTCCAAATGCATAGAGGAGACCCAACCTCACCACCATTGTTTCACCTTGGAAGGAGTTTGAATGTTGTTGGAGAAGAAACTTCAACCACCGACAACCCATGACAATTTCTCACACTAATACCAATACCTCACCATTTTCTTCGAAATTACTTCAGTGTTGTACAATTATTGCGCAGTACCACTGTGCAGCCTACGGTCTAAATCAAAACTTGGAGTCGAGATGAAATATGAATCACTCGTTTCATTTAATTTCGTGTAAAGTGATTTTTTTAAGGTAAAGTTTAACTACAAAATGAGTGGTCAAGGTTTCTGCTCAACATCAATAATATCGATCTGGACCATAGGCTGCACAGTGTTGCAATACCTTCTAGCTGATAGTAAATCTCTACCGGGAAAATAAATGAAGATGACCCATAACCTTTTTTTTGGGTTAAATGACGATTCCAATACCACAGTCAATCTAGTGGTTTTTTTTGGGTGCAAAAATCAAAATTTTTTATTCTTATGAATCAATTTTAGATTCTTTTGGAGTGTTGGCCAGTGGCCACACCTACCTAACAAACACCACCAACCCCTTGTCCCCATCAGAATTTTGATTTGTGGTGATCACCCCAATTCTTTATAGCATCTGTGCTATTATCCCCAACAGTGCACTTAAGTAAATGAGACCAGTCATGATTTTTGGACCACAACCATTTCAAAAGATGTATAAATTCACTTCATAAGAACCCTGTTAGATGTGATGATTGGATAAGAACTAGCTAGACAATCTCATCACCCATCTCATTTGATTGATAGACTGGAATGAAATGATGAATCAAGAAAAGAAATGCTGAAATGGGTTTTCATTTCATTATCCTGAATTCAAATTAAACACTTGTTTACAGTGCACAAATGGAATCCACTGGTTCTTTTGTATGATCTCCAAACCTTAATGGTGGCAATTCTCGTAGTATCACAATTGACATTGATGGCCAATGATGGAATGTTAAAGCAGTTAAAGACTCAACTTCCCCAGGGAGGTCTTTGTCTTCTCCTTTCCCCTCTCTAGGTTGGGGACCTACTGTTGGGACCTGGTGGAGCATTAATATAAAAATCTATCTTATCAATTCCGTTATAATGGAAGTGTAATTGGAGATTATTTTCTTTTCTTAAACTCTCTCGAAGGCATTAAATTCCCTAGCTCCTCTACAAATGTTAATTGGGGAGATGAACCTCAAATCCCCCAAAAAAAAAATCAATCCCTTAGTCCGAGCATCAGATGCTCCAACCAAGGGACTGGGGCGGAGGGGATTGATTTAAAAAAAAAAAACAAAAAAATCGACATTGATAAAGGAAGAGAGGTTATAAAGGAAAAGGAATACATGACATACATGTATATTACATTTATGGGAGTTCGTTCAACTCTTTGTAACACAGAAGGCAACATTTATGGGAGTTCGCAACATTTATGGGAGTTCGTTCAACTCTTTGTAACACAGAAAGCAACAACAACAACAAAAAATGTCCACAGCAAAGTAGAGGAACTAGCAGATTGGTAGAGGAGCTCCATTCCATTCCTTGAGACAATTGAGTAGAGGGTCAATGATCTTCCCTTGGCACATAGCTGTGAACACCTTATCGAAATCCTCTCCAGGTGACTTCACCTTCTCTCCCGTGAGCAGAGCAGTTTCCAATTCCTCCCTAACAAACTTGTATAGAGGATACGATCTACACTCCTCAATCTGGTTTTTGATCGCTGCGTTCCCGCTCTCCACCGCGCTCCTCGTCGCCTCCACTTCTTTTGGTAAAACCGCCTTCAATTCCTCCTCGAAAGCACTGATTTTCTGGAAAATGGAACTGCTAGGGTTCTTCTCTTCCTCACCGTTTTTCAAAGCGTGCTCGACGAGGACCTGTCTCAGCTTCTGCATTAATGGATAGGTGGCGCTGCAAGGATCGTCAATGTAATCAAACAATTGCTCCCGATCCACCACCAAAAGTAGATCTTTCTCACAGAACCTCGATGGGTGGAGCTCACCATTCACTCCCATGATCAGAACCTTCTTTGCTACTTGACTCACTGTGTTCTTCACTGTGTGCTTCAAATTATCCTCCAAATGTCTCAAATCGACGGCTTGGCAGAGCGCCACCAAGAATGTCGAACACATGAGCTTCAAGATCTCCATTGCTTCTACCGTTTTTCGAGAAGAGATGAGACCCAAGGAATTAACATCTTGATTGTGCTGCTCTGCGCTCTGGACATGATTGGTGACTGGGTTTGCCAAGAATTGAAGCTCTGAGCAGTAAGAAGCCATGGCAATCTCTGCACCTTTGAAGCCATAATCCAAACTAGGGTTTCGGCCACCGGAGAGATTCGAAGGAAGACCATTATTGTAGAAATTGTTAACCAATTCGGAAAATTGAGCGAAGAGGAGTTTTCCGATGGATCCGATAGCTAAGCGGGTATTATCCATGGACACTCCAATCGGGGTTCCTTGGAAATTGCCACCATGGAGGGCCTTGTTGCGTGACACGTCAATCAAAGGGTTGTCGTTAACTGAGTTGATCTCACGTTCGATTGATTTCGTGGAGGATCTTATCACTTCGACCAGTGGGCCCAACCATTGTGGAGATGTACGGAGAGCATAGCGATCTTGCTTGGGTTTCTGCAAGGGGTCCATCTCGTGTAGCTTTTTTGCTGCTCTAACATAAGAGCTACCGTCCAATATGTATTCCATGATGGCGGCTGCTTCAATTTGACCTGGGTGATGTTTCAATTTGTGGGTCAGATGGTCTGTAAATTCCAGTTTACCCTGCATCACCTCAGCAAAGATAGCTGATATAACTTCAGCAAGGACGGCCAGGATGTTAACTTCAAAGACGACCACTGATGCTAGTCCTGATCCAACGGCTGTACCGTTCACGAGAGCCAAACCCTCCTTAGGTTCCAATTCATAGAATCCGTGGTCAATCCCAGCTGCACTAAAGGCATCGGCAGCATTAAGCCATTGTCCATCTGGGCCCCTTGCTTTGGAGTTAGGCCTGCCTGTTAAGAGCCCTGCAATGTAAGATAAAGGGACGAGATCTCCTGAGGCAGTGATGGTCCCACGCAGTGGCAAGCATGGAGTGACGTTGGTGTTTAAGAACTTGGCCATGGTTTCCAATATCTCAAACCGGATACCCGAGTAGCCTTGAAGGAGTGTGTTGATCCGAACCAGCAAGGCTGCCCTTGTGGCCGAGTTTGGTAATGTGTGGCTAGATTCTGTCTCGTTCCCAAAGACTCCAGCATTCAAGAACCTGAGATCATGTGACACAATAAATTGGTAAATGGTCGATGTACATTAACAATTTCCATCAACTCAAAATCCAAACCCGAAACCAGCTCAGCAGCTTTCACTATCGCTGACAGTATTTATCTAATTTGGTAGGCAAGGGCCCACCAAATGAGGTGGCATTTAAGGACTTATGATTTACTTTGTAAAGTATCTCACCAACCTCCCTCCTTGAAGGGGACCTGAGTTATGTTCTACATTATACATTAGACAGGAAATTTTATTTTTAAATTTCAATAAAAAAAAATCAAAGATGGACCCTCTTCTAATGAAAAAATAAACCTATAGCCTGACCCCAACTCAATGAAAAAAAAATAAAAAAAAAATAAAATAACCGCAAAATTATATTCTCAGCTTAGTTTTATCTCGATGATAAATTTATATTTAAATAGAAATTTTAAAAGCTTTTTAGAAAGAAAAAACAATCATGGCCATATATCATTTTGAGATACCTATCTAACCAACAGGGGGTTGGTCCAAGTGGTAAGCAGCTTTGTTCGCTTAAGAGGATTCGGGTATTGAATCCTTGTAGATGCAAAAAATCCTCGCTAAGAGACTCACCCACCACAGCCAAGTGTGCGATGCGGGTCGAACCACCGGTTTATAAACCGGGGTTGGCAAACCAAAAAAAAAAAAAAACCTACCAAACACTTAAACGGTGAAGGAAGATTAACATTTTTTTTAAAAAAAATTAACCTTGAAAGAGAAAGCATTAACAATAAATACCTAAAAAGTTAGAAAAACATCGTTTTTAAGTACAGCTTTTGAAGGCAAGCTAGGATTCTTAAGGATCACCTAACCCAGATCAGTTGCAGATTGGTTTCAAACCTTAATTAGAAGCTTGAAATATTTGGACAAACATAGTTGATTTTGGAATTAATTTACAGAAATAATTTTCAGACCTGATGAGTTCTTTCTGAAGGGCACCTCCTTGGTTAGTTCTCCTGTGTGAAGTGGCACCAAATCCAGTAGTAACACCATAGCTGTCTGTCCCTTTGTTCATGCTCTCCATAACCCAATCGCTGCTGGCTTTAACTCCAGCTCTCGCCGTCTCCGAAAGCTTCACCGTTACGCTGCCGTCACCGGTGGCTTCTCGGGTGGCGATTGCAGCCACCTGTGCTACGGTGAGTGTCTCACCACCAAGATTGATGAGAGGCTTCCGGTACTCAGCCACCATACGCTTCACCTCATCAAGGTGACTTCCTTTGAGACCTTCTGCTGCCATTCCCCAGTTTAAAGGGTCTTCAAGGCAGATTGAAAATTGCTCATTTCCAGTTTTCTTTGCAAATTCCATTTCCTCTCTTCTTCTTCTTCTTGAATGAAAGAATATAAACTTACAAACAAACACTCCTCACTCTACAGCTGAAGAAAAGAAGGAAATTCAAGAATTTTATTGGTGAATTTCCTGAGTTGGTTGAGCTGAGAGAAGTCCTTAAATAGAGGCTACGAGACGAGAGAGTTGGGTGAGGATGAAAATGCGTTAGTTGAAAATGTCTCAGAGCCGTATGATCTTCATGTTGTTGTAGGGTTTAGATGTTTCCACGTAGGATCGTATGTGAACACGTCAGATCCATAGGTCCCTGTACTGATGAGGATTTTCACTCGTTAGAACTCGGGTTGGTGAGACTATTTCAGAGATTTTCTCATTTGGTCATTAATTATAATCTTTCTAAATTAGGCATAATCATTTGTCATTATTTCGTGTTCTAATTAATTTGTTCCGGCATTTAAAAAGACCAACATACCCTCATAGTCTAGATTGAAGTTGGTATGTTTAGATGGTAATTTAATGATACTATACGATTTTACTCGATCATGTTATATGATCAAATCAATTTTGGGTCAAATCAACAAATAAAAGTATAAGAGGACAAGTAGGGTTCGAAGCGGGACAAAGGAAAGGAAAATGAAATGATAGGGAAAAAACCAGGAAATCCAAACAGTGTGATAAGGCGTGAAAAACGATCAATTTATGCTCCTCTACATTTGACATTTCCCATGCATTTATTTCCCTGCGGTTTCCCATCTGTTCAATCTGATGGTCTTCCCAAATGGAATTTCCAGGGAATGTGATCGGATTTTCCAGGTAATTATGGAGAATGCCACGACGACCGTCTTCAGAAATCTCAACAACCCAAGTCAAGAAATTTCTTTACTTTTTGTTTTTAATATTTTTCTCAAATCACTATGCTTCAACAACCCTTGAAGGGACCATTACTGTATATTTTTTTCTCCTTGAGAAAACAACATAATTAGAGTTTATTATATATATGTGTAAAACTTAAAATAAACTCTTAGGTATTTGATGGGGGAATCCGGATCAACGACCCCGACGGGAGTACAAAGTGCTCACCGACGCTTTCTGACCACAAAAACCAATGGGGCCCACGGGGAAAAACACTTTTTGAAAAAAATAAAAAAAATAAAAAAAAATTTTCACTGGTAGGACCCACTGGTTTTTGTGGTCAGGAAGCCATGGGGGAGCACAGAGAGTGCTCCCCCAATGGGAAGTACAAAGTGCTCCCGACGATTCCTGACCACAAAAACTAGTGAGGCTCAAGGTGAAAAACACTTTTTGAAAAAAATAAAAAAAATAAAAAAACTTTTTCACCAGTGGGACCCACTGGTTTTTGTAGTCAGAAAGCCATGGGGGAGCAGCTCCCCCGACGTGGAGTACAAAGTGATCCCCGATGCTTTCTGACCACAAAAACCAGTGGGGCCCATGGTGAAAAACACTTTTTAGAAAAAAATAAAAAAATAAAAAAGCTTTTTCACCAGTAGGACCCACTGATTTTTGTAGTCAGGAAGCCACGGGGAGATGATCCGGATTCGTTGAGGGGTGTAGGGGTGTGTAAAAAGTTTCGAAGACAATGAAACGGCTTTTGTCAGGTCTTTTAACGTATTTTATATTATTGAGCTGCATTACACACATCTCAGAAAGAGAGATAATTCATAGCGACCAACCCAAAGGTGACATGCTTCACGCTGGGAGGAAAACGACTGCAGAGTTTGATCCAAATAATCTCTAGTGATCGAGCAAGAAAACAAAACAACAAATCCAAAAAAAAAAAAAAAACTGTCTTTCCTTTTTCAGCAATAAGAGATGAAAGTCAAAAAAAAAGGCAGAAATGAATGTGTGGAAGAAGAAAAAAAAATACTTAAAAGCCACTGGCATGCTGGCATGCTGGCATGGAAGCTTTCACTTCAAAACAGTGACAAACATGAAACACCATGTAAGGTGTTGAAGAGCCGCATCGAGTGTAATTCAAGGCCTGGGCAAAGTAAAGGGAGAAACTGTAAGAAAAGGAAGAAATTAAGCTTAGGCCACCAACCATGTACCAAGAGGCGGCCATTAACAAATAAATCAATTGATTAAAGAATAGTAATGAAAGACAGGTGCAAGACAAAGACATTAAGCAAGAGAGTCACTTTCAAGTTTCAACACCAGAGTTTTTTTTGAAGGTGGTGGGGGTTGTTTGGTGTGGAACCCATTTCACCTACCCACTTTGAGAAACAAAGACCAACCATCCAGTTCTTCCCGTGCAATAACTAAACATAAAACCTATCTCTCTTACTCTATCTCTTTGGATGAAGTGTTTGGTTGGATATCTTTCTTTTCCATTTTTTTTCTTTTCCTTTTGATTTCCTCTCTCTGATACTGTTTATTTCTACACCTAACTTGAGGTTCTCCAATGGATTAAGAAACTTAGTAGATGGGAGTATTGTGATCATCAACTTATCCTATATCTAAATAGAAGAATGGATATCAACATGTTGAAGTAATTCCATGCAATGCTTCTCTGGATTTATTAATTAGTTTTAGGTTTTTATTCTGACGTATCTGATGTTGGTGAGTAGTGATGAACAATGAATGGGAGGTCACCTTCCTGGATCCGAAGCCAAGCATTTGTCACCGAAATAGAAGGTGGGTTGTAGCTGTTAGGTCTTCAAGGAAAGCTGCCTTTGACATATATATAGAACATGAACAAGTGATTGGACAAGATTTGTTGCATCCAAATCTGACCCTCTAAGGTGAGCTTTGGTTGAACTTTGAGATCCATCCAGATGAATTGCAGTAATTTGATTTCAGTTGTTTTCAGTTACCTTTGACTGACTGTGGTAGATTCAGGGTTTATATGGAGTAACCTAAGGTAGAACGTCCATTAAATCTTCTATGATGGTCTTCTTTTTTTCTGATACAAAGGCGCTTTTATATATAGGAAAATTGGGGATGGGGATACTAGATTTGATCTTTTCTATGATGGTCTTGATCTTCTCCTTACTTAACATGTCGGCATGATATTCAGTTACCATATCTGTATGGTAAATTCCTAGGTTAATGCATCATTCACGCTGATATGTTGCCGAGTGTTTCATTTGAGGTAGATATAGTGCTAGATTAGTGGTCTCTTCTAATTACGGCTATGGGTACACTCGTGCTGTCGTTCTTCTCTAGCATTGTTCTTCCATTATTCCGAGGTCATAGGGTCAAACCCCCAGTCCACATTAGTTTTCCTAGTCAAAAGGCTAGGAACTAATATAACTTATTTTAGATTTTTATTAAACATCATCTTGCACAAATTTCTTCAATCCCAAACCGATGGCCATGTCGTTCTTCTCTAGCATTGTTCTTCCATTATTCCGAGGTTATAGGGTTTATAAAGGATAAGCATTTTGAATTCAAATTCAAATTCAAATCCACCGTAATGATCTTATCTCCAATCGATCAAGAAGAGTTTGACTTGCGGTTAATGTGTCAATAAGTTGTAGAGTTTGATTGTAAACAAGTTGTAATTTAAATTCAAATATTCATATTGTAGTTTAAATAATATTAATATGACTCTCCCACTCACGAATTTGAGTGTGGAAGAATTATCTCTCAATTGAGTTCTCTCTCAAATAAAATTCTAACTTGGTAAGTTTTTCAACCTCTGACCACTATCCACATGATCCTCAAGACCTTCTCTTCTCCCCACAATGAGCGTATCTGCTTCCTCGAGCTCCACCACTGCCGTGGCTTGTTTTATTATTTCACCTACAAATATCATTTTTCTCTTACCTGTAAAGCTTGATCGAAGCAATTATCTCCTATGGAAATCACAATTTTTCCCTTTACTTCATGCACATGACCTTTATGGCTATGTCGATGGAACCAATTCAACTAAACCTCCCAAGCAGCCTTCCTGCTCTCACTCCAATCCCACCATAGTTACAGCTATAGAACAAAATTCCGTTGAAACTTGCCAAATTTCTTATTTTGAAAATCTCGAAATGAAAAACTAGGGGACAAAAAAAAAATCTCAAGTTTCAATTGAAACACTCGAAATTTCGTTGAAACCTCAAAACCTGGTTCAACACAGCTGAACCAGCTTGGTTCATGAGAAAAAAAAATTCCCAAATTTCGTGAGAAACATAAGAAATTTCGTGAAAACTTGAGAAATTCCATAGAAACTTAAGAAATTTCATGGAAATCTGAAACTTTTTCCCGCAAGTTTTGTAGCTTTCCCAAATTTTCAATTTTTTTTTTGTTTCTTTCATGTTTTCCCAAATACCACAACAAATACCCTTTTCATTAGGACTTCCCTATCCAAATTGCGTATTCCCTCAGACTAGTTATCTCAGGCATGTTGATGATCAGACTTATAAAGTTACAGTTGTTGAGTACTTTGAAAACCATATGAATAAAATGTGATGGGATGTCTATGTTTGTTGGTTGGAGTTGAGGATGTTACAAGCATAGTACTACTCAGCTCACAAGATAGATCCACTCTTGGCACTAAGTTGTACTTTCCTTTTTAAGTGTTAAGTTTTGGAGGACTCAATCGGTTAACACCGAAGCCTTTTGAATTGATTGTATTGCTACACCCTTCATTTCATATGCCTCCATTCAAAAGAGGTTTGGTGTCGAAAATATGATTTGCATTGAAAATTTGAAATTTGATTCAAGTTACATCTTAAAATTGCAACTATAATAACAGCTAAGGATAGAACTTTTTAGATGTCTCGCATTCCATGATCGGTCAAGCTCAGGATCAATTGTTAGATTCTTCAACTTATAGGCCCCCGAACCTATTGATTTCATGATCATGTATAGTCCTTCCCATGAAGGATCCAATTTCCTTTGATGACGAGGATCAGATGCTAGGATGTTTCTGAGAACTAAATCTCCCAAACGGTATTGTCTGTACTTCACTTGGGCATTATAATGTGATGCAAAATTCCTTTGGTAGTGCTGAGTTCGAGCAATGGCTCTCGTTCGGACTTCGTCAAGCAAATCTAAGCTATCAATCAAGCCTTGCTCATTAGCTTTTTCTTTGAACTCCCATTCTCTAAGGGTCCTTGCCATTACTTCTACTGGAGCCAAAGCTTTTGATCTGTAAGCCAATTTGAACGTAGTTTCTCATGTTGGTGTGCAAACCGTTGTTCTGTAAGCCAAGAGAACGTTCGAGAGTTCCTCAACCCACAAAGTTTTATTGAATTCTAATCTCTTCTTGACTCCATCCAACAGAGTTCGGTTTGTCACTTCCCTCCTTCTGGAGTGTTGTTAATAGTCCTCCCTCCAGAGTGCCATTTTCCTCTGTAAACCTCGTTTCTCCATTTAAGTTCTGATGCAAGGTGAGTCATCCAACTCTTGCCACTCACCAAATCCACCAAACCCCCTCCCCACCAGATTTTGCAGACATAAATGAGCCTCTTATCCTAGAGGATGATAAAGAAGAGAGGCTGGACTGACAAGAGGAACTAGTTCTTGCAAGGAAAATCCTTGCTGGTAGACCATATTGGAGACAAGCAGTCACGGAAGGGCTTGTAAAGGCATGGCATCTTCTCCATGGATTTCATATTGATCAAGTTGCAGAACATTGCTATACGTTTCAGTTTAAACACAAGTTGGGCATTGAAAATGTGTTACAAGGAGAACCATGGACTGTAGCAAGTAATCTTATTATATTGGAGCGGTGGTCAAGTGAAGCTCTGTGCAGCTTTCTCCCGACGAACCTTTGGATTCACATTCATAAAGTGCCGATTGAGCTGTTCAAGTTGGAATTGGCTGGAAGTTAGCTCAAAAACTGGGTACACCAAGTAAAGTTCTGCAGATTCAAGGTGATGGCGGCACTCTATGGAAGCATTTTTTAAATGTCGTATTAACATGGATGTGCATCGTCCATTAAAAGAGAATATCCGGATTCAGAGAAGGAATGGTACGTCATAATTTTTTTTTGTTCAATATGAGCGATTACCTGTGTTCTGTACTCTGTGTGGTATCCTGGGTCATGATGAAATGTACTGTGAAACCTTCCATAATTCTCAGATCTCTCACACAAGAACCCACCATTGCAATGTTCATCAATGTCCAGAAGCCCCCCAACCATCAATTGGCGGTAATGTGAGAGCTAGTATACCCCCGATGAGATTGATACTCCAAGCTCCTATTGTTGATGGTAGAACTCCGGTGAGTTCCTCTTCCAATGGTCAAAGACCAATGAACAGTGAGTTTAATAACCCCAAGACAAACTTCCATCTAACACTAGCAAATACAAAGCTGCCACCACCTCTCTCTCACATAAATGCTACTACACGGTCCCAATACACATGGCCCAAAGTCTTGCAACTTGCTCCTCCTTCCTCAAGTCAGCACCTAAACACCACCCAGTCAACTCAGCCTCCCCATTGTCCCCTATCCATCACTTTTATCACATCATGACAACTAGGGGCGGACCCACAAAGGGGCCGATGGATTTTTTTTACTTTTTTTTATAATTCCATAAGCTTTTCACTTTTTCAATTATTTTTTTTTATTTTTTCAGTTTTTTTCTCTTCTCACATGTGAAATGTCACTATTTGCCCCCTTCAATATTGAAAACAATTTTTAAAGGTAAAATAATGGGTATAATTGTCATCTCTAGTTAAAAACTAACTCTTCATTCCCTATTTATTCTCCCCTTTCTTTTCTCTCACACCTTTTCTTTTTACTTATTAGAAATTCAAAATGTCATTTTGAATTAGAAACTAATTCCTCAATCACTATTCATCCTCTCATGTCTCTCATCTCTCCCCTCTCCTCTTTTCTTCCTATTTATTCTTCTTCCCTTCCTATAAGCGTTAGTTAAGGAAAATTTGGGGAAAAATTTTCTCCACAATTAGATACTCTTTCTTTTTCTCAATTTATTTCTTGTTTATATTTTTTTTTCATTTTTTTTCTTTGTTATTCTTTATTTGATTTTATATTCTTTGTTTCTTTATTTCTTCTGCAATTTTTTATATTTGATTTTATATTATAAATAAAATGTTTACAGTTAGTAAAGTAACTAACTACCATTGGTTTGCATCTCTTACCTAAAAAAAATTGGTCTACATATGACTTTTTAGGGTTGGAAGTCATGTGTATTTTTTTTGTACTGATGCTTTAATTTACATATATCTTGTTGAAAAAAAATATCATTATCAATAATTTACCCATTTTTGTCAAATATATGTGGGCATATTCCTTAATATAATAAAATAATTCATAGGTGGGACCCCCAATGGGTCTTATAAGGGCCCACACAATATGTGCGGCGAAAAAGCATTTGTGCTTCCCCAATCTAGACATCCATTCTTCGGCCACCCCAATATTCAATCCTGAGTCCGCCCCTAATGACAACAACCCCTATTCCACCCACTCATGGCATGACTCTTGGCACACATCAACTTACGGATGTGTTGCAAGCTCAGCTCAACCAAAATCCAAATGTGGTAATCCAGCTCACTACCCTTCTGCCAATGCTCTCTAAAGTAAATATCCAACAAGCTTCCTCCCAATACAATATGAGCCCACCCATTTGCCATAGCCCACAGTCCAACAATTTAAGTTTGGAACCTCCCTTACTTATTGAAACATATGGCAGCCCAACCCAAATGGACCCAAATCCTTGTTTGACCCAATGCTTGCAAGCCCAAAATCAACTAAACCCAAAAGAGCTTAATTTAACCCATGAACTGAATACTTTAATCCCTCCACCTGAGTCAGCCTTTCTTCAACCTCAGAACAATAAAAAGCAACCATCGAATATTAGAGCAACCTCTTAAACCTTCCAAAACCCACTCCTAACCAACCTTTGAGGAAAATTTTTGGATGTAAGAGAGAAAAATCTTCAATAGAAGAGGAGGACACTACAGCTATGGATCATGATCTGGTAAATGCATAAGAACATTTTTTAATGAAGAACCCTTTGGTGGTTGGGGGAAAAACCCTAAGAGGCCCCATGAAACTCATTTCATGGAACTGTCAAGGCATAGGGAGCAACTTTGATAGTTCTGGCCCTCACTAGTCTCTCAAGAAGAATCAAACCTAATTTTATATTTCTAATGGAAACCCATTTCTCTGAAAAGAAAATAATGGTGCTAGAGCGTAAATTGAAGATGGACAACTCTTTCTCCGTTCCCTCTGTGAATGTTGCAGGTGGTCTCTTGGTGCTGTGGAATGATGAAGTTCATGTGCAAATTCTCTATGCAGATCAAAGGATTATTGACACCAGAGTTTACCCAAAAACTGAAGCGAATTTCTATCTTACTTTGGTTCATGGAGAGCCTGTAAGGGAGAAGAGCTACTTGGTTTGGGAAAAGTTGAAAGATCTAAGGAGAGACAGAGATGAAGCTTGGGCTTGCACAAGTGATCTTAATTCTTTTTTGCAATGTACAGAGAAACAAGGTGGACTTAGAAATAATGCTAAGGACATGGGAATGTTTAGAGGTTTCCTTGATGCATGTCACTTATTTGATATAAAGTCTAAAGGAGCTGTCTTTACTTGGTCTAATAAAAGAAAAAGATATGGAAACATAAAAATTAAATTAGACAGATAGGTGGCCAATGAAGCTTAGGAAAGACAGTTTGCAAATGTTGAAGTGATAGTTCAAAGCACCATTGGTTCATACCATCTTTCCATTAGTCTAGACACTGTTGGTCAAATGCCTAAAGGTTAAGAGACCTTTCCATTTGAAGCAATGTGGTTCATGCATGATTAAATGCAAAAATATTGCAAAACAAGCCTGAAAAATTCCCACCCACGGCAAGGCTTTTGAAGTAATTCAACAAAAAAATAGAAGTTGTTAGCAGGTGTTTACTCACTGGAATAAGAAGGTATCTGGTAAAATTCAAAAGAAAATTGAAGAGTTACTAGCCGAATTGGAAGTGCTTCAAGATGCCCCACCTTCAGAGGCAAACCAGAGTAGAGAGGATGAAGTTCAGGCTCAATTGCAATTAGCATTTCAAAGAGAAGAAATACATTAGATGCAAAAAGCTAAGCTTCGAGATCGAAATACCAAATTCTTTCATACTTGGGCTATTCAGAGAAGAAAACATAACAAAATCCTTGCTCTTAAAAATGAAGATGGTGATTGGAAACTGAAAAGGGGATTAAGGAACTTATTCAAAATCAAAACAACAACATTTTTTCATCTCAATAGGTAGATGAGGAAGCTCTTAAGTTGGCTTTGTTGGCTTTGCCAAGGCTTGTGACTACAGAGATGAACGATTATCTTGATGCCACTCCTACGAAGAAGGAAATCAAAGAAGTTATTTGGGATATGGCTCCTTTAAAATCTCCAGAGCCGGATGGACTTCCTCCTGCTTTCTATAAAAAAATTTGGGATTTGGTAAGTCCAGATGTCATTAAATTTGTTCTTGAATTCTTTAGCTCTGGTTGCATGTCCTTTGCTTCAAATGTTACTTATATCTATTTAATCCCTAAGGTAGATCAGCCTAAGATAGTGGATCAATTTAAACTCATAAGCCTTTGTAATGTCACTTCTAAAGTCATTAGCAAGATCCTGGTTACAAGGCTTAATGTGCATCTTGATACCATTATATCACCACCTCAATCGGCTTTCATTCCCCCAAAGACTTATATCTGACAATGTTTTGATGGCACATACGGCATTTCATTATATAAGGAAGAAGAAAAAAGGGGGAAAATTTTGATGGCCATGGCCATTAAACTTGATATGAAGAAAGCATACGACATGATGGAGTGAAAATTCACTGAAGAGGTCATTACTACTTTGGGCTTTTCTAGGAAATGGATAGATATGGTAATGTCTTGCATTACATCTGTTACATAAAGCATCCTTGTTAATGGCATTCCCCAACCCAACATCACTCCAAGTAGGGGTATCAGACAAGGAGATCCCCTCTTCCTTGCAATCTTTGTCCTATGTGCTCAAGCAATGAGTGGTATTATAATGGAAGCAGAGAAGAATGGGTTCATCCATGGTATCAAGGTCAGAAATAGAAGCTCCCCCCTTTCTCATTTGCTATTTGCAGATGATAGTATCTTATTTGCTGAAGTGGGACTTAAGAAAGTGCACAACCTGAAAGCATATTTAGACTTTTATTGTCTAGCTAGTGGTCAAAGTATAAACTGTCACAAACCTCTTTGACTTTCAGCCCAAACACCCCTTCTAAGATGAAAAGGTGGTTCTCTAAAATCCTTAAGATTCCACATGAGGAGGGACCAAAAAAATATCTGGGGTTACCAGTGGAGTTTGGGATGGTTAAGAACTTATTTAGAGAGGTGGAGGAAAAGACCCAGGCCAGAATTCAAGGTTGGAAGGGCAAGCTTCTCTCCGATGCTTGTAAAGAAATTATGGTGAAGTCAATTGCATTGAGCAGCCTTAATTATGCTGCATCACATTTCAAATTGTCTACTTCATACCACAAGAGATTAAAGTGTGCTAATACTCAATTTTATTGGGGGCAACAAAGAGCATGATAGGAGACTTTGTTGGGTTTCCTAGAGGAGAATGAGCAAATCAAAAGATAAAGATGGGTTGTGTTTTAGAGATCCTGAGCTTCAAAATAGAGCTTTTCTATGTTAAGCTTGCTTGGAAGTTATGATCTAAACCTCACTCTTATTGGACTGAATTTTATAAACAAATTTGCTACCCTCATTGTAGTTTTTTTGAAGCTAAAATTATCTCCAATCCCTCTTGGGCATGGAGAAGGATTCTTGAATGAAGAAATGTTCTAATGAATGGCTTATTGTGGAGAATTGGCATAGAGGACAAGATTAGGATTTGGGAGGACAATTGGTCACCAAAAAATCTTGGTTTCAAGCTTCTTCATCCTAACACTAGATCATATCAAGTTACTTGGGTGGTTGAATTGATTGATCAAACAAACCGGGTTTGGAAAGAAGACTTGATTAGAAGTTGTTTTCATGTTGAAGATTTTGAAGCCATTCTTAACATTAAGATTGTTCTTTCCTAGGGGAAGATAAGCTGGTTTGGGGATTGACTAATAATGGTTTGTTATCAATAAAATCAGCTTATCATTTGTTATGTGATTTGAAAGATAGCGAAATGTCCCAACTAAGAAGTGCAGATTTTCATCAAATACAAGTTCCTAAGGAGGTGTGGAAGTCTATGTGGAATTGTAAAGCCCCGCCAAAGCTTTAAACTTTCCTTTGGAGGGCTCTCTCGGGTGGTTTAGCTAGTGTTGTATCTTTAAGAAACAAGAATTTGATAAATGATGCTAGTTGCCCTAGATATGGAGAGAAAGAAGAAATTGTGGAAGACATTCTTCTTGGATTGTTCAATCATTAGAGCTATGTGGCATTCTTACCCTCTTGGTTTCCCTTTCTAATGTCTCTCTCTCTCTCTCTCAGGTTTCATTCAAGCTTGGAGAACAGTTGGAAAAGATAAACAACATATGCATAGAATTTCATGTCTTTCTTCCTTCATCTGTTGGGAACTTTGGCAAACTCGAAATAGGCTTCTATTTGAAGGGGCAACTTTTTCTCCTAATCATATAATTCAGCAAGCCTTAAAGGAAGCTAGAGATTATACAAACGTTGTTCGGTTTCTAGATGTGAAGAGTGAGTCTGCTGCCACTGTGACTACCTCAAACCAATCTTGGACACCCCCTCCTACAGGGGTTCTCAAATTGAACTCGGATGTTGCCCTCAAGAATAAGAATGGAGGTTTGGGTTTTGTCTTTAGAGATCATAGGGGAGCTCCTTCAGTTGCGGTCTCGATTCCTTCTCACTTCTCTTCACCTATCGAGGGTGAAGCCTTGGCAATTCGAGAGGGTCTTCTTGCTGTAGCTGCGGAGGGGTTTGATTATCTCATGGTAGAAAGTGATTGTTAGCAGTTGATCAATATTCTTAACTCTCAATTGCATACCTCTCTTCATTTTTTTTGTCTTATAGTCTTCACTTTGTTCTTAGGGAATGCAATTTAGTTGCTCATTCTCTAGCTGGAAATGCAGTTATCTTGACAGGGAGGACTAATTGACCAAATTCCACTACTTGGTTGTTGGATCTATGTAATTTCTAACACCTTATCTTGCCCCTGTTCTTTGAAATGAATGTTAGTTCACCAAAAAAAGAATTCAAATTAAACACTTGTTTATAGTGCACAAATGGAATCCACTGATTCTTTTGTATGATCTCATCCAAACCTAGATGGAGGCAATCTCGTAGTATCATAATCAACATTGATGAAGGAAGAGAGGTAATAAAGGAAAAAGACTTGCTGACATACATATATATTACATTTATGGG
Organism: Hakea prostrata; assembly: GCF_041222555.1. NCBI lineage: Eukaryota > Viridiplantae > Streptophyta > Magnoliopsida > Proteales > Proteaceae > Hakea > Hakea prostrata. The sequence goes on from NC_142601.1 coordinate 6,522,371, forward strand.
AGTTCACCTCATTGTAACACACAAGGCAACAAAAGCTAAGACCATTTACATAGCAGAGTAGAGGAACTAGCAGATTGGTAGAGGAGCTCCATTCCATTCCTTGAGACAATCGAGTAGAGGGTCAATGATCTTCCCTTGGCACATAGCTATGAACACCTTATCGAAATCCTCTCCAGGTGACTTCACCTTCTCTCCCGTAAGCAGAGCAGTTTCCAATTCCTCCCTAACAAACTTATACAGAGGATACGATCTGCACTCCTCAATTTGGTTTTTGATCGTTGCGTTCCCGCTCTCCACCGCGCTCCTCGTCGCCTCCACTTCTTTTTGTAAAGCTGCCTTCAATTCCTCCTCGAAAGCACTGATTTTCTGGAAAATGGAACTTCTAGGGTTCTTCTCTTCCTCGCCGTTTTTCAGAGCGTGGTCGACGAGGACCTGTCTTAGCTTCTGCATTAATGGGTAGGTGGCGCTGCAAGGATCGTCAATGTAAGCAAACAACTGCTCCCGATCCACCACCAAAAGCAGATCTTTCTCACAGAACCTCGATGGGTGGAGCTCACCATTCACTCCCATGGTCAGAACCTTCTTTGCTACTTCAATCACTGTGTTCTTCACCGTGTGCTTCAAATTCTCCTCCAAATGTCTCAAATCGACGGCTTGGCAGAGCGCCACCAAGAATGTCGAACACATGAGCTTCAAGATCTCCACTGCTTCTGCCGTCTTTTGAGAAGAGATGAGACCCAAGGAATTAACATCTTGGTTGTGCTGCTCTGTGCTCTGGACATGATTGGTGACCGGGTTTGCCAAGAATTGAAGCTCTGAGCAGTAAGAAGCCATGGCAATCTCTGCACCTTTGAAACCATAATCCAAACTAGGGTTTCGGCCACCGGAGAGATTCGAAGGAAGACCGTTATTGTAGAAATCGTTAACCAATTCGGAAAATTGAGCGAAGAGGAGTTTTCCGATGGATCCAATAGCTAAGCGGGTATTATCCATGGATACTCCAATTGGGGTTCCTTGGAAATTGCCACCGTGGAGGGCCTTGTTGCGTGACACGTCGATCAAAGGGTTGTCGTTAACCGAGTTGATCTCACGTTCGATTGATTTCGTGGAGGTTCTTATCACTTCGATCAGTGGGCCCAACCATTGTGGAGATGTACGGAGAGCGTAGCGATCTTGTTTGGGTTTCTGCAAGGGGTCCATCTCATGTAGCTTTTTTGCTGCTCTAACATAAGAGCTACCGTCCAATATGTATTCCATGATGGCGGCTGCTTCAATTTGACCTGGGTGATGTTTCAATTTGTGGGTCAAATGGTCTGTAAATTCCGGTTTTCCCTGCATCACCTCAGCAAAGATGGCTGATATAACTTCAGCAAGGACGGCCAGGATGTTAACTTCAAAGAGGACCACTGATGCTAATCCTGATCCAGCGGCTGTACTATTCACAAGTGCAAAACCCTCCTTAGGTTTCATCTCAAAGAATCCGCAGTCAATCCCAGCCGCACGAAAGGCATCGGCAGCATTAAGCCACTCTCCATCTGGGCCCCTTGCTTTGGAGTTAGGCCGACCTGTTAGGAACCCTGCGATGTAAGATAAAGGGACGAGATCTCCTGAGGCAGTGATGGTCCCACGCAGTGGCAAGCATGGAGTGATGTTGGTGTTTAAGAACTTGGCCATGGTTTCTAATATCTCGAACCGGATACCCGAGTAGCCTTGAAGGAGTGTGTTGATCCGAACTAGCATGACTGCCCTTGTAGCCGAGTTTGGTAGTGTGTGGCTAGATTCTGTCTCGTTCCCAAAGATTCCAACATTCAAGACCCTGAGATCATGTTACACAATAAATTGGTAAATGGTCAATGTACATAACAATTTCATCAACTCAAAATCCAAACCCGAACCCGGCTCAGCAGCTTTAACTATCACTGACAATATTTATCTAATTTGGTGGGAAAGGGCCCACCAAATGAGGTGGCATTTAAGGACTTATGATTTATCATTTACTTTGTAAATAGTCTCACCAACCTCCTTCCTTCAAGATCTGTGACTGTGAGGAAAGAGACTTGAGTTCTTTACTTGTTAAGGTTAAAGTTTGGGTTATCTTCATATTTTTACACCACACATTATGGGAGAGATTCATTTCTAAATTTCAATAAGAAAAATCAAAGATAGATCATCTCATAATATGTGGTGAAGTATGAAAAGAACAAAAACATATATCTTCACCCGATTCAATGAAAGAAAAGAGAAATTTAAAATAATAATATATATACGCAAAATTATCTTCTCAGCTTAGTTCCAATGGTCTTTATTTTATTTTAACTAAATTTTAAATTAATTTTCTAAATCTACTCGATTCTTAAAATCTCTCTATTAGCCGCGTCTCTAGAATTTTACCAGAATTTCTACAGTTAACGCTGGGAGATATGCAAGTAATTAAATTTCGGTTTTGGGTTTTATCTCGATGATAAATTCATATTCAATACAAATTTAAAAGCATTTTTGAAAAAAATCATGGCCATATACAATCTAAGTAATACCTACCAAACAGTTAAACGGGGTAGGAAGATTAAAAATGAACCTCTTTTTTTTTCTTAACCTTAATTAGAAGCTTGACATGTTTGGACAAACATAATTGATTTTGGAATTAATTTACAGAAATAATTTTCAGACCTGATGAGTTCTTTCTGAAGGGCACCTCCTTGGTTAGTTCTCCTGTGTGAAGTGGCACCAAACCCAGTAGTAACACCATAGACGTGTGTCCCTTTGTTCATGCTCTCCATAACCCAATCGCTACTGGCTTTAACTCCAGCTCTCGCCGCCTCCGAAAGCTCCACCGTTACTCTGCCGCCACCGGTGGCTTCTCGGGTGGCGATTGCAGCCACCTGTGCTACAGTGAGTGTCTCACCATCAAGATTGATGAGAGGCTTCCGGTACTCAGTCACCATACGCTTCACCTCATCAAGGTGGCTTCCTTTGAGACCTTCTGCTGCCACTCCCCAGTTTAAAGGGTCTTCAAGGCAGATTGAAACATGCCCAGTTCCAGTTTTCCTTGCAAATTCCATTCTTCTTCTTCTTCTTCTTCTTCTTCTTCTTGAATGAAAGAGTATAAACTTACAAACAAACACTCCTCACTCTCTTCTTCTTCTTCTTCTTCTTGAATGAAAGAGTATAAACTTACAAACAAACACTCCTCACTCTACAGCTACTACGTGAAACAGAAGCAGAATTAAGCAGAAAAGATAATCAAAACCAGAGAAGAAAAGAAGGAAATTCAAGAATTTTATTAGTGAATTTCCTGAGTTGGTTGAGCTGAGAGAAGTCCTTTAAATAGAGGTTACTAGACGAGAGAGTTGGGTGAGGATGAAAATGGGTTAGTTGAAAATGTCTCAGGAAGAAATTAAGCTTAGCCCGCCAACCATGTACTAAGAGGCCATAAACGAATAAATCAATTCATTAAAGAATAGGTGCAAGACAAAGATAGTAAGCAAGAGAGTCACTTTCAAGTTTCAACACCAGAGTTTCTTTTGAAGGTGGTGGGGGGTTGTTTAGTGTGGAACCCATTTCACTTACCCACTTTGAGAAACAATCTGTCTCTTTCACTCTTGTTTGGTTGGATATCTTTCTTTTCCATTTTTTTATCTTTTCCTTGTGATTTCCTCCCTCTGATACTTTTTATTTCTACACCTAACTTAGGTTCTCCAATGGATTAAAAAATTTAGTAGATGGGAGTATTGTGACATTACCTTATCCTGTATCTAAATAGAAAAATGGATATTAACATATTGAAGTAAATCCATTGACATAAAATAAAGAAATATATGAGACAGAAAAAGAAAAAAAAAATAGAACGAGATCAATCAAACTTTCCATTGAGTTAAGTGCATTACATATTTATAGTAGAAGTAGTACCTTCTCTGATAAAGAAATATCAAAGTTTACGAAGAAATAGAATATATGGTTCTTGAAAACAATAAAATGTTCTTGATATGGAAGGATAGATTGTCGTCCAAGATAGAAGGTGCATAGAATGGAAATATTGAATGCAAATATTGTGTATTGAGATAACTGTGATATTCAATTAAGATGGGAATGTATATCACCAAGATTGCATGTTGAAGTGATTGAGATCTTCAATTGAAAGTATTATCTATTTGGAGGTGAATCGGGTGATGAACATCCACAATCAATATTATTTATAACATTCTCCCTTGAATGTCAATCAATAGATAATGTAGATCATTAAAACATTACTAAGAAAAAACCATGTCAGAAAAATCTTAGTGAAAGAAAAAGAAAATACATATCTAAATAATAAATATCACTAGTTGTCTCATTAAAAACCTTACTAGGAAAACCCAATGGGACAAAACCTTAGTGAAGAGAAAAAGAGTGCAACATGTATTTTATTCTTCATGATGATAATATCAGTGAATATCTTTGAGTCTGCATATCTCAATATTATGTACCAATTTTTCAAAATTTGAAGTAAGCAATGCCTTAGTAAATAAATATGTCAAATTATCATTTGAGCGAATTTGTTGAATATCGATTTCACCATTTTATTGAAGATCATGAATGAAAAAGAATTTTGGTGAAATATGTTTTGTTTTATCTCCTTTGATGTATCATCCCTTCAATTGAGTTATACATGCAGTATTATCTTCATCTGATACTGTTGAAACCCCTTTTTTATAATGAAAGACCACATGTTTCCTAGATGTGTTGAGTCATTGATCTTAACCAAACACATTCTCAATTTGCTTCATAAATCGCTATTATCTCTGCATGATTTGAAGAAGTTGAAGCTATAGTTTGTTTTATTGGATGCTATGAAATAGCTATATTTCCATTTGTAAATAAATAACCTGTTTGAGATCTAGCTTTGTGTGGATTAGATAAATATCATGCATTTGCATAACGAGTAAGTTGATGTCCACATTCATTTAAATAAAATAATCTCATGTTAATAGTTCCTCAAAGGTACCGAAATATATGTTTAACACCATTTCATTGTCTTCGTGTTGGAAAAGAGCTAAATCTTGCTAATAAATTTGTAGAAAATTATATATCCGATCTTATACTATTAACAAAATACATTAATGCCCCAATTGCATTGAGATATGGTATTTCAAGACCAAGAAGTTCTTCGTTATTTTCATGGGGTCAAAATGAATTTTTCTTTATGTCGAGCAATCTCACTACTGTCATAGTACTCAATTGATGTATTTTATCCATGTAAAATCGCTTCAAAACTTTCTCTATATAAGTTAATTGATGAACAAATATTCTATTCACCAAATGATCAATTTGCAAGCCAAGACAATACTTTATCTCTCTAAGATCTTTCATTTCAAATTATTTCTTCAAATAGTCTACTACTTTTTAAGCTCTTCAGGGGTTCCAATAATATTTAAGTCAACAACATATACAATTATTATAACAAAATATATCAATGTTTTTTAATAAATGCATAATAATAATTAGATCATTTTTATATCATTCATTTAGTAAATTTTCACTAAGGAGATTATACCATATATGCCATGATCATCTCTAAAGCCTTATTGAACAAACTTCCTAGGAATTTTTATGTATTTCAAACATTTTGAATCCTTTAGGAATTTTCATTTTCTGGCCATATAAATAGGCTAATAATATCCATTAGGCGCATGTCAAAATTTTCATATGGGGTTGGGGCATCCACCACAATAAAACATGTTTTCATATAATCAATGTCAAACCTTTGCGAAAATTCTTGTGTCTTAATTCATGCTTTATATATCACGATTTCATTCTTTTTCTCATTTTATTTTTGCACAAAAACTCATTTGTACCCCCACTAATTTTATACCTTTAGATGTTTGGACTATAAGTTCAAAAACTTTACTTTTTCAAACTAATTCAATTCTGTTTGAATTGCATCTTTCCATTTTGGCCAATCATTTCTTTATTTACGTTCATCAACAAATTTTTTTCAAGATTTTTCGCCTTGTTGCATCATTTCAACAATAACATAATATACAAAATGTTGTTGACAACTTTATCTTTTCAGTTCCATCTTTTTCCCGCAATGCATAACTAATCGAAATCTCTTCATTATTTTCAGGTACATGAATCTCTTCTAGGGTTTTATGGAAAGTTATGCATTCAAGATTTTCATGTTCAATTGTCTCTATATTATAACCATCTTGATCATTTGCTCCTTTACTTTTTTTAGATTTTATCATTTGAACCAATTGGCATTCCACATTTTAAATGTAAATTAATTTCATTTGCATTGATAGATTGTCCTACCGAGACATTAACCCAAATTGGAGCATTTGCAGTTGGACATTAACCCAAAGATGAGCCTCCCCTCCAATTTGTTCGCAAGGTTTCAAGAATCACAATATGTTTTTGGATGGTTTAAGGTTTAATTTCATGTAAAACCAATCATGAATCAGAACCTTAACATACCTTATAAGCTAATCAAAATATCCGAGAGCAAAGCATGTGTTCTTTGTGGTGATTCCCTGTACAAGGACATTGATCCAAATGATTCCGAACATACAAACACCATTGATTGACCAACATAATCTTTTCATCCATTTATTCTTTTCTTTTTTCAGATGAGAACTTCGGATACTCTTACAAAATGCATATATATCATACAATGGAAATAATATTTTGCAAAAGGGCTTGTATGTATGTATTATACATATAACCAGAGGAGATAATGGGGAGGGGAGAAAACAAATGAGTTGCTTTAGGACTTACCAGATGAGTAATGAACTGATTCCAACAGCCTAATATCCCCAAAGAAGTTCCCCACAAATGTGAGCACTAATTCTGTAAGGCATATGACAAGGGAATGTGATTCTTGCGCACCCCAAGGCCCCCTTCATGTGTCCCTACCGGTTTGTTAGAAAGCCGACGCTTGTACCGTTTCAGAACTGAAGCCAAATTCTCTTTTCCTTTAGGGAAAGCCACATCACCTGCTGCAGTTCCAGACCGGCCCCTGCGGCAGGAGACTGCAATCTCAACATCCTTGACTATATCAAGAATTGTGGCTGCGTTCGTGCATTTCCCCCTTATTGGCTTTCCCCAAGGGGATAAGAACCCATTTGACTGTGAAGGACTAGAGTTCTTCAATTGTGATGCTGGAAGCTGAAGACAGAAGCAGGGAAGCAATGGAGACCGGGGCTTGGAAAATGCCAAATCAAGTATTCCCTGTCACAAATAAAACTCATTAATGGACAAAGGCACTTCCACTGTCATTATCAACAAAAGAGAAGGCTGAAACAGATTCCCCAAAAAGAAATCAACAGAAACTTTCAGGTGCCAGTATAGGTTTGCTCAAGCATGCCTAGTGATAGAATGTCTATGGTTGTCCAACTGGGAAACTAGACCACCCAAAAAGCACACCTTTGTGTTCATTCAGTCAATGTAGTAACTAACTAATAATGATTTGCCAAACTTTACCTGAAGACGATTAAGAACGTAAGTGTATTTTCCCCAGAGTTCTGGACGGCTTTCCAGAAGTGAAAGATTCAGGATTCGGTGAATGCACCACACGCCAAAGCTCACAATCAGATCCACTCGCCAAACACAGCCCTCTCCACAGTGGGGAACTGATGAGACCAGAAGCCTCGCAAGACCAGCCTCCTCATTCTTCAGTGCTGAGCATAATTTACGACCAGAAGATGGGTAGCGAGATTCAGCCATTTGGACCAGCCGGTTCACCTCTCTCATCTCAGCTTCATAATGGAATCTCTCTCTGGCAGCAATAAGAAGAATCAAATCCTCATCAGCCCCATCATTTTCTCTAAACAAGTCAAACAACCAATCAGATCCCTCCAATTTCAAGAGCTTTACAATACAGTATCTGAAAGACTGCAACAACTTTCCCTCCAAATCCATGCTGGAGCACGCTTCAGAGGAAACAGAGTTTGAGATACTTTCAACTCCCTCATCTCCTACAGATAGTGTTTTCCCTGCCACTCCAAATGACTGGTCAAAAGGCTGTTTAGACCAAAGTGATTCCATGTCTGAATGTGAACTAAACTGTACAGAGAAAGGATCTCTGTAGAGCTTGGATGCAGAGATTTCATCAATTGCCAAAGGAACTCCTTCTGCCCTGGATCTGTTATTTGAGTAAAGTGATTGGCCATAGGTCATTCTTCCAATTGACTGTCCAAATGCAACGGCATTGCCCCATTGAGCACTCTTTTCAGACGACAAATCCCCACTAGGAACTGCAAGACCTGAAATATCAGGTAAGCTACAGTATTTCTTATTGTGAGCTGAAGTCTCTATGTTCTCTACAGAATCAGAAGAACAGTGATCATAATAAGGTCTTTCAGATTGCAATGACATGTTCCTAGATACTACTGGCATGGCAAATGCATTTATAGAACTAAGCACATTTTGAGATTCTTGCCCCACAGCATATGCACTAGAGTTTCCGTAGTTTTTGGGGACAAAAGATGTCAATCTCGGAGTCGGTTGATCCATTAAAGTGGTCGAGGAACCAGAAACTGTGTCTGAAGCTGTTTTACTGAGATAAGATTCCATCTGATACTCGTGCACTGTGGCAGGCTGGTAATCCCAACTATCAGAAGATGGGGGCATATGCAGACTTGAATAACGCCGCTCACCATAATCATGAATGTTATTACTGCCGGAGCTTTGCACATATGCATCCAACAATTTCATGTGGTTAGACCACAACAATGGTGATCCAATTTGAACCCCATAAGATGATGCTGCATTGTTTGCAACCATCTGTTGCTTGGAAGAGTCATACATACAAGGATTTACAAGAAACCCAGATCCTTGATCAGATATGTATCCAGATGCCTCGTTCCCCAAAGGATCTATCTTTGGAGAAGCAGCAGTGGGCCTTGGATCTGCTCCCAGCAGCATATCCAGTTTCTTGGACTTGGCATCTTGGGTTGCTTGCCCATGGAAATCATACAACTGGCCCCAGAACTCATCTAGAATGGCAACTAATTGACGCCTAGCAGCACGTCCCAACCCAGATAATCTTGAAAGGCTTGCACCTCCATTTCCACCCTCATCACTTTTCCCACCGAGACTCCTAAAAGATTGTGGACCCTCAGAATTTGAAGTGGCTGTGCTCCCAGAAACCATTTTAGATGATTCTTCCAGGTCCCAAGCATTGCCCTCATCATCATCCTTCTCGTTCTGTATGTCTTCCACCACCCCAGCAGTCTTCTCAACTGGGTCCACATATTCATGCTTCTGTGAAGTACCAGAATCCTGCAGCCTATCATCACAAGCCTCAGTTCTTACAACTGCAGGTGAGGGCAATTCAATTGCAGATGTTGATTCTTCTGGATGAGGCATCAACATGCCTGGAACTTCAGTACCCTTGGTATCAATAGTGGAAATCGTACAGGTGGTAGTACTACTATAAGTAGTAGCATCAGTACTACTTTCAACAGAAATGAGGTGAGGTTCTTGATCAGAATCCTTAACTGTTTTGGGCAAACCAATATTAAGTTCCATGTCTGAACCCTCTGAAGGACAGCCCAAAAATTTCTCCAGAGATGGAACATCTGCAGCAGGCTCCTGATATCTAGCTTCAACTAAATCATTTTCCTCCCTCTCTATGGATGTCATAGGTGGTGTTCTTTGTATATCCAAGTTACATAGCTGTGAATCCTGTCTAGCAGCAGCAAACTTCAATGGCGTGGCCATGAGCCAAAGCATCATACTTACTGACACACATGCAGTAACAAGAACATACAAGAGCACTGCAGTACTTCCCATATTTGACCTCAAATTACCCACCCATTTACTGTTGCCATATAGTATCTCCACTACAAAAATAACTTTTAAGCCAAGCATCCCAATTAAAATAATCAAAGTTAAGAATTTAACAAGTTGAGAAACTCTGAAGACTGCCATAATCGAACTTGACGAGGCTACCCGGAGTAAGGGGATGATAGAAGATGGAAGCAACATAGCTAAAATAACTTGTGCGAAGATAAGCATTTGGTATATCCCTTGCTCTCCATAATTCCAGACACAGCAAAGGGCTGGAACAATGGCAAAAATTCTGATGACTGCACGATGTAGCCAATCAGGTAGGTCTACCCTGAAGAAATAATGCAAAACTACTTGCCCTCCAAACTTCCAGGTTAAAGCTGTGATCTGGCTAGAAAAGAACACAACTAAAAAAAAGACCAAAGGTGCTGCAGGACTCCTAAATACCTGTAAAAGAAGTAAACAGAAATTAATACCATTCTTGACTAAAAGAATAATTTGGAAGAATCAACTCATACACAGCCTCACAAAAGACAGATAATGGACAGCTGTGGCTTGCAGGAACAAAAATACCTGTTCCATTAGCAAAAGTGCATCTTGAAAAGTGAGGATAACAAAGTCTGCATTGTGAAAAACAGTTGCTGCCGCATTCATCAATACATAATTGACCACAAAAATGCCACTGAACATGCATAAGATGGCAACAAAATGGTCATGACACATGGCATCCTTTGCTGCTTCTTGTTTTATTTGTAGCTGCTGCATGAGGATAGGAGAGATCATAGGTCTAATTAGCAGATCTATTGAACTACCTGGTCAAATAGCTCATATAAATAGCTAAATAAAGAGAAACATTCCACTGTAAATTAATTTAGGAGTTCACAAGCCAAAATACCACAGAAGTTTGCTATATTCTCCAATAGATATTGATAAGGGGTAGGGGTTAGAACACTCACTACCCTCTGCCTCCTTGTCCTGTATGAGCACCAATTAGAGGTATACAAAACCCCAAAGCAGATCCTTACCTTTGGGGGTTCAGCAAACACTCAGTAACATAAAAGATAGAAACCAGAAAAACAGAACGGCAAAAGTGGATGGGGGCAAATACATGAAAATAGAAAATCACAGCTATGTACCTAAAGGAAGCAAGTGCTTGAGAAATAGGCACAACAACATCCAGCCATAGTAAAGAGCTTGCAAAATTGGCCCAACAACAAAAAGCACAACAGCCCTCACTATCTGTCCTTGGTATTGGATCCCATAAATTAACTAGGATCATGACCCTTTTCAGAACCAAACATGAAATGCACCATGCCACAAAAGGGTTGTGTCTGAAAACATAAGATGGTTTGCTTTTAGGAATAGTATCTCATACCAATCCACTTGTCATGTTGCAACTAAAAACAAGACGGGGAAGTTCCTTAGAAGTGAATTCAAGATTACAGAGAGTTAATGCTACTAGGTTACAGTGGAAAAGCATTCTTGTAATTTCATAACATCAAACTCACTTTCAACCCCTCTTAAAGCATCTTTCAAGTTAAAACTTTACCAGTGAGGTGGTGGGTTGGACTTGGGATATCCCATGTGACATGAACCCACTTGTTTGCACCTATTTAAATTTGCATGTGGTAAAAACAAAATACAACATTCTAACATTAGTCAACTTACAAGGCATTGTGATGCCAATTTTTTCCCTCTCAAGTATGGAGGGCTAGTCCAGATATCCCTTTATTTTTATTTCCTACTCCAACTAAAATTATAACTCGAGCCAGCCTGGCTCAATTTGTTCCAAGTGATGTAGCCGCAATTGAATGAGGGTCAAGCTGCCAAGACCAAAGGTTAGGGTTAACTTCAGGCCCCAAAATAAAGGGTTAGAGTGATTTCAGTTATGGCCTATGGATTGTGATCCCAATTACGCTTAGTTATTGCTTTTTAACGTGTATTATGCTTCAAACTAGCAATTTACATATATCCCAAAAGTATGTGTTTCTTTACGTGTTTTCCTGGGTATATTTAGCATATCTTGCAACTCTCCAATACTTCTTCAAGGTGTTTCTTAAATTTACCTCTTGACACGCTATCCGAAATTAAGACTTGAAACCTTGAATAGCACTAATTACTACTAAACACCCGAATTCCTATTATCTTTGCTTCCTATTGGGTCAGACTATGTATAGTCCTCAGATTGGACCTAAATACTACTAATGTATGATGTATTATGCTTCAAAATTGATTCTTTTGATATATCCTAGGCATTTCTTAGCCATTCATGTGTGTCATATTTGCATCCGCTTTATATGATAACAACAACAATAAGCTTTGTCCCAACTAAATGTCTACATGGATTCTTGCCCTCCAATCAGTTTTGTTTGAGGCCGTGCTAGATATAAGGCCTAAGCTATGCATATCCTTTCTCACTACTTCTCCTAAGGTTATCTTAAGTCTGCCCCTAGCTGTGCAAATCCCCTTATATGATACATCCCTTAAAACCACCCCTCCTAATACTGACACTTCAATCCTTCACTGCAACCTTATCAGCAGCAGTGAGTGCCACTGAATGAACACCAGTTCCTCCCATTTTCCTTTATTTTCCCCCAATTTTCTGTTTGGCACCCAAACATATGACAACCAGTTGCCTTGGGGTACAAGAGCCATCTTGCAACCTAGCCAATGGCATGACTACTGTGTTTAAATCCATGATATTAGCAGTAAAATGTCATGAAATAGAACATTGATCATGGGACTTCAAGAGCCTTAAAAAGTCCAAGCCACAAAAGGAAGATCTTGCAGGTGGCTGCAGTGCTCCCATGATAAAGAATTTAAGCATACATGGTGAGAAAAAAACCAGCCAAAAAATAACATGGCAGGAGTGTATCTGGGACAGAATCAAATGCAGTGAGAACCTCTGGAATTCCCTGGAGAGTTTCAAGATCTAAGCACATGTTTATTTAATATTTTAATTGAGCTTATTTTTCTATTTGGGATACTGTTTAGGAGAGAATGCCTTTCTCAGTAGTGTTCTCCTATCCCTCCTTGGTTGGGGGTTCTAGAAGAATGCCTTTTTGTAATGGTTTTAAAAAAAAAATAGAACAATGGCAATGTCCAAAATCTCTAGTTCATGGCTTAACAAGGACACCACTCCAGATGCTTGCTAGATAATTTCCACTAGGTAATTAAAATCACAAAGTCCATATAGCATCACATACTCATGAAGCAGAATGGTATTAGTCTTCAGAGATTTAAATAGTCATTCTCTCTTTGTTATTCAAAAAGAACTGAGAAAGCAGCCCCACTAAAGAACATTAGCTCTAAAACAAACATCCTAATATCATACACACAAACAACAGAACATTCCCAATCATAAAGGTAAGTTCCATTTCACAGCCAAGAAAGAAGACCCCAAATTCCATTACAAAAGAGTGGTAATCAAGAAAGTGAAAGTGGAAATTCCCTGGACATCCTTATGTATTCTGGGAACAGCATTAGATCATCCACCTAAAAATGTGTCACTAAAGTTGACTCAAAAGCATCAATTTAAAAAGAAAATGAATAACCAAAATCTTGTAAGCAGTGAAATCCCGGGAATTTCACAAATAAATTTTAGTTAAGTATGAATACTATCTGCAGATCCCTTGGTACACTCCAGAAGCACCTACTTTAGTGAGGAAAAAAAACTCATCATCTCAAAGGGAATGAGAAGTTTAAAATCCACCATCCATATCAACAAGTTTGCAGTCCACTATCCACATCCAACCACCTACAGCAGGTAGAACATCACACTTCTTTGTTCAAACCCTGTATTCACACCATAAAAACCTACTCTCAAATGCATAGCACCGTGCACCCATATGATGCCCATGAGGATAAAGAAATGTTTCATTCAATTTGGCTGAGTTTAGTTTTCCTCGAAACAAGTCAAGAACTGCCTTGAACACAGAATGTGTGTGATAAGGAGCTCCATAACTTTGTTTCAGTTGTTCTAAAATATAAAAGTCATGGAAAATGCACGTGAACATGCACACTGGGGTAATACATATAATGATATAAAATGTGCATACACGCCTCCAAAAGCTAGATGGTAAATCTGTAGCACGCTAACACCAATCTGGACCTGTATGGGCTAGACAATCCTAAAAAACAAACCATCTTTTACATAGAAACAGGCATCACCCAGATAGGTGTAAAATTAAACAAACCATCCAATAGCTGATGCAAAACCATACTGATTTTCAAATCAAGCCTGGAGCAGTGCAACTGCCCAGAAGCTCAAAACAGTTGAAAACACTAAGCATGTGAAAACAGTTGAAAGCCTGTAATGCAAGGGTATGGGGGGGCAAACAAAAAGGGAAGCAAAATACAAAGACTAGTAACAACCTGTACAATGGATGAGTGAACATAAAAATTATGTGGCACAATAGTTGCGCCAAGGAGACTCATAACTGAGAAGACACTCTCTCTATTTAATTTTGTCAGCATCCCACCCGTGGCAACTGAAACATCAGGTTGACTGATAAACACTCCGAGGATGTAAGCCAGCAACACAAAAGTTGTTATGGCTATGGACATGACCTTCGAGCATCTCTGCTGAAACCAGGATTCCAACATTAACGCAATTGGTTCAAAAAGGATATGAATAGTTGGAAAAGGGAAAAGAAAGAAGTAACTGATAAATCTTACCCAAAGGGTGGTAAAAAGTGGAAACAGAATGGCATCCATTGCAGCAAAAACAACACAAGTGAGAAGATCCATCCCAAAGAGAAGATTAAGGCCATGTGCAATGCCAAGAATCTAGCAAAGTACAGGAACTATATGTTAGATATGATGTAACCAAGTGTTAGCAGCTTTGACTCATGCTACCATTGCTTCCATTGTTGCAAGAAGAAAGCAAGTAACCAGAAAGATAAAACGAAACAGGAAAAACAAAATTTGAAGCAATGGAAGGGGGATTGAGGAGCAGAGCAAATACCATAGTCAAGTCAGAAGCAATCACTGAAAGCTCTGCATGAACTCCTAACAGCATGCATGTGGACTTGTTGAATTCCTCACTGTAAATCTTTTGCATCAACAGTAAATAAAATTAACTAGTCATTAATTACCCCAAGCAGAATTGAATAACAAAACGAATGCATGCAGAAAAAAATACATAATACGAGCTAAGCAAAAATAGCAGGCAATTAGCCTCCTCCAGTAAACTAAAAAAAACATCATTAGAAGTTTTGGAGATCATTATCCATTCCAAGAATATTTTTGAGCCGAGGATCTCGATATCTTCCAAATTTATGGAAATCGAGGACAAATCTTCTAAGGGCCTGTTTGGTTACATGAATCCAGAGATTTCAAATCTCTGGATTCATGAATCTGAGAATTATACCCGTTTGGTTGTAAAAATCTCTAGATTCATGAAATCTAGAGATTCACCTTTTTACACTAAAAACGTGAATCTGTAGATTTATGGGTAAGGGGTGAAATCCAGAGATTTCAAAAAAGCTATACATTTGCACATTCACAAAAGTCACGTCAATCAAATAGATTTTTAGGATGAATCCACATATTTCATTCCACAACCAAACATTTAATTTTATAAATTATGACTCCATAGATTTGAAATCTCTAAATATTTGAAATCTTCAGACTCATATAACCAAACAGGCCCTAAGTCAATTTTTAGTAAAAGCTCTCGAAGAAATTAATATTTTCTTCTTGTGAACATTAAAGAAAAAAGGGAAATATTTATCCAATCTAAAAGGTGGCAAAAGATGTACAGCTTACTCCCAATGAAAAAGGTAGTAGAGCCTTCATTAAATTCTAAAAAAGAACAAAATACAATAGGAGAGGGGGTATGGAAGTAGATAGCTTTCCAGAGTGGATAATGGAATTTCACCCAAAAAATAATTTTCACAATAATCTCAATGTGAAATATCACCAAGCATCAGTAGAAAGAAAGGAAACAAAACCATCTTTTATGTGAGATGAAACTCTTAAAGACGCACTAACGAAAAAGTGTTACTTCAGATATTTAAAGGCTGAAAAACACATACCTGTGCAAGATTTTTTCCGGTGACTACACTAATGCGAGCTGCCAGGTACTGGCAAACAATAGCAGCAAAATTGAATACAAGCATCAGTGCTACAAGGTCAAAACCAAAACGGGCACCCCCCTCAACAGTGGCAGCCCACTTTCCTGGGTTAATATATCCCATTGACAACAAAAGCACAGGACCAACAGCTGGGAGTCTCTGAAGAAGGAACCCCAGCTTCTGATTGAGATTGACAATCACAGTTTCCATGACTGAACAAGTCTTCTCAAGTGGAACCAATAAAAAATATTTCCGTGCAAAGCTTGACTTCATATAGTTAACCAGAGGAGTATCTGACAACTTCAAGGTCATTAATCAGATTCAGATAATCTCAAGCAATTATGCTGCCACCCAAGTAATTTTATAGCATGAATTCTTTACACATCCATTTACAAAATCATCCAATAGAATGATGTGATCAGTATAGTTAACCATCCTCAAATGTAGTCATCACAAAACCAGAACCAGATCCCTTGTCATCAGAAGAAAGAAATAATTGGGAACACATATAACCCACAATGGATCTGATGAAGTAAATACTGCAACTCCTTGTAGAATAGTTACTAAGTTGAAATCCAACAGCACTCCTTAATGCACATTTATTAACATGATGACATGCTACCATGGCAAAGGTTGTACTGCAACTATAATCAGCATATATCACCTAAAAAGGAATCCAGGCCACCAACATGCTGAACTGAGCACATAATGACATCCTGAGGTTCTCTGCCTGGCATCTCCATTGCCGCTCATGATAAATCCATCTGGTATGCTCTGCCAGAAAATTTAAATTTCAGATATACATCAGCCAATTAGCAGTGAACCGAGTGAAAGACGGGCTTTTCTCTACAGCTTTAAGAAAGAAACCAGCAAGGAACTTAAGCCCAACAATTTGACAGGAATACCTAACATAAATAAGAGACTAAGAAATGAAACAGTAGAGGAACTTTC
Organism: Hakea prostrata; assembly: GCF_041222555.1. Lineage (NCBI taxonomy): Eukaryota > Viridiplantae > Streptophyta > Magnoliopsida > Proteales > Proteaceae > Hakea > Hakea prostrata. The sequence goes on from NC_142601.1 coordinate 6,539,167, forward strand.
TTTACGTACGGGCATATATCAATCAACAAAAGGCATGAATTGCAGAAGAAAGGGCAATATTCAGGATTAAATTAGAAACATACGAAAACACAAAATTGAAACGCTACCAAGTTAATCCGATCAGAACTTGATATTCCAGACATTGAGACAAGTCAACATGACCCATAAAAATATATCAATCCCATGGCACTGCATAATGCGTCATACCAAACTATTTTTCCTTACAAATAAAGATCGATCACAGAGTACAACAGATTAAAAAGCAGTATCACATTATGGTACCTATCAAATTCTCACTAATCAACACCTTTCTGTATTCATTTTTCCTTCTTCCCGGTAGATGAGAAAGGTCAAATGGGAGGTGGGAGAAGGAGAAGCTAATGACTTGCTCGCAATAATATCAATTCGACATGCTACATCGATCATGATAGTTAGATATAATGGCGAATCCCTTCCATTTAGTAAAATTCATCTTAGAACATCACCATAATAATAGAAGCTAGAGAGAAGCCCAAAGCATTAATGGGGTATTCTTAATGCAAAAAAAGAGAACAACAGAACCCTTGTTCCAAAACTCAAGAAACCCACCAAAGCCACTAATAACTAAAACCAATAAATGGGCAGAAACGTCTAACTTCCATCAATCTGATGCTTCAGAAGATACTATTCAAACAAAGAAAGATAGGTAAGGGATCATTGCGGTGATGGTGGATGATTCCAAATGTCTTCAAATCAAGAAAATTGGGAAAAAAACAAAAAAAATGAGGGAGACATAAATTTAAGCTTTGGAAACACATTACCTTTCTGGGTCCCTTACACCTATCTCTACAATTTCAATGTCTAACCAGCAACAGAAACCTTAAGAATGGCAAGAGGGAGAAGAAGAATTCATAGACAGAAAGGTTTGATAGCTTTGAAGAGAGTTAATAAAAAAGGAGGAACAGACGAAACCAGGCCTGAGGAGAGAGAGAGAAGTTGCAGGATGGAAAATGGAAACGTTCACATGTTAAAAGCTTTGGAAGAGACAGAAAACGTTTTTTCCTCCTTTTTAATTCTGCACTGTTCCCTCTCTTCTGTACTTTTTCACAAATTTCTCTCCATTTTTTCTTGTGTCTTGTTTATTATTGGATTATCGTTGGATCTTTTATCCTCTCATTTTTGTATTTCCGACAGCAGATATGAGCCATTATACAGCAGAAACACTGTTGTCGGTTTACCAGAACCTGATTAAAGCTCTAAAAAAGTTATTGCCAACAAAACTAAAAAATAAAAATTTATTTGTTAATTAAAAACATCTATTTTTGGAAAATAAAGTCTTGTAATAACATTTATTTTTGAAAAAAATTATTAATCAAAAATAGAATTTTTTTTTTAAGCTAATGAGAATATATATAAATATATAAGAAGAATAATACAACGGTATTACATAGCAAATTATAGTCTCCTAAAACCTCTACCACCAGCCTCCTCAGCCACAATGGCTTTGAGGCGTTCAGGGATCAAAAATCACCTCTTTATTATCATTCATCAGACTTGCCAAGAAGTCAGCACCTTTATTCGTCTCTCTAATTTGATGAACCACCTCACATTGTTGCAGCTTCCCTATAGAATGAAGGATTGAAATAAATTTTGAGAAGTTTTCATATTCGTACAATCTATGAGAAGGAGGAGGAATCGATCTACCACTTTCAGTTCTCCTGAGATTTTGCAGTTTTTAGGTGAAAACTCTATTTTAGGGTGAAGGTGCAATTCTAAAGTTACTTCACATTCTAGGATTGGTTTTGGCTCATTAGCCGTCTATTTGGAATGCTTTTTTAAGTCCAAACGTTGACATTTTGTGGTCCCAAACACTCTAGAAATCTCACAATTTGAAGGTTTATAACATCAGAACTCATCCCTCCAAGAGATTTCGTGCCACAACTCCAAGAATATGTCATTTCGATAAAAAATCTACAACTGAGTTCCATAGTTGTAGGTCCATCATCCTCGTCATGATTTTCCTACCCCCATAGAAAATGAAAGGTCATTTCCCTTTCCTTTGGAGTTAGTTGTGGGCAATGAGAGATTTGAACTACCGACACCGTGGTGTGTAGCCACGTGTTTTGTTCTTATAGAAAGAAATGTGCTTCTGAGGAGTTTACAATCTGAAGATTTTCATTTTATTTTGACCAAAAATGCAAAAAACCCAAAAAAAAAAATTGAATTCTAAAAATTAATCTCAAAAGTAAAGGCTCATTTTTTTAATAATAAACTAGATAAATTTACTGTTTTTATTTTATATTTATTAATTATAAATTATAAAAATAAAGATATAAGTATATTTATGATAGATTTGAATCGAACCATTCTGAAATAGATCTTGAGAATCAATTTTAATCAATTTGGGCGGCAAACTTTATTGATTCTAATGCAATTCTTTAAATTATCAAAGATAATTTAATCATTTCTAAGCGGTAGTTGAGATGATTCAATCAAATCTTATGTGGCGAGTTAGTCATTTTCATCATATTATTAATCCAAATCCTTGAGGAAATAAATTTAAAACAAATTAATATATATATATATATATGATTAATTATTTAAAATTTTTTAATAATAAACTAATATTTAAGTCAAATTGCTTAAACCTTATCTCCACTTTCTTTGCTCTAAATAATTAAAGAGTTGATCTCCATGACTTTTGGTCCCAAACTCTCTTCTACCACTAAGGCACTAAATGCTAGCACTAGCATTAACTTATTTTTGGAAAAAGAAGTGTTTGAAACCTATTGTTTGAAAATTTTATGGAAAAAAATCTTCTGCTATTTACATTTTTCTGCATACTTGTACCAAATGATTGGCTGAGATTAAAAGTTTAATTTTAAATTTTAAAAATATTAAATAATCTTGTATTTATTTTATTTTTTCAGCCAATCATTTGGTATATATGTGCAGTGCTGTGCACAATAGAGATTTGTGCACATCAGATGATGTTTTCCCGAATTTGATGGCAAAGATTTTGAAAATTGGATTGAAATTGATTTTAAGAGTGATTCAAATTATGAAAACAGGCAACATCAAATTATTCAAAATTATAAGTTCTTTAATTTGTGAACCTCTCAATTTGAAAAATGGAAATAAGTAAAAAAAGAAAAAAAAATCTATAAAAAATTTGTTTATCATCTTGCCATCAAAATATTTGAGACAATTTTTATATATATTTAGTGTGAAAAGGATAATTTTAATATATATGAAACTAAGACTGAGCCAAAAGATAAATAAATATTTTCCAAAAGATGACATATAATTGTCATTCTAGAAGAATGCCAGCCTTTTTTTTCTTATTAAAATTATTCTATTGATGACTTTTATTTTAAATCAATTGATGTGGTTGGTATTTCTTTTTTATAAATTTATGGTATCCACTTAAAGTGAATTTATTAATGAATTTATTATTTTATAAATAATTGTTTTTTTCTTATAATTTTTATGTTAAGTTAATAATACAACATGAATAGTAGATGAAGAAATTTTTTTTTGGAATATGTCACATCATTCTCATGAAGTATTATCATAAAGAGTAAAATATTTTAATAAAAAAAAAAAAGTTCCATTTATTTTGGAGAAAATAAAAAGTTTTATATAAGGGATGATTATTTTATATGTGCAAATTTAATTCTTAATGATTCTAATAAGATTCTAACTCTTGAATTTATATTATGAAGTGTTGATCTCTGTCAAAGGGATTGAGTTAGGATTCAACATTAGAGATGACAAATAATGAGAGTCCGGATCACCTCCTCGTCAAGAGAACCCTAACGTTTTTTCACTACACGTATTGTGTGGGTCCACTAAGGTTCTCACATGTAATTTATATTATCACGTTCAAACATGGGCTCACACATATAAAAATATAGGTAAATCATTAATAATGACATTTCCACCCTTATAAAAATGTAAGTAAATTATTTGCCAAAAAAAATGGGGCAAATTAAAGCATAAGAATAGCTAATAGAAATATATTATAAAATATTTTTTAGCTTTAATATATTCAACATTGTATTCATGTATTCAAGGAGGCAACTCCTTTTAATATATGTGCTAAACTTAGGTTTTGGATTTGCTCCACCTTTTACAATCAAAATCTACATTTCCACTAAAAGCCTTCAAGTTTTGACAAATGGAAAGCAAAGCAAAATCAATGTTATGTCGCTCTTCCAACTTTTTGATGAGCTTTATATCTTGGGAGGAATATTTTTGAGGTGGAGAGCTTTTGTCTCTCCGCCTCTTCTTCTTCTTCCTCTCCTCTTCTCTCCGCCTTTTGTTCTTCTTCTTCTTAATCTTCATCATTTATCCTATTTCTTCTTCACTGCTTTGAACCTTTTCTCATTTATTTCTCATTTCTTCTTCTTTCTCTTTCTACTTTCTCCACCATTATCTTTTTCTTTTTCTCTATTTCTTGTAGATGTCTACTTTGGAAGCAACTATCTTGGATCTAGAAGTTTTGATGCTGCGTGCCCTTGCTGTAGCCTTTTTATTGTTGCTTGTTGCCACCATCGCAGCTCCGTGCAACTTCCTCAGCTAGAGCCTCTAGCTACTGCAACATCATCCGGCCACAAATCTGACTAAGGAAAAGTCACCGTTGCCGAAGCACGAAGTCAAGCGGCGGAACTTCCCTGCACGTCTGACTTCTCACTCAATCCAATAGTTGTTCAAGTTGTAATTACTCCAGCCTTCTAGCGTGTTATCTCTCCGCTCCTATGGCGTGTTAGTCTCTGCTTTTGTGGCATGTTTTTGCCTATTTGGGCATTTTAAGATGGATGATGCGTTTTTTGCATCTTTTGAGCTTATTAGTTGTTGTTGTATTTACACATTCATTTTGAATGTTTTATTGGGCTTAACCTATATCTTAGCCTGGATGACCCTATCTATAGCATGTATCACAGTTTGGTCGGATTTCCCTAATTATTTTTTGGATGTTTATGTTTGAGCCTTGTGTTTTCATACATCTATCTTTTTGTATTTTTTTTTTTTTTTCCAATTTAATCAATGAAGTTTGTCCTTTTAAAAAAAAAAAATAAAATCAATGTTAAACAACATGGAGGATTTTTATAACATTTATAAAAGATTCTTCCCAACAAAAGGAAAACCCAACAAAATTCTTTCTCAAGAATTAAATTTTGTGAAAATTTACATGAGAAATTTTGTTAAAAGATTTTCCATGAGAACTTTTAACTAAAATAACAAATAAAATAACAAAGCAAATTTACTTTCAGAATCAGGATAAACAAACAAGATTTCAGACTGATTCATTTTTAGAATCAGGATAATCAAATGCTAATTCTGACAAATTCACTTTTAGAATCAGGGTAACCAAATGCTGATTCTGACAGATTCATTTGCCATCAGGATAATCAAACATGATTTTTTTTAAGAATATGACTCTACAAAACCAAATTCCACAAACTAATGATTCCCTAGAAACATGATTCTAAACCCGATTCAACAGAATTGCTGAACCAAACGCCCCCTAATGAAAGATAAAGGTGAACACAATGGAGCACAAAATCTAGTTGTGCATGACTTTTTTGTAACCTGTGATAAGCTTATTGATTAGATTCTCCTCTTCGGTAAATTGTCGAGTAGATTTAGATTTACTGATGGTGTTTCATTTGTCGTTAGGTATACAAACAACATAAAATGCGAGTCTTAACATGATCAACACGTTTGAAATGATTTTGGTATCTTTTTTACTTTTATTCATTATAATTTTTGCTTTTGTCTTCTTGTGATTATTCCTCAACCTTTCATTTAAAGACAAGATTAAAGTTTAAACAACAAAAAAAAGAGAAAAAATATGATATGGCTTTTTATTTAAAACAATTGATGCATTGAATTGATTTCCATTTTTTCTTTTTTCTTGTCACCATCAATCGAATCACAAGAGGACCAAAGGTCCATAGGTTCAGAAGGGAGACTGGTGTAAAAGGACACTGACTCAAATTTTAGACTTTTTTGGTCGTTACTATTTCTACATAAGTGACTATTACCATTATAAGGGTATCAATTATATATCGAAACCATTTAACCGTACCGAATCATACAGTCTAAAACTGTACCCTTCAAAATTTGGTACGGTATGTATCGAAACTGAATTTCTTCGGTACAGTTCCGGTTTAGATATTCATATTGTCGGTATGTACCGAAACCGTACCAAATTGGAACCATACCGAATTAAGAGATATAAATATGATTTTGTAATGAAAACATTTTACCTTTACCCTATCTATAATTCTCTATTTCTCCTACCCAATAGCTCCGCTCTGAAAAGAAAAAACCCTGAAGAAACCCTAGCGCCGCTCTGAAGACGACGATCGTCGCGGCTATAATTTGAGGTGGAGAGCCTCTGTCTCTCCACCTCCACTTGCTTTCCTCACCTCTTCTCTCCCTCTTTGCCTCTTTGTTCTACTCCACACCTCCCTCTCTCCCTTTGCCTCTCTCCCGTGATCGGTTTAGAGAGGGGGGAAAAAATCTCTCAGGTTCTCTTTCTCGCCGTCTCTCTCTCTTTATCTCCCGTGACCTCTCCGCCCCTCTGTTTCACTGTCTCCACCTATTCCCCACCCCACCCCAGTTTTTGCTCCTCACCTCCCTCTCTCCCTTGTTCTCATTCTCTCCGTCTTTCCCGTGACCAGTTTAGAGAGGAAAAGGGAAAATAAAAATTTCTCAATCTCTTGTTTTTTCGGTTGCTCTCTCTGCTCTCTCTTTTTCCCCAATCTTTGCTCACTCTTTATCCCCAATCTGTGGAAAGGTTTAGTTTCCACCTCTCCCTCACCTCCTCTCTCCACTTTTCTGGCCTCTCTGTTTTGTGTCTCTCCACCTCTCTGTTCACTTTCTCCACCACCTCCACCTGCTCCCTCGCCTCCCTCTCTCCTTTTATCCAGTCGGAAAAACTCTCTCAGTCTCTAGCTTTCTCTTTTTCCCCAATCGGTGGAAAGATTTAGTTTATTGGAGAAAAGAAAAAAGGGAAGAAAAAAAAATCCAAGAAGATGGGAGATTGAGTAGTGCATTTTGTAGATCTAAAGATTTTACGTCGGAGTTCGATGTGTCTCTCGGAGATCTGGAAGTTTTGCTGCTGTGAGAGTCTAGTGTTGCTGGTCGCCATCGGTGTATCTTCGACGTTGCTATTATTTCTGCCCTTGTGGCGTGTATTTCCGTCCTTGTGGCGTGTCTATGTCCGCCTTTATGGCGTGTCAGTTAAGATGGAAGATACGTATGTCGTATTCCTTGAGCTTAATTGTTTATGTGGTTGTTACAACCACGTTTCTAATGGCTTGGGCTCGACCCATTCCTTAGCCTGGATGACCTTGTCTATTGTATGTATGACATTTGGTCAATTTCCAATCCTTGGTTCGGTTCGAACCTTGTGTTTCATGCATTTATCTTTTGTATTTCTTTCTTTTTTTTATTGTGTCTGTAATTTCCTTCAAGTTCATGAATGAAGCTCTTCAGTTTCGTACCCCAAAAAAAAAAAATCTATAAAAAAAATTATATATTTCAGTTTTTTGTTTCATCATTCACTTCTCTTCTTAGATTTACTAATTTTTGTCTCTATTAATTAGATTTACTTGCTTTGTCTTTGTTAATATCAAATTCTATTGATTATTTGATTGCAATTCATTAGGATCTTAATGAACTAATAACAAAATTGGCATGGGTTTATTCGTACCAAAAGTGTACCACATTAAATACCGTGTTTAAACCATTTTCCCGTGCCGATTTAATACTGAAACTGTACCAAACCCTTGCAAATACCGAAACCGTACCGTGTAAATTCAATACGGTACGGTTATGGTTTTCGGTATTCAAAGTTGGTACCGTACCGATTGACACCCTTACACCACTATGCTAGAAGTGCATCCAATGTTAAATCGATTTGAGTAAAAGATAAACAGTGTTCAAGGAAAGAAATGGATAATTTATTTGTTACTCTGATATTAGGGGATAAACTAAGAGTCTTAGCTTAATCAACACTTTATATAGATCAGCACGTTTGAAATGATTTTGTTATCCTTTTTACTTTTTATCCTGTCGAGATTATTCCTTAACCTTAGATTTACAGACAAGATTAAAGTTAAATCCAACAAAAAAAGAGAAAGAAGATCAGGGACTGATTGGGTAATGGAAGAATTGTTTTTCCAGATATGGGCCTTTCTTGGACCGAGCCTCCTCAACTTTCCTCATACTTAGGCTCACGTTTTCAGCCCATGGACAATGTTGGGCTCTTGTTGGCCCGGCCCAAGATAAGTATGTACTTAAAAAAAAAAAAAATTGGGTAGCACTTTTTTTTCCCTCTCTCTCTTTTGGGGGGTTTTGGGTAGCTTGTCATTTTTAGAACTAGGGTTAGAATGTACTGGTTCGAATTTGGGGTTATATTAATTTTAGGAGTTTTTTTACATGCATTCTTTAGAAAAACAATACTAAATGTAAGATATTCCGGGAAAAACTAAAGTATACGTGTACGCCTTCAAAACGGACACTACTAAAGATCCGTTAAGGATCATTGTGAGATGGCCCTTGTCATGGTCGAACCTAGAAGTCATGACCGAACTCGTTGAACCAGAGTTAGATGCTCGGATTAGTATCTAGTCTAACGTTGGGTATGACCACACTAGCATGATTCGAATCCAACTCTAAGTCCATATTAGACTCTATAGTTATTCTTTAAGTAGAATTCGACTAACTAAAGAGAATTGAGTTCCTGATACAACTCTACAACAGGAACTCCTCTTCATAACCGACTAACAAGAGTTATATAAGGAGGTATTGTCATCATCATAAGGTGTGCACTCTTAAGTTATTGAATACTCTGAGAGATTGAACTTGATTTATTTGTTCATTTGAACTAACTTGTTTGACGAAGACGATATTCGACCACACCAATTGAGCATGTTTTTGCATATTCGAGCATTTGACTAGGGGGAGACCGAATTCTGCAACAACCCTTTAACCCTTGTTCATTAGGGAGATATGAATAATTTTTCTTTTTAATATTATGAAAAAATGGAACTAATTAAAAAAAAAATGATTCAAGATAAAAAGAAAATGTTCTTTTTCTTTTTATATATTAAGTCCTTACACATAGGTGGGAATTTAACTGGTTTCCAACTCTTTTTTATTCTTTTTATTTTAATTTCTTAATATATATTATTTATCCACAAATGAAAAATTGCACATCACAATGACATATCTAGGTAGATCATATACGTATTTCTTAATTTATAGAAAATTTTATTATTATTTTAAAAAAATCTAAATGTCAAAAGCTGTGTAGTACACAAGTGGATGAGAAATCGTGTATGTATTTTAGTATTTGATAAACTCTGAAAACAAATTATTCAACAACTCACACATCATTCTATTAGAAAAAATAGCTAAAAGATATAATCAAGAAGAATTAATCTACAAAATAATAAATTATTATTTGACAAACTCATGATAGATTAACATACCTCTTCGAAGATAAATCCAACCTTGTAGAAAAGATATAAAATGAAAAAGAAGATCTTGCACCACCGTAGCAAAAAATGAAGGATGAGACTTGAAGATTAAATCACAAGAAGAAACACGTTCGATGCCAAAGATCTCACAAGCAATCAGGGTGCTCACCCCAACTGGACAGGTATACCATTACAAGGTATTTTGAGCTTTTGAAAAAAATTATTCTCCCTTTGCATGTGTGACCTTGAGATTTATATATCTCTAGGGTGGAGATGACCAGCCATAAAGTCCACCCTAAGTGAGATGCTAGCCCACTAATGCTCATATCTAGAATGCCCTTAAGACTTACCTTGACAATTACTAGAAAGCCCCCAAAAGAATTAGGGAACAAAATTACAGAACTGCCATTAATAAAACAAAACAAATTGGTTTTGCAACAAATAGAGAAGAAAATAAATAAGTTTTTACTAATAAATAAAAACAAATTTGCAAAACCATTTTATCAATAAATCCTTTCAAAAAGCAGTCTGTAGGTACGCGTACACTTTCGCAATTGTTAAGTCACTGGCAATGGAGCACTAGTCACTAAGATCAACACTCAACGTACACATAATCTTTTCATGGATGGACTCCACAGATTCAAAGTGTACTAACCATAAAGAGACTAGTCCTCATATCTCCCATAGTCTTAGCAATTTTAACTTGCACCCCTCAAACCCATCATAATCTAATAATGTATATTTAGACAATAATACATTATAATGGGTGCGGTCAAGTCAAGGACTATAATGTGGTTAAGCCAGATGATCAACCATAAAATCAGTCCAAACAATCCAATTGACCAAATAACCACATAAATCATCATAAACAATAAATGCCACATATAATCAAAATAACCTTACAAATGTCCAATATGAATGTGCAAGTAAAATAATAACATGTGTTGGACCACATAATTCCTACACATTCGAGTCTGTATCTTCTACCCGCGAATAAGGTTATCAAACGGTATAATCACTAATATGGCATAGAATAGAAAATTAATACTTAAAACCAAAATTATACCATATTATTTTCGTATCACCATTTGCAAATACAAAATGTGAAGATATTATGATCTATCAGAACTCCATCTAGAGACCCTATCAGCAGTGCTTCCTTGGAAGCTATGCTAGGAAATCATTTTATCAACTATACAAAAAAAAAAAAAAAAAAAAATGAAAGATGACTAGTAACATTGACATTAGGATGGTGACTTGGCCCCCAAATGAAACATATGGGGAAGGTGTCATGTTCTAGACTATCTTTTTCTGTTTTAAATATGAGAGATGTGTGGTGACAGGTGGTTACACCTATAACTTGTCTGATTGTGATTTTATTAATTAATATTTAATGAACTGCTAGTCAAAAGCTAATGAACAAAATCATATTATTTTACAGATTTTAACGTATAAATAAGATATGAGGGCCATGGTTTACCAAGAAAACAAAACATATGAGGGCCATGGTGACATTTGTATATTGTAAATAATTCCATTCTCTGCATCACCATTGGTAGAGTATGAATAATTCCAACACTAGTAGCTTTATATATTCAATAACATCCCATTTAATAATAAATGATTCCTTTTCTTAAGAAAGAATCATTCTTGTTATCACCAAATCAACCATGAGAAATTGATACAAATCTTTCCGTCCAAGAAAAAGTAGTATTTCTTTTTTTGTTTATAGGTAGACCAGAATTTTGTGAATAGAATGGCTTTAATTTAACCCTTTGAGGTTTGGTGGTTCTATCTCCATTGTCATTGGTTGTCCCAAAGTCCCATCAAAACTATTAAAAATAAATTTCCTTTAGGGTTTCAATTCTCAATGACAAAAATCTCCTTCATGCCCACACATTTCTACGGGTAGAAGATCCAAACTCTTGCATGGATTGGGGTCATAGGCCCAGTGATGGGAAATGTGTTTTAGGAATGGATGCTCGACTCTAAGGCCGCTTAGGTCTTAATGCCTTTACATAAGAGTTTGTCATCATTGTATTAGAAGTCACTAATGATCCTATTGTAACATTGATGCCTATATAGTTTTAGTCCATTTCCTATACCCATTAAGGTAGCACACTCTCTACCACACATCAGGAGAGGCCCTACTAGGGTTTTCACCCCTGATTCAACTTATCAAAACTCGTAAGCCCCTTTTCCCCTTAATATATGGTAGAAAGATGTGAGACAAGCACAGATCTCTATCGTGACTAATAAAAGATTCAGACTCCTGTAGCATGGTTTGTGTTCTCAAAGGCCAGGCTCCACAAGAAAAACATTTACTCAAGTAAAATTATAGTTGAAACAAGGGTATTCAAGCAAACCTGTAAATGGATTGTCGAGACCTATCGATTTTCGAATTTGCATTTGTATTCATTTAAGGGTGTCCGAATATACGGAAGAATATTCATATTTATCCAATAAGCAATTGGAATTGGAGTTGGATTCAGATAATTTCTTATTATGAGATTAGTTTACGTGTCTATGTTGTAGTTTATGTCATGAGTGGCAAGTTCGTGAATAGCACTCTAAGGCAGGGCAAATGTTGAAACGCACGTGACTGCTTTTGGCGGTTTCAGTCAGTTTTCAAAGGAGACTGATTTTTTTTAATCTGCATGCTCTGTAAAGTCTTGGCTGGTACGAGGATCGTTTAGAATTAAAAAACTTCTATTAAATTTTCGTCTTTGAAAAAATCTTGAAGGAGAGAAAGAGGGATTTGTTTAATTATCTTCTTGGCCTGTTCTGATACGAGGTTTCATCGAGAGTGATTTTATATTCTTCCATTACAACTTTAGAGATTGTCCCCGATTGAATGGTTTTCTTCTCCTCTCTTCCATATCTATATTCTTTGTTAGTTCCTTGGGGATTATTTCTGTTGAACATTTGAGGGTTTTTAGAGAGATGGGATTCATTGGAAGTTTCCTTGGACTCATCGGCTTCGGATTGGGTATTCCAATTGGTCTCTTTCTGGGCTATCTTCTCTTCATCTACCTCGAACCCAGTGATGTAAAGGTGATTCACTACTCTTCAATTTCGTGGGTCTCTCTCCTTACATGCAGTTTCTAAATAGCATTTGATGATGACTTTTATGAGCTTCTGATTTCTTTGATTCGATATTGATGTTTCTACTCTGTGCTTGTCACTGGTTTTCGTTTTACAAGCAATGCGATCACTTTGTGACTCTGTTCTCCGTTCGCGTTATTTTCCTGTGTCGCAGACAGAATTGATCTTGAAAAGCTTTTTCCCTCCTTTAAATAAATATGAATATGAGATAATATATTTGTTTTCTTTGTATTTTTATATTGTTAGATTTGACAGTAGCAAATCGGAGATAAGAATCTCGGTTGCAGTTGAACTTGTTTTCAGTCTTAAATTCCAGTCTTGAGACAGACTTGAGATGGTCGAATTAACTTTTTGGTTGGCTTCCCACTTATGGTTGTGGGTTGCGTATGTTATCTTTTTCTTTGGTTCCTTTGAATCTGGGTTTATTCTTCAGGCATTTTCTTACTTTTCCGTTCTTCCTGCTCTCCCGGTGTTCTTTCTAGTAACCCACCAATTGAGTGTTGAGAGATTTCCTCAATTTCTCTCGATCTGCCCAACAAAGTTTAACCCTTGCTGAAATCTAGAGTTTGAGATTGAAACCCAAAGCTTATTTTTTCCACCTATCGCCTGGACAAATTGCAGGAGTTTCTTGAACCTTTCCTGATTGATTTTGGACTGTGTCACTGATTGCATTCAGAAGGGCTAGGTGTTGTGATCGGATACTTGAAATTTGAGGTTGATTGGTGTTCTTCCGCTGGTCATATTATTGTGAACTGTTTGCTTTTTGGGTAATGACAATCTAACCGTGGTGTTGAGGACAGGCTCATATAGATGTAAGTTGTAACTTATTTTATTTTTTTATTTCTGTATATCCACGACCTCTTTACTTCTACTTTCTACTTGTTATTCTATTCACTTTAGCTTTCCTAAATACTCTTCCTCCTGTAACATTATTATTCTTATGTCCTAATTTTATGCAAAATGATCAACCATATTTTGTATAACCAAGCTTCTTCTGTAACCCACATTTGCAGGAACCAATTGTTAGGGAGCTTTATGAGTTAGATTCAAACACTTTGAATGATCTTTTGCAAGATATTCCGCTATGGGTGAAGTATTCTGATTATGAACGAGTGAGTATTAACGCTTCAAATTATGGTTATTCACAGCACCCTAAGTTTGGCTTTTTCTCCTGCTACTGACTTTGTTAATAAATTTGCAGGTTGATTGGTTGAACAAGTTTATACAAGGGATGTGGCCTTACCTTGATAAGGTGATTTCAAGTTTCAAATCTCAATTCAGAAAAATATTCTTGCTATGAAGGATGTGATTTTAAAAAATTGACTGATTGTTCTATATATATTAGAAACGGTAATACTTTGTTTTACAGGCTATATGCAGTACAATAAGGAGCATAGCAGCGCCAATATTTGCTGAGTACATTGGGAAGTTTCACATTGAATCGATTGAGTTTGGGAATCTAACTCTCGGGTCTCTTCCCCCTACTATTAATGGTGAGTGTAGTTACGAAGCTTATATATTCTATAAAGGTCCAAATACATCCATTGAGATTTCAAATAAATTCTTGCGTAGCAACCAACCCCTATTTCTAAAGCCATCAATCTGGAACTATCCAACTTAGACAGTAATGAACAGGATGAAATCAAGGTTAATTCTTCCTTCTAGAACATATTTTGCCTGCACTTAAGAGTCTTTCATCTCTCTGATCTTATTAACTTCTACCATTTCTCAATCAAACCTTAGGAACTGTTGAACACCAAGAAACATGAAGAACACTAAACAGAGCAAAGAAGACCCAGAGATCCAATGTGGGTCACACACAAACATGACATGCTAGATCCATGGGCAAAGCTGAAGATGATTGACAATGTAATAGAAGAAAAGTCATAAAGTATAGTGGGGTTGTCTCAAGTACACTGATGGTTTTATATGAACTCCCCCCAGAAATTCTAACTCAAAACACCCCCCCCCAAAAAAAAGAAAAAGAAAAAAAAGAGACATATTTCAGTTGCTCAAAAAACAAGATGATAAAACAACAAGTATTCTAAGTTGGGTTAATCCATACCTCACTGAGAGCAAAAAAGAGGGTTCCTTGTTGGTCGCTACCAGAAGGGTTGGAGTAGTTGGTAGCAGGTGCAAACTTTGAAATGGGTACAAGAATCTGGGACACATAATAGAGACCCATCTATTTTGCATGGTACAATGTGTTATCCTATTCTTAATCTTCTTTTTACTGTAATTTTATCTTTTGAGCTGTTGATGCATCAGAGCGAAGTTTTGAACATACTCTACAAAGGGATATGATATAGTTCAAGGTTCCAGAAAAGAATCTAGAAGAAAGAACTAGTAACTAGCAAGAATTGGGAAAGCACTGCAGCTCTTGATGATCATATCTGGATACTGGGATATGTATAGATGAACAAGTCTACAGTTTAG
Source organism: Hakea prostrata (assembly GCF_041222555.1). NCBI lineage: Eukaryota > Viridiplantae > Streptophyta > Magnoliopsida > Proteales > Proteaceae > Hakea > Hakea prostrata. Next base: position 6,554,184 of record NC_142601.1, read on the forward strand.
ATTTATTTTCAGATTGATTCAGATCTCGTATCTATTTGGCCTATTTTCCTTCAAAGTCAACCTAAGGTTGATAGATATGGGTGTGGGGCACTTGGGCCTTTGTTTCATAGGTTTCTGTCGTCATGGATTTATTCTATAGGCAAAACTCTTAGTTTCTAGGTTAAGCATAGGTGATTTAACTAGTTCAATTGGTCTAATTATGTAAATTCTGCCAACTTAAGTTACAAGGGCAGAATAGTATTTTCTTATGTTTTCATTTCACTTTTAATGTTATAGTCTTAGTCAATTAGTTTCTACTTTGAGTCGGTCTCTAGTTTTGAGTTAGAGTCAGCTTGGAGTCCAAATTAGGTTAGGTCCTTAGGATTCCAACATATTGTTTATAAATAGATGCCTCCTCCACTTGATGGGGGAGAGATCAGAGTGAATATTGAACAAGAAAGGCTTCTCTTTAAGTAATTCCTCTTGTGCTTAATGAGTCCCAGTTCTGTCAAGTGGGATTTGAAGATCTAAGTCTGAGAAGGGTTTTAAAGGTGAAGTCAAGCTTTGACACCTACACCTTTATTCTCAATTTGAGTATTCCATCCTTAAAGCTCCGTTCAGGTATTACTGGTATCCCACGTCAATCCCCTTCTCTTATCACACACACACACACACACACATATATATTTTGAATTTTTGGAATTCCCAGGATACCCACAGTTTAAGGTCAGATTATGCCATTTTAAACGTTAGATCTGTCTCACACTTCAGGCATATCATTCCCCCAACCATAGTGACCTTAGGTTTCAGTTTGACCCCATTCTGACCATCATATTTCTAGATATAGATATTTTCTTAATTTTTCTTATTCCCTAAGACCCTAAAACAAGAACCTATATATCTTCCAGTTTTGCCATCCAAGCCCAACCAAACTTACGGAATCATATCCTTATATCATTACCTACATTCCTTCCAAGTTTTGCCCTTTTCTCGTAAGTTTTCATCCCATATCTCAAGAACCTGCGGGTGTGTTTGATAACGTTCTTAAAAAACGTTTCTGGCGTTTTTCTGTTCTTTGGGAACGGAAGAACGGGTTAGAGGCGTTTGATAAAACGATTCGTTCTTCTGTTATTTAAGAACGGACCAGTCAAAAAAGTGTTCTAAAGAACACTTTTTGCAGAACATAAAAAAGACGTTTTTACCAAAGAACAGAAACAGAAGTGATAAAATTGGTTCAAATTGATGCCTTAGAACAAGTTTATCAAACACCAACTTATTTTTCAACCAAAAAAAAAAAAACACTAATATATTCTATTTAGTGTTTTAAAAATATTTTCAGAACGGATTTATCAAACGCCCATTATCAAGTAAAGAACGGTCTTTTAGCACAGAAACATTAAAAAACGGTTTTGCATAGGAACTGGTTTCTCAAAACAGAAACGTTACCAAACGCATACTGCAGATCCCCCCATTCTAAGTCTCTCCAAAACTAACACCCCATCCTTGATACTACTACATTCCAAGTAACCCAAGGAATTCAGAAGTGACTAACCACCCTTAATAGCAAATTCATCCCATTGCAGCCCATATCACAGAGACCCCCATATCCCATAAACGACATTTTCAAGAAACGTTTTCTTGGTCCCATATTAGTTAAGTTCTTTTAAAGATCTTGGAAGAAGTGGCTCTCATCCAATTCGGGCTGTATCACAGATATTATAAGCAGCTAGTCTATATGAGCTAGATGGTCATTTAAAGTACTAGAGAACAACCATAGACTGGTGGGCGTGTGGTGGAATTGCCCTCATCTAAACTGGTGCTTGTGCTTGCCATTCCTGTGAATTGCTGAACTACCTTGAGAATGAACATTGTTCTGATACCACTTATGGATTATGGCAACACAAGAAGGGTTAACTGAGTTGCTAAAAGATTCATATAATTTGGTCACTCATAACTCAAGACACAGTGAAATATAAATACGGTGATGTAGCCTTAGATTGACAAGCCAACTGAGGGCCAAAACTACCAAAATCTTAGTCAAACTAGAACCAACTTTAGGGTTTTAGATGTCAATGCAGTGGGGTAATAGCATAGGGATTATGTGACTTTAATGAGGTTGTAGTGTTAAGGAAATGACAAGGGAGTTCGGTCCAGTGCTAAGCCTGTTTGAAGGCTGAGTTTGCATTAGACTCGGTGAGAATTTAGGAACAGCAGGTCAGTGGGGTACTGGGGTAGTGAGTATTTATGGCCTTGTTTATGATTGAAGGTAAGGGTTATGAAGGGGAAGTGTGCTGCAGATACAACACCAAGTAGGGTTCTTTTTCCTAGGAATAGGCATAGGTTGTCATCTATGTTTTAGGCCTTGATTGGATGGGATTCTTCTGTAATTAGTCAACTTAATATACCTAATAATGGGTACATGGGTTGAGTGGAGTTTATCAGTCTTTTGACAAGGTAAAATAAACCAATGGTTCGATTCAATTTGGTAGTTTGTTCAATTTAAGTTTAAGGGCAGAGATGTCCTTCCATTAGGTTTCATTATATTTTATTCTGTTAAGCTTTAAATGTCCTCCACAATTTAGGTGACATCTGTGATCTGGAAAAGCAGTCCTGTCTCATAGTTCAATAGCTTCAAACTCATGACAAAATTCTGTACTTTACTCGAATCATGTCTAATTGATGGTGGTATATGCATAGATAAAGACTTTTTGAAATCCCTAATTATCATTGTCACTTTGAGTAAAAATAAATATGACCAAAACAACACTATAGCTCTAAGTATTGTTAGCTAACTTAAGCTCTCCTTACTAAGACATTAATCTCATGTCCTGACTTTTCACCCCCACCTTTTTGGCTTTTGATGAAGGCCTAATACAATTATAACTTAAATTTATTTAGCCCCTACACTGAACCATAATTTATTTAGACCTAATTGAGCAGCTGTACATGCTTCAATCACTAATATACTAGCCTGGTGGAAGATAAGGTCAACCTCCCTAACATGCCAGTATCATGTAAATTGGCCTTTAGATCCACCTTTTTGTAACAGTAGCTAGTTGATATTTCTCTGGTTTGTTCGTCTATCAGAACTTTGAGGATATGTCATGATTGATATACTATGTATTCAACCTTGCAGGGGTCAAAGTGTATGATAGCAATGAGACAGAACTAGTTATTGAACCAGCTGTTAGATGGGCCGGGAATCCCAACATTGTTCTCGTGTTGAAACTGTCGTCTATACAGATTACGCTGCAGGTCAGATAGATATTCGAATCATAATCCATAAAATAATACTGTGTTTTAAGACAAGGACAATTCTTCTAAAAGGATTACACTTGTTACAGTTGGTGGATTTACAAATATTTGCAGCACCCCGTTTAACTTTGAAGCCACTGGTTCCAAGCTTCCCATGTTTTGCAGCCGTGGAAGTATCTTTAATGGAAAAGGTATGTAAAAATAAGATGTACCATTTCAAATATCTTACACACCACTTAGCATTTTCTCATCCAAATTACTTGCATAGTTGAGGACATGAACTTTCCACTGCCACAATATTACCTTTGGATTTAAGAGTTTTTGACTTTGTTCTGTGTCTGCCTCATTATCTGTGGACATTTGAGATTAATTACTATTTGCAAATAATGGTTGCCCTTAATTTGTTCTTTACCTCTAATTAATGATGATCTGTTCTGATATCTTTGCAGCCACATATCGATTTTGGATTGAAATTGTTAGGAGGGGATATCATGGCGATCCCTGGCCTTTATCGTTTTGTTCAGGTGCTAAATGGTAATTTATCTTGTGGTGTTTAAGTTGAATTACTGTCTATTATTGGCCTACTTTGTTTTTTTTTTATTAGTTATACTTTTATATATCTTGAATTTGGCTGGTAGAGTCTTTTTAAATGGTACAATTAATTAACGGATAATGGAATAACAAATGCAAGGAAGTATTATGAATATAATTAGCAGCTAGCAAGAACAAGCATTCTACATGTTAGAACAATACCATGTACTAGTCAAGTTAGGCATGGGTTGGTGGGTGTAATCTTCTATGAAGGTTGGGCTCTTGTCACACACAGGTCTCCTGGTAGGCTGTACTGACTTTGTTAGCCCTGGGCTCCTCATCCATGTACCCAGTCGTTGCTCCAGCTGGCTGCTTAGTTGTCTCTCCTTGTTGAGTCGTATCATTGTCGTTTGTTGGAAAAGAAACCTTGTCCTTGAGGTTGAGTGTGGAAACTACTAGCAAAGGGCAATGAGAGCCATCCATGTTGCCATTTCAACTGGTAGCCCTTGCCATTGAATGAGTGTCTGATGTTCCATCCTGTTGAGACAGTGAAGCTCCAGATATTGAGAATGGTTGCTGGCATGGTTAGGAGCTGCTAGTGGAGGATGGTTAGGAGCTGTTGGGTGCCGATGTAAGGCTTGAGGGTGGAAAACGTGCAATACAGGTTGCAGTTGGGACTTGGTTGGAAGAGCTAGTTTATATGCTACCTTTCCCACACGTGATTCATTTTGATAGGGCCCAAATAAGCGTCGTGATAGCTTCTGGTTTTGCTTGTCCACAGAGGTTTGTCGGTTAGCTTAAGCCTTCATGCTAGCTTGAGCATGGTGTATGCTTAGCTTTAACTGTTAGAGAATTGGTCCCGTTCCTTGAGCTCATGTCAACTGTTGCATTAAGGGATGTAAAGAACTAAGGGTATGGGTTGCCCATATATTGTTTCAAAGGGGGTCAGGTTAATTGCCTAATGGTATGTTATGTTATAGGAGTCCCCTGCCTATGGTAAGTGTAGAGTCCATTTCAGTGGTTCGTCGCTCATTAAACAACGAAGGTACATCTATATGCATCTATTCAAGACCGTTGTTTGTTGTCACTCTGGGGATGATAGGTCAAACTCATGGCCAATGTGGTGCCTTGAATCTTAAATAACTCTTGCCAAAATGAACCGAGGAAGATGGAGTCTCTCTCACTTTCGATGGAGCGAAGGACTCCATAGCGTTTAGCTACATCTGTGAGGAATACCTATGTTACCTTATGGTTGGTAAAATGAGGCAACAATGAAAACTGGTGCGTAGTTCGTTTGCCTATCAATGACAACTAGTATAACAAATTTTCCTGTAGATGGAGGCAAGTTGGTTATGAAATCCATGGATACACATTTGGGTATCCGAAGGGGTTGGAGGAGTGCTACTGGTGAGGTTTGAATAGATATCATTTGCTAACAAGTTTGACATCGTGCGACGTATGCCCTGGCATCAACTCGCATACCCTTCTTGAATAGATTGAAAGATAGGCAGTTGAGAGTTTGCAGATACCCTTTGCCCTCCCCCCCCTGGGCAGCTGGACCCCTTACAGTGACGAATGGCACTGGCAAAGAAAAACTTCTTGAAAGGAGATCGCAGGTCTAGTACAAGTTGGCTATATATTGATAAAGAATTCCATCAAGATTAGAAAAACCTAGTAGCAGAGGGATCTTCAGTGAGGCCTCGACAAATTTGTTCCCCTACATCTGAACGACGATTCTTCCTAGATTTTTGTTAGAAACTCGAAGGTAGGGGGACTATCTTAGCATTCAAGGGTCAAGAGCGTTCCCAGCACTCTCGACAATGCGTTGTTGGCATGATTCTCCTTCCTTGGCTTATATGTGATTTCAAATGATTACCCAAAAGTTTAGTTGACCATTATTGTGGTTCAGGTGCTTGTGTCACTTAATTAGTTCTTTTAGACTTTGTCGATCCATCTGAATGAAAAATTTCTTCGCTGACAAATACTAATGCCACTTCCTCATTGCCTGTGTGATAACATGCATTTCTTGGGCATAAGTTGATAGTGCTTGGATTTTTGGGGATAACATCTTGTTGAAGTATGCCACCAGATGCCCTCCTTGTGATAGCACCGCTCCAATGCTGTTGTTGAAAGAAACGATTGTAGTAGAATGGCTTATTGATCCATGATCTCAAGCCCTCTATTTATAATTAAGTGGAAAGTAGACTATTACAAGGAATAGAAGTTTACATGAATGCAAACTCTAATTTAACTCCTATACAAACTCTTATTAGACTCCTAATAGAATCCAACACTCCCTCTCAAGTTGAGGCATAGATATTAGTTATGCCCAACTTGCCTACAATAGGAAGGAAATCTCTTTCTTTCAAACCCTTTGTGAAAACATTTGCTACTTGGTCTCCGGATCTTACAAAAGGCATGCAGATAAGCCCTTGTTCCAACTTTCCTTTGACAAAAAACCTGTCAATTTCAATGTGCTTAGTTCGATCATGTAGCACTGGATTATTAGCAATACTAATAGCAGACTTGTTGTCACAATATAACATCATAGGGTTTGGAACTTGGACTCCAATATCTTGCAGCAAGCCTTTCAACCATAGTAGCTCACAAACTCCACGAACCATAGCTTTATATTCAGCTTCGGTACTAGATAAAGCTGCCACATTCTGTTTCTTACTTCTCCAAGTAACTAGATTACCTCCAAAAAAGGTACAGTAACCTGAAATTGACTTCCTGTCTGGAGATCCAGCCCAGTCTGCATCAGTGTATGCTTCTACTTTTAGATTATCGGTGGGTGATAGAAGTATTCCTTTTCCAGGAGTTCCCTTCATATACTGTAGTATTCTGGTAACAACCTTCATATGAGCTAAATATGGATCATGCATGAATTGGCTCACTATCCCTACAGCATAAGCGATGTCTGGCCTGGTGTGGGACAAGTAAATAAGCTTCCCTACCAGCCTTTGGTATCTTCCTTTGTCCACTGGTTCTCCCTCTTTTTCTTTAAGTTTAGCTCCAGCTTCAATTGGGGTATCAACTGGTTTACACCCCAACATTCCCACTTCTGATAATAGATCTAGGACATACTTTCTTTGGGATAGGAATATACCTTTATTTGATCGAGCCACCTCAATCCCTAAGAAATACTGTAACTTCCCTAGATCTTTAATTTCAAACTCTCTGCCAAGAAAGTCTTTCAACTTTTGAATTTCTTCACCATCATTCCCTGTGATGACAATATCGTCTACATAAACAATGAGAAGTGTGATGTTAGTACTTGACATCTTCTTGACAAATAGTGTATGATCAGCATTGCTTTGCTTGTACCCAATAGAAGTCATTGCCTTCGGAAGGCGTCCAAACCAGCATCTAAGAGACTGTTTTAACCCATATATTGACCTCTTCAACCGACAGACTTTCCCTGCAGTATTGTCATCGGAAAAACCATGTGGGATTTCCATATAGACCTCTTCTGCTAACTCCCCATGTAAGAAGGCATTCTTTACGTCTAGTTGGTGCAAGTTCCAGTGTTTGTTCACAGCTTCAGACAACAGAACTCTGACATTATTTAGTTTCGCAACAGGGGCAAAGGTCTTCTGATAATCAATCCCATTGGTCTGGGTAAACCCCTTTGCAACTAGTCTAGCTTTCAACTTGTTGGCTGATCCATCCATATTTTGTTTAACCACAAATACCCATTTGCAGCCCACTGGTTTTTTTCCTAGAGGAAGTGTAATTAGCTCCCAAGTGTCATTTTTCTTCATTGCCTGCATTTCCTCTACCATAGCTTCCTTCCATTTCTTATCAGCATAGGCTTCCTGCCAACTTTTAGGAACAGATACAGATGATAGAGAGGATATAAAAGCATGGTAGGAGTCAGACAAAGAGTTATAAGAAACATATTTAGCTATGGGATGTTGAGTACAAGATCTGACCCCTTTTCTAACAGCAATAGGAAGATTGGAAGAAGATACCTCAGTAGAATCTGATTTTGGAGCAGGAGACTGAAGTGGTAACGTTATCACCTTTCTCCACCTGCTTTAGCCGGTTGTATTTCTCCCTCTGATAAGTCTTCACTTCCTTATTCTGGTCAATCTGGTTTTGAAAGACCCCAACAGTGTGTCTCACAGGAGTGGTCTCCCCCTAGCTAGGTTCTTCACATGGTTCAAAAAACGAAGGGGGTGGATTAGAGTCCTCAGTTATACTGGCCGAAGTCTCCCCTTGGTCAGGAAACTCTTCTGGGACTCTAAAGTTGTGTTGGTCTATGATAGGAAGATCTAGAGTCGGAAAGAACACCTCTCCTCTAGGACTCTCCCCCTGGAGAGGTGTATAGTAAGGGCAAAACTCATAAAAAATTCACATCCATGGATACAATGGTTTTCCTGGAGGGAGGATGATAACATTTGTACCCTTTCTGAGTAGCAGAATACCCCAAGAATATGCAATGTAGGCCGCGGGGAGCCAGCTTACTCTGGGTGGGTGTGATTTTGGCATAACACATGCATCCAAAAACCTTTGGGGGAACAACAGAGAAGAGGCTCCCTAAAGAATCTCATTAGGACATTTAAAGCCAAGTATCCTACTGGGCATCCTATTCAGAAGGTAAGAAGCAGCGATAGCATGAGCAGTGGCAGCGGCAATTGCAGAAGAAGCAGCGGTAACCGATTCTAATCTATGATTCTTATCGCAAAAAGCAGCAGCAGCAGCAGGAATTCAAGAATCGCAGCAACAGGAATTCTTGTCGCGAGAAGCAGCAGGAAGTGTGGTTCTTCTTCTCTTCTTCTTTCCTTTTTTTTTCTTCTCTGATCTTCGAGGTGGAACTGAAACGATACGCAGCGGTGCGATGGGTTTGAAAAGGGAAAAAAATTCTGCCAAACGATGGTTGCAGAATTATGGTTTGAAGAATTGATTTCTGCGATGGTTGCAGAATTAGGTTGTAGAAGAACAAAAAAAAACTGCGAAGGGTTTTGGTGAAAAAAGATAATCTGCTATGGGTTTATGGGTTTGAAGAAAGAAAAAAATAGAAGAAGATCCTAATCTACTTAGGCTCTGATGCCATGTTGAAAGAAATGATTGTAGTAGAATGGCTTATTGATCCATGATCTCAAGTCCTCTATTTATAATTAAGTGGAAAGTAGACTGTTACAAGGAATAGAAGTTTACATGAATGCAAACTCTAATTTAACTCCTATACAAACTCTTATTAGACTCCTAATAGAATCCAACAGCTGCTCAGCCACATTTATAGTGAAAGGCTTTTCAAAGTCTGGTAATGCGAATATGGGAGCTCTAGTTAGCAATGTTTGCAAAGTTGTGAATGCCTTATGGGCCACGGGATCCCATTTGTAAGCTCCTTTGCATAATAAGTTGGTGACTGGGCCGACAATTCTAGCATAACTTGGATGGATTTTTATTAACAACCTGTTAGGCCCAAGAATCATTTGACAACTCTTATATTTCTTGGGAGTGGGCCAGACCTTGATCGCCTCAATTTTATTCTGATCCACCTCCAATCCTTCTGCTGAAACCACATGGTCTAGGTTTTTAATTGACCTTCTCCCAAACTCACACATGGACTTTTTGGCATAGAGCTGATGGGCTTGCAACATTCTTAAAATCTCCTATAAGTGCTGAATATGGGGTTGGCCATGATGGATTCAAAAATTCGATGTTGAAATAAACGATTGTAGTAGAATGGCTTATTGATCCATGATCTCAAGCCCTCTATTTATAAATAAGTGGAAAGTAGAATATTACAAGGAATAGAATTTTACATGAATGCGCACTCTAATTTAACTCCTATACAAACTCTTATTAGACTCCTAATAGAATCCAACACTCCCCCTCAAGTTGAGGCATAGATATTAGTCATGCCCAACTTGACCAAAAGAGTATAAAACATCTGTGTCGGTAAACATCTACAATTTGATCTTCAAACTTATAGATTACGTCTGCCTTATAGACTTTCATTTGCTTTGTCCTCATCTTTACTGCAACTTTATGTCTCCAAGGAAGAACGCCCAAGAAAAGAGGTAGAATCTTCAAATGTTGAGAAGACTAAATTTCTGCGCAAATCTGAGGGAAAATATACTTTTGGGTAACAATTGCTAGGGTAAAACAACCAAAGTGAAACTTTTGATTTGTAGCAATGTTAGATCTTTAAAGGGAAAGTTTGCCAAGGGACAATCTCCAAAGGTAGGGGAAAATTTGTCAAGATAAGTAACAATCTCCAAAGGTAATAGAGATCAAGTTCTGCAAAGGTCAAACGACAAATCTTTTGCAAGGTTAGATCTCCGAAGGGAAGATGTCAAGTTAAGGGGCAAATCTCCAGGGTTAACAGAGATCAAGTTCTACACAGACAAAAAGATAGCTCTATAGCAATGTTAGATCTCCAAAGTAGAAGATTGCGAAGGTAAGGGACAAACTTTCAAAGGTAACAAAGATCAAATTCTACATAAGGAAGTCTACATGAAAGGCATTGAATTGTAGACATCTTCAATCTCCCCCTCACGTGTAGCTTTACACGTGGGAAAACAATAACAAAGGAAATCCCAATGGGGAAACTTGGAAAGGAAGAAATTGTAATGGTAAGATAAAAGTATCAGGAAAACAAATCTAGAGAAAATGACAAAATTTGAAAAGGGAATGACCTAGCCTACGGTGCCACTGGTGAAGGTCTCATATTACCGAATGGACCGGATTAGAAGATGTAGTCAAAGCAGAAGTAGATCCTCCAATCGGCTCGAGCAAATAAAGTCCATTTACCACGTCCAATCTCCTTCCCCGTGATCAGATCCGGAAGTAGCAAGGTAGGAGTTTGTAGGGGTAGTAGAGGAAGCAGTGGTCGAGGCTGTACCGTAGTAGAAGACTGCAGAATACGTCGCAGAGTAGCGAACTCCTCCTGTGAAAAACCAACGTCTGCTGAGGGTGTGGTGGAAACTGTCTCAGAAAGATTAGCCTTTGGGTTTCCCTTTCTTTGTGCTCGTTTTTGCTCAAAATCAGCAGGCTTCCCATGCAGTTTCCAACAATTTTCCTAGGTATGATATGGTTTGTGACAGTGCTCACACTTGACAATCTCCTTAGCCGGATCAGATTTAGTGCGAACAGACTGTAAAGCTGATTTTTCCATAATAGGAGTACGAAGCATGACTAATCGACGACTTTCCTCACACTGAACAAGTGCATAAGACTGTTCTAGTGTAGGAAAGGGAGAACGACTTAAGACTTGCACTCTGATTTGATCGTACTCCACGTTCAAACTTGCCAAGAAGTCATATACTCGAATCTTATCAATGTACTTCTTATATGTCGCCACATCATCTGGATTAGTGGGGTGATAATCCCCATAATGATCCAACTCTTGCCAAGAGATCGCAACTCAGCATAATAGTGGGCCACAGTTAGTTCATTTTGGGTAGTCTCATGAAGCTTCTTTCGTAGCTCATAAACCTGTGCATCATTCTCCAACTGTCCATATGTTTCAGTAGTAGCCTTCCAGATTTGGGCTGCAGTATCAAGTAATAGGTAACCCCGGGCAATATTTGGATGCATGGAATTCAAAAGGAATGACATAATAAGAGAGTCATTTGTTATCCATTTATCCTGTAAAATACCTGCGGTAGTGGGTTTGATAGTGGTGCCCGTAATGTATCCAACTAGTCCTCTTCCAGCAATAGTCAGGTAAGTAGATCGAGACCAGATCAAGTAATTTGTGCCGTCAAATCTTATCGAAAGAGAATGAAGAGTGGGAAAATATTCGGATCCAATGGGAGCAGTAGTATCATTTGTGGCTGCCATGTTGAAAGAATCGTCTGCAGTTCTTCAGTCTTCACCCCTTGAAAAGAAACTAAAACGTTGCAGAATGCAATAGCCAAACAATAACCTTCTTCTTCTTTCTTTCTTTCTTTCTCTCTTCTTTTTTTTTCTTCTCCTAACAGAATCGTAGATTAGAAGAAGAAGAGAAAGAAAAAAAAAATAATATGGTTCGGTCAAAGAGAACCAAAATATGGTCTAAATTTGGTTTGGGAATTTGAAAAAGAGAAAAATCTGGTTCGGTCAAAGGACTGGTCTGCTTTATTGAAGCGATGGGCTTAAAGGGATTTCATCATCGTCCTTGGCTTAAAACAGATAGCAAATCAAAGAGAGGGACTTAAAACAGATCGCAAATCAATGAGAGGCAGAGGCGATGGTGAAAGCAAGTTATGGAAAACAACTCACAGTCCCTTGAAGCTAGAAGCAGATCGATTCTTTCTCTTCATTTCTTTTTCTTTTTTTGTTTCTTTGGTCGATGGCGGAAGTAGCGATGAGAGCAGCACCAGTAGCAGCGATGGCAGCAGCAGGGTTCTTGACGATAGCAGCGGCTGTAGCAGCGGTGGTATCAGTAGGGTTCCTCTTCTCTTCTTCTTTCCTTTCCCTCCTTTTGGTTTTGGAGATCGATAAGTGCAGAAAATTTCTGAATTTGAGTTTCTGCGATAGTTGCAGAAAAAACCCTGCGATGGTTGTAGAAAAAATTCTGCAATTGTTGCAGAAGAAAGAACTCTACGACGGTATTACAGTTGCAGAAAATTCCTGCGATGGGTTTTAATGAAAAAAATTGAAGAATATCAATCGAACTTAGGTTCTGATGCCATGTTGAAATAAATGATTATAGTAGAATGGCTTATTGATCCATGATCTCAAGCCCTCTATTTATAAATAAGTGGAAAGTAGAATATTACAAGGAATAGAATTTTACATGAATGCAAACTCTAATTTAACTCCTATACAAACTCTTATTAGACTCCTAATAAAAACAAAATAAAACTTCGGTGTGCCCCATTCTTGTTTTTTTTTTTTTTTTTGCCCCCCCCCCCCCCTTTTTTTTTTCCTTCATACATAACTACTTTTTTAAAAAAAAAACCAACCCTTTGCCATTTAAAAAAAAACTCTATTTTTGTTTTGGGTTGGGAAAGGTTTGTGTATGTTTGGTATTTTAAGGGGGGGGAACCCCCAGAAAATTTCCATACCCCATTCCTCTTTTTCACGAAAAGTACAAAAGAAGAGAAGGGACTAGTGCTAGCTCTAATGCCTTCGGTTCCAACATCTCCGAAACTTGCCACTTGAATTCCTCCTTTTGGAAGTGGCGGTAGCGATACGGCCTCATAATCATGGGCGGAACCCTTGGTTGCAAGAGTGTTGAGTATTTGAGCGGTCATGCGCTTGGCTAGGTGGCAAGGTTTCGGGCTTTTCAAATACACATTAGAAATTCTACAGTATGTGTTGCAAACTTGTAGTTTCCCATATTTTTATTGAATGGCTCTACACATTAGTGTGCCAAAACCACCTGCCTAATCCCAAGTAGAAGAGTGGGGTTGGCAGTTGCTTGGGTTTGCACGTTAAGGTAAACTTTTTGCCCCCTTGTCAAACTCCATTATGAGCCGATTGCAATATAAAACTACCAATGCAAGGTGAGCAAATTGTTGTACACCTAATATTAAAATCAGCTCTAAGCATGGGTAGGGTGTAGTCATCCAAGGTCACTACGTATTGCTGAATCTTTAAGGGAAACCCATGAACCAGACCTTCATATTGTAACTTATTTCTACTTCCCATTATTAATGCTATGTTTAGCACTGCTTCGGTGGCTAGTCCCAAATGTTGTGTGACTCGGGTTTGCATAAAGTTGTGAGTACTCCCTCCGTCAACCAGGATTTAGAGAGGCCGACCATGTGTATAGTATATACCCAATAAAATGCAAAGTCTTTGGTGATGGAATGCCGGTCATGGAGTGATAGGAAGAGTTCAGGGGTTATAGTCGGGACTTCACCTCCATCTACAACTATTATTTCAACCTCCACTCCAACTAGTTCCTCCGTGTCTCAGTATCAATGTCATACTCCAACAGAAATAGCTGCCTTGTCGTACACTAGTGTCATACAAAATTTTCATCACAATTGTAGCAAAGGCCCATATCATGTTGCTACTGCATCTCCGTAGGTGTCAAATGTTTGATGGGAATTGAAGTGGTAGGAGCCAAAAGCTGTGGGATGTTTGGAGTTTTCAAAAGAGGTGGTTGAGTAGGAGTTGGCATTAATGGAAACTTGCTAGAGATCGGAGCTGGTTTCAGATATGGGCATCGAGCATCTGTGACCTTGCCCTATAAATGGGCCAAGCCAATTGTCTAGGCTATATCCACCATCTGAAGGCCTTTACCTCATTCCTTGAAGCGAGTCTGATATTCAACAATTGTTATTATCTGAGACACTTTGGCAATGCAGCTTGAGGGTCATCATAATCGGAGCGACTGAAATGTATCTCCAAAGCTTTGGTGAACCTGACCAACTTGGAAGTTGTTGGGACTTGTACATCCACGAGAAACCAATGGAGAGCTGGCCCATCCATGTGGAATGATGATATTAATAGGTGTTGTTCATCAGGTGAGGAATGGTAATTAAAAAACCTTTCTGCTTTGAAAATCCACCCCTGGGGGTCCTTGCAGTTGAACCTAGAGAATTCCAATCATATAGTATGAGTTTGGATTGCAGGAGTCAAACTCCAAATGGGTGACCAAGGAAAAGCAGAGGAAGATGATTGCTCTGGTGTGCTTGTTAACCTCGGGATCTGCTCCATACTACCATCCATGGTGGTTAGGTGCATCACAACTTCAATCAGAGTCTCCATCTATTTAGCTACATCTGCCTGCATGGCCAACAACTTTTTCCCTTGCTCCACCAAAATAGTTTCCAAATAAGGAAAAGTGGGAATTTGAGGGGGACATTGATATGATGTGAAATGAGATGGTTATATGTGTCACACCCCGCCCGCCGGGCCCGGTTAACCGCCCGACAACCCGTGGGTGCGAACTGTCACAGGATCCATGGTTTTAGTCTATCAATAATAATAAATACAAATACAGATAATCAAAAGCAAGAATAGTGCAATAATCAATAAAAAGGTTACAGGAGTCCAAATACTCCAATAAATAACCAAGAACAAACGAAAGAGGGAAAATCAAGAATCAAAAGTAATATCGAGATCAGCGGAAGCAAAATAAATAACTAAATAATCTTCATCTTCAGGAGGCTTCATGCTCTGCAAGTTCATGTATCACTGCCTGTCTCACATCAGCTTCATACGAGGAGGCTCTTTCATATGAATCATCTCCAACTTCCGACATTGTGCAACCATTTGTACAGTTTATATAATACATACAATGAAAGGAATGAGTTCCAACGAACTCAATAAGGAACAAGCAATTCTCATATATATGTCAATACAATCCACGAATGCACAGATGAAATGATATGGATGGTATGCAGAAATATGAATGCTACTAAGATCTAACTATGCAAGTCTCTAACAGCTGACATGCTTTAAGATATACACCAGCCCTCCTTTGGGTAAGTCTCATCACTCTGATCCGGCAAGGACTGGTTACCTCTATAGGGATCCTGGGCAAAGGGGTAAGTCCACACTGGCTCTCAAAACCGTGGTCGGGGGTTAAGTCAACACTCTCTCACCACGACCATTGGCAATGAGTACTGGCGCATGTCGGGGTTTCTAATCCAATGCAAGTCATAATGGTAACATACTATATGAAGTCCAAATATTTCCCCTATGGCACCAACCAACTCGGTTCAGTATCCTTCGCAACCTAGGAGTGAGAATCCTCACGGACTGGATCCCTCTGTTGGATTCCACTCCTTAACCCTATGGTCATCCACATATTATTGGGGCGGATGCTCTCATGACTCCTTGCAACACCCGGTCCGCTCCTTGGACGTCCATGAGTCCAACCCTAACATATGTAACCCTACCATTACATGACCAATAGTGGACCACTGAGTCTCCGCACGGACTGGTTACCGCTGTTGGATGAAACATAGTCACGTCACCATTGTCACGGGTCACCCGGCTTCAATTCCCCTGCCGAAAGGGTAATAGCATGTGGGGTACCTAGCCATGCAATTCTAGACTCCCTAAGTATGTCATCAAGTAATCATGATAGTGCTGGAGACATCAGCAGGCATGTGTCCCATTCCACAGCCTTCTGATATCCCAAGCTAAGATATCCCAAAGGAATACCCCTTCCATCACAATCACACTACATCACTCTTTATCATATCATGAACAGTTGTGCAATATCATAAAAGATGAAGTACATCAAGGAACACCACAAACAGCAAGTGTACAATAAGATTCACATGCTTTATACAATTACAGCAAGTTACATGATCAAAGAATAGTAAATAGAACAACAGAATCATCATGTATACGTAATTGCATATAAATAAGAATGCATGTCCTTACCTGTAATTATGTAAAACTCCTCTAACTTGAATTCCAGAAACTATTATAAGACTTTTATTTTAAACAGAGAACACCTAGGCATAGGGTTACAAGAATGTATAAGAGTCAAGAGTCAAAACAAATCCAAAATCAAACTTACATAGACACTGGAAACCGGCCGGTCGCTTGAGCCGGTCGCTTAAGTTGAGCGACCGCCACTAGTGACCGCCCCAAAAACAGAGAGTTTCAAATCCAAAACTCAGGCTTCTGATCATCCGTTTTCAATCCGGATTTCGAGTGATCATGACCAAAGTCTCGAATCTAACACTCCAAGAGACACTAGGTGAAAAGAAACCTAACAATTATCATAAATGGATTACCCAGAAACTCTCCCCTTGACTGGATCTATCCATTAACAAATGCAGGGATTCGTTTCTGGACAGGATCTCATAAAGAACATTGGAAAGGGAGTACAACAAATCAATTGGGTAACCACTAACAAAAAGGGGATGGGTTCATATCAATTAGAGGTTAAAAAGAAGAGAATTGTAGATGGAGATTCATTACCTTAATAAGAATCACCAAGAATAGAAGAGAAAAGGTTTCATATCATTAACAGCACTTCAAACCTGAATCCCGCACGTTTCCACAGCCGCCTAATCGCCCAAAATAGCAATCCCGAACATAATAATGCGTTAATAGGGCGAGGGATGCTATTTATAACGAATAGGGGGCAAAATAGGGCAAAACCCCGAAAACAGACCGGGCGGTCGCTCCAGGCGGTCGCGGTCGCTTGGTTCAATCGACCGCCACTAGTAACCGCCCCCATGTATATTGCTATACAAGGGTGCTTTGCTCATGGGGTTGAAGACCAAGTACAACCTAACCCAAATGAAGACATGGGGGAGATCTTAGTCCGAAAATGAATCTCAATAGGTCAATAATAAAGGGGTTAGTGTTTCATCATAACATATGGCTCATGAAAAGGTTATGATCACGGAAAGAGAGGGAATGATTGTTATCAAGAAAATAACAAGAAATCATAGGAAATCTAGTTTAGGTTAATAGAAATATTACCCATGTGGTTTCCCTCACATGGAAGGTTATAAAAGGTTTCCAGAAAGATCATTCAAGGGTTAGGGTTAAGGTTTCAAGAATCTATTAGCTAGGATTAAGATCATGATGATGATCATAGATCTCAAAGAATAGAATGAGATCATGGAATAGATGGTTGCAAGGATGCATCATCTTTTTCCTGATCTCAATCAAGAACAAGAACGAAGAAAGAATAATTAGAAACCCTAATTAGGTTAAACATGGATCATGAAGAAAATATAGTGTGATCAAGGATAAAGAATTAAAGAATGATAGGTTACAATTTTAGTAAAGAAAACACATTGATTGGCTGTTAACAAGATCAAACTAAGGGTTCTTGGTTTGATCCAAGAGGTTAGGGTTTCACCCTTTTTTGGCTCCCAATGAAAAGGTTGAGAGCACCGGATGAAGGGAAGTAAATTGATAGCCAATAAAACAAGAAAATAAAGATGATCAAGTTTAGGTTAACACAAATATCACCCAAGGGAAAGAGAAACAAAGAATCAAGATTCACCCAAGGGAAAGAGAAACAAAGAATGCACAATCTGAAAAAGTGTTGGGAAGTTTCCAACAGATAAAAGAACAATAGGGTCTCAAATATGGTTACCTCTCATGAGAGTTGGTTACCTCCCATGAGAGTTACCCATAATTAACTCCCACAAAAACAACCCAAGATAGATAAGGGAACATCTCATTAATATTTCAAAATAAAGAATGGAATTAGGAAGGGTCTACCAATGAGAGAAAATAAGGTTTTCAATTAAAGTGAAAGGAAAGACATTCAAATCATACAATTAGGGATTTACTAACAAGAATCCGTGTATCCCACGAAAAGACTAAGGAGAATAAAGATTCACCCTTAGAGCAAAGAATTTACAATCAAGAAAGGTTTTGGGGAGGGTCCAAATGAATTAATAGAAAATAAAAGGGTTGCCAATTGGTTACCCTCTCATGAAGGTTACCCAAGAATTTCCCCTCAAAATCTCTCCCTTTTTGGTTTCCAATGGTCCAAGGAATAACAAGGATCAACCCCTCAATCATGAGGACACAAGGGAAGGTCATGGTAATAATATGAGACCTTCCCCACAATCATAAAGATAGGTAGAAAATTAGGGAAAGTATCATTAAGAGCTTTGGTGGAATCAAATTCAAGAATCATCGCCATATGGCTTTCAAGAACATAGAGTGAATTGTGGAATTCACTCTAGGGCTAATAGAATTAGAAAAGAGGTCATTACAGCAGTGTAATACCCTTCTCATGATCAGAAAATCAGAAGTAGAGAAGAAAGAATGACTTAAAGAAGAAACGAATTGAATACTAACCTTTTAGAAGAGAAACCGATGAAGAAATCTGAACAGATGCTTGAGGATCTTCCTTGGCTTCGAAGGAGAGGATCTAGGGATCTTCCCACGTTCTCCAAGGCTTAGAAACAGATTGAGAGTGAAAAACATGGAGTTCCCCCTTTTAAATAGCACAAAGAGTTCAAGAATTACTAGGATTTCACCAAACTGACCAAACTGCCCTTGTGGTTGATTGATTGCCAAAGAGGAAGTTCAAAGGTCGATCACACACTATCTAGAGGTTTAGAAACATAATGGGAATAGTTTACCACGAAATTAAAAGAAACAAAGCTTTTGAAAACCTTCAAAACAGATATTTACCAAAATGCCACTGCCTGGACAGCTTGTTCAAAAATAGGGATTTAATGGGCCTAACTTCAATATTTTTGGATGGGCTTCTTTCAACACATCATACTACTTACCTAGTATGGAGGGATGTCTTCAAAACAGGTCCAACTAAGCTTTA
The DNA here is from genome assembly GCF_041222555.1 of Hakea prostrata. NCBI lineage: Eukaryota > Viridiplantae > Streptophyta > Magnoliopsida > Proteales > Proteaceae > Hakea > Hakea prostrata. Next base: position 6,573,118 of record NC_142601.1, read on the forward strand.
GGTCCATCAACCAAGTTCTTCTTCACAAATAAATAGTTCAACACCAAATCAAATAAGGTTTCCATAAGGAAACACCATCATCAATATCCATGGGTTTTGGGTCAAACACCATATCTTCTACTGAGATGGCCCACAAGGACATCTTCCTTCATTTTGGAACATTGGATCAACTCTAAGGGAAAGGTCTGACATGGCTTCCTAAGATTTTAAAAGATAGTAAAACTGAAATCACGGTCAAACTTCAAAGTCAACATTAAACAAACTCTACTTCACCCAAAACAGATCGGGTCTTCGGGCTAGATTTGGGCTGGGTGTCACAATATGTATTAGGAAGGTAGCTAAAGATGCCATAGGTGAATCAAAAGGAAAGCACCATTCTTATAGAAAAACTTGGTGGTAGGATGATGAGGTTCAAGCAGCCATTGAGACTTAGAAAGTTAGCTTTAAGACATGGCAAAGGACTAAGGATGTAGAGGATCTACAAAGGTATTAGTTGGCTAGAAATGAAGCCAAGAATTTTTTGGGAAAAGCAAGGCAAAATTTATATAATAAGCTGGGCACAAAAGGAAGTAGAAAATACTACTTTTAAGATAGCTAAAATAAGGGATACGTAGAGTATATATTTAGACCATGTTAGATGTATTAAAAGTGAAGATGGTAAGGTACTAGTACATGACAAGGACATCAAGAAGGAATGGGAAGTTCATGTCTTTAGCCTACTAACTGAATGCAATTCAGGTATCTGGACTCGGATGATTACACCATTTGTCATAGTACCAATTTTTGAACATATATATGGAGAATTATGGTGTCTAGAGTAAAAGAAACTTTAAAGAGGATGAAAGTAGCCAAGGCACAGGTCCTGATGAAATCTCAATAGAAGTATAGAATAGCTTAGGAAACTACGGGCTAACTTGGTTGACCAGCTTGTTTAATAAGGTCCTGATGAAATCTCAATAGAAGAATGGAAAAACTTAGGAAACTACGAGCTAACTTGGTTGACCAAGTTGTTTAATAAGAGTATGAGCATAAGGAAAATGCCCTGATGAAGGAGGAGAAACATTGTGGTCCTAATTTACAAAAATAAAGGAGTTATTCAAAGTTGTAATAACTATAGAGGCGTAAAACTGATGAGTCATACTATAAAATTAAGAGAGAGTAATTGAAATTTGTTTGAGACAAGAAGCCACTATATGGAGATTGAGTTTGGGTTTATGCCAGGAAGATCTACAATGAAAGCTATTTACCTTATTTGGAGACTTATGAAAAGGTACAGGGAGTGTAAGGAAGATCTTCTATGGTCTTTTTTGACCTTGAAAAAACTTATGATGGAGTCCGTCGAGCGTAATTCTGCTAGTATTAGAGAAAAGAAATGTTGCAAGTAAATATATGGGCATAGTTTTAGATGCTTATGATGGTTTTGTGACAAAGTATAAGAAAGGATGGGGGATCAAGGTGGTGAATTCCCAATTACAGTTGGGTACATCAAGGATCATCTTTAAGCCCATATTTATTTGCTTTTATAATGGATGATTTAACTAAATACATTCAAGATGAGGTTCCTTGGTGTATGCTTTTTCTTGATGATATTGTTTTGGTAGATGAGATGCAAGTAGGGATTAATACCAAGTTAGAACCCCAAAGAGCAACTTTGGAGTCAAAAGGCTTTAAATTAAATAGAATAAAGATGGAATATCTAGTGTAACTATGATCGTGATTGGACGGAGAATGAGGTAGTGAGAATTGATTAAAAGAAAATACCACAAGACGATTATTTTAGGAACCTTAGCTCAATTATTTAACCAAAAAAAAAAGGGTGATACAGAGGATCATGTTTCTCAACGAATTAAAATAGAGTTGATGAAGTGAAGAAGTGTGATCGGGGTCATTTGTGTGATCGACATGCTCCCTTAAAGCTCAAAGGAAAATTCTATAGGACCGTTGTACAAATAACTATGATGTATGGCATAGAGTTTTGGACTGTTATAAGCATCATATGGATAAATTTTTCCAGTGTCGCAAAAATGAGGATGCTAGGATGGATGAGTGGCAAAATTAGGTAGGATAAGTAAGAATAACCATATTAGAGCTGATCTTGGAGTAGCTTCAATAAATGATACGAGAAAGTTGATTGAAGTTATACAACCACGTTCAACAGAGGCCTTTAAATGCCCCTCTATTGAGATGCAATTTAGTCCAGATCGAAGTATTTGAAACAGAATGAGGGGCAGACATAAAATAACTTTAAGATAAGTGGTGAGAAAGGATATGCATAGCTTAGGCCTTGTATCTAGTATGGCTTCAAATAGAGCTGATTGGAGGGCAAGGATCCATGTAGCCGACCACATTTAGTTGGGAAAAGGCATGTTGTTGTTATTGTTCTATAGTATTTGTTCTAGATTTTGGTTTGTCAACGGATTTCAAATTATTGTGGAATAAACTGATGAAGATGACTTCAAAGCTTTACTTTTAAGTTCCACTTTTATTTGGCTAATTTATTTTCAATTGCTTTCAGGAAACTATCAAAAGAGAAGTTGGAAGACGTTACCTGTGGCCCCAAATCCTTGAAATACCCATTCTTGACAGTTCAACGTAAGCTCTTGATCATTAGATTAATATAGGCTATTCGTGCATGTGTGTGTGTGTGCGTGGGTGGGGGGCACTTGGTTGAGCACTGTCAACCTGACAGGCCTTTGATTACTGAGCCCAGACTTATCTTAACGTGAAACCTGAAAACATTTTTTTCATGAGACTAGTTTCCAATCCAATACTGGCTTCTTGAGACTAGTTTCCGATCCAACACTGGCTTCTTGGATCTGCGTCATAATTCTGGCTTTGGACCTATAGAACAGTTGGATTCTTTACCTTTATTTTTTGTTTGTAAAATTTGAAATCAATAGTTGTCTTTCTATTTCCTCTCTTTTTTGATAGGCTGACTATGTCCATGAAGAAGCCTGTAGGCATATTACATGTAAAGGTTATAAGGGCAATCAAACTCTTGAAGATGGACTTTTTGGGAACATCTGATCCATATGTGAAACTCAGCTTGACTGGTGAGCAATTACCAGGAAAGAAAACCACTGTCAAGATGAAAAACTTGAATCCAGAGTGGAATGAGGAGTTCAAGCTTGTTGTAAAAGATCCCGAGTCTCAAGCCCTTCAGTTGCATGTGTTTGACTGGGATAAGGTTAGTTCCTCTTTTGGTTTTGTTTCCTGAATACAAAAAGTTCCTTAGTTTGTCCATTTAAGTTAGAGTTGGATTTTCTCAAAACATAACATGAAGAGTAAAACAAATATTAGTCATGCTAGCATGACCTATGAGGGAGTAAAAGTTGTATTTCTTGAGATTTTCTAATGTTAAACCTTGCAATTCGGTTTTTAAAATTTAGATTCTGCACCATTTTGGTTAAATTGGATGAAAATTCCATCATGCATGGTGAGATCGAAAATTTTATCCCTCAGCTGTTATAGCATAGAAAGGTGTTTGGTTTCAAATATTGATGAGATAAACATACTTATAAACTGAATCATGTGTTTTCTCCACGTAGTATTTAGTATTTGGAGTTAACTCAGGAGCTTTACTTTGTGATTTGCAGGTTGGGTCCCATGACAAGTTGGGAATGCAAGTACTACCACTGAAATCGCTTTCTCCAAATGAGGCAAAGGAATCTACACTTGATTTGGTGAAAAATGTTAATCCAAATGACCCACAAAATAAGAAACGAAGAGGGCAAATTATTGTGGAGCTGATATTTAAGCCTTTCATAGAAGATGACAGGTTTAGTCAACCTCTGGATGGCTATACGAAGAAGGAAAGTATGGGAAGAAACACACAAGACGACAATGCGTGCAATGGGCCAGGGGTAATTTTGGTTACTGTCCGAGGTGCTATGGATGTTGAGGGAAAGGATCACACCAACCCTTATGCTGTAGTACTTTTTAGAGGGGAGAAAAGGAAAACTAAGGTGACGCCAATAACTTAGGATCTAACTGTCCCTCGTTTTTTGATCTTTCAAGTTCAACAAGCACTAAACAGTGAGTTAGTTTCACAATATGAATCACTTTTTTGATTAACTTGACCTATGAAAATGAGCTAAAACTGTGTCAATTTAGTGAGGTCCCAGTTGAAATTTATGCTCGTGTCCATGGCATGTCAACTTTTATTTAGGTCAATGGTCCTGTTAATGAAGTTTAGCTTGTATTTTTATAACCATCTTTTCTGAGTCTTCTCTGTTGAGTTCTTTGAAGGGTAGCATCAGTATGCTGCCCCACCCCACCCCACTTCTTCCTCTCTTTGCTCTTCTCTCCTCCTTGCAGTTACGATTAACTATTGTTGTACTTCTCTTCTCCTTTACTTATCTAAGTGGTAGCATTTATGTTTAATCATCTTTCTCCAGATGCTTAAGAAAAACCGGGATCCATGTTGGAATGAAGAATTCCAGTTCATGCTAGAAGAAGTCCCTATAGATGACAAGATCCATGTTGAAGTAATAAGCAAAAGGTCAGGCTGGAGTTTCAGACACAAGGTAGGATGATCATCCAATGATTATAACAAATGCAAGACATGTTTTTTCGGTGTGGCATATGACATTAAATCAGCCTGTTTCCCTAAAGGTTGTATGTAGCATCCATATTCCGTACAATGTCAGTCTGTGACATATAGGAACTTACAGAGTATAAATCTATCTAGATATTAGTGTTATGAAAGCACCGTTTAGTACAACTTTAAACCTGAAAGTATAGATATTTTAGTTCTTAAATCTTTATCATACCTCTTTATTAACAAAGAGGTATAGTCACTTTCTTGAAATTCTTAATATAGTTTCTAAATTCTTTAAACTGGGTTTCTCCCACTATCCACTACTTTTAGGATGATACTGATGATTATGATTTTTTTAAAACTATTCATGTAAGCACACTTTGATATTCTTCTTGCTCTACGAATTTTCATCTTCTTAAGCCTCGTTGAAATGAAATAACCACTAATCATAACAAATATCCATTACCTACTGCATTTCTTTTGTTTCTGAAATTTGTTCTTATTCATTTTTCTTGGCGCTTTGATTGTTTGCATTCATAATGATGTTTGGTGTTTCTTTATTTGAATTTCATGTTTTAAGATTCCTTTTTCCCCCCTTAGTTTCTGTTTTTAAAGAATATATCAACTATCTTGATAATGTGGCAGAACCATATGGTAAGAGAATCTAGAATCTGTGGTCCATTTTAGTGGTGAATCCAGAGTGTTGACTTAGAATGAGAAAGTGGAATAGTGTTTGTCTATTGATACTACAGAGCTGGTCCGAAACCATCCAGATGAAGGACTAGTTCATATGCCCATGTAGAGGTTGTTCTTCACATTGGAACTAGGATGGATACCATAGCTGTCAAGGCATTGTTAAGGCAGCACCAGCATCCAGACGCTAAGCCCCCTCCATGCGTTGGGTCAGCTAGATACCATGACAACTATGATGGCTACCCAAATTTTCTGCGTTGCAGCCATAAATCCAATTGTTTACTTTTCAACCACATTGTTTTTGAATGTCCTATATTATTGGTGATATATTGTTCATGAAATGTAAAATTTTATCGAAGGAAAAAGAGGCCAACTGAGTGAAGGTGTTGATATTTATATAAAGAAGAGTCATTGATGTATCCTTAGATTGAAGAGGTTCAACTGATGACTATTGTCATGATCTTTCAAGAACCAACTCAAATGGTATGGTTGGATTTGGGATTCAATGTTAAACAGTGGCAGTGAAAGGTCAAAGATTGCCTGTGGGTAGGATGGTTAAGATGTTATCACTTGGAATGGGGATAGTGGGGTACTTATTAAATTATTTATTTTAGTATATTGAAATGGTTAGGGTTTTGAGATGGGGTGTCATACTTTTTTGGGTGATCTGTTTTGGAGGATGTGCATGATAATGCAATAAGAGATTGTTCAAGTTTGAAATAAATCAGATTGCTAGAAGTAGGTTCCTTGAAAAAAGTTAGGGTATTAGGATTTTGGAGTAATTGGTTGGGATACACAAGAAAATAGTTCTAGTGGTTGGGGCTAACTTAGAACTGCAGGTAATGGTATATGAGGGTGATCCGTAAAGGTTGGGGCATTTTAATATTAATTTTATTTTGGGTTTCTTGGGGAATCCGGAAATGCAAGAAAGAGGGTACAACCTTGGATCTTGGATGGTAATTTGATGTGCACTCTTGATAGGGCAAAGGGGAACGATCTGTATAGACTGTGAGATGGATTCTAATGGGTGTGTGTGTGTGTGTTTTTGTGTGTGTGTTTGGGGGGGGGGGGGACTGGAGATAGATTTTAATGGCTAGGGTTTAGGGAAAATTAAAAAAAGAAAAGAGGAAGTTAGGGTTTGGGGACTTAAGAGGATTAGAATAAGAACCTTGGAGATGGGGTGATTCAACTTAATATTCATTTGAAGTACAATAGGTGGAATGCTTGAAGCAGGTCTTGATCTTGTAGGAATTTCTGACAATAGGATGAAGCCTTCAATGGAGTTTGATCAGCAGAACTGGGGAGGGCTTGAGAAATTTGGAGGGGGATTGGGAAAACAACACTGCTCAAACAAACTTTCATTAATCAATTCATGGGCTCAATAGAGCAATTAGCCAATTACATCAATATAAATAGCCACATTGGCGACATAGTACTTAAGACTAACACTAGGACTCAATTAGAACTCGAGTTACCATTTGGGTGAAGAGCAACTTTGGCTTTCATATTGGAATTACGACTCCAAGTAATGATTTAAATAAAACAATAATAAGATAATTAAATATTAAAATAGCCTAAGCTATACCATGATTTTATGGTGCTGGTCTAGGGAGCCTGCCTATACCTATGCTAGACCTAATGGTAGTGGTGTATGAAGGAATTCCTGCACTTGAGGCTGTCTGTAGGCAGCCAAACTGCATCAGAGCTTAATTCATTTCACTAACCTTGTCTTCCATTCCGTCATGTTTAAGTCCTACCCTTCAGTAGTACAAACTGATTTTCTTCACTACTGCAATTACAGTAGCCTTGTCCTTCTCCTTTTAACATGCCCTGTTGCACTATAATAATCATTTTTGACTGTTGCATTTGTTTATCTTTTATCGAACATGACTAAATTATTCTTTGTTTTCTAAATATCTAAGTATATATAAATGTATCTACCTTACAATCATATTCTTACTAGTCTCACCGTTCTTCTATCTTAACATCTACATCTGAGCTGCAATATGATTTTAGTGATGAGTTGCCACAGAAAGTGGTGGTATGGTTTTGGGCCAGTTGACCACATGATCTTAGTTCATCAGCAACAGCAACTTAACATGAACTCGGGAAGATACCATTGAAACTTCAATCTGAATGTGTAACTAAGTAAAGTCTACACATGCATCTATGACTTGGATGAAATAAAGGAGCAAACAATCTGACAACTATTATTTCAAATTTATGGTACTGAGCCTTTCTACTCTTCTATATAATTTCTCTCATTTTCTTTTCTGTGTTTACAGGAAGTCAGTTAATTAGTTTGTTACACATCATTCAAAGCTGTAAAGTTATTCCTTTGGGATATGATTTCAGTATATGATAGGCCCCTCATATCTTGTGTGTATCTCGCAAGCACAAGAAGAAAGCTGGATTTGGCGAACAACAGCTAGGGAAGGCAATCAAATATGGTCCTGAGAAGGAGGTTGCTGAATAGAGAATGCAATCAGATCTGGTCCTGAGAAGGAGGTTGCTGAATAGAGATTGATTTGCAAAATATTGCAGAATATTTACTACTGAATAAGAGGGATTAGGGGATAGGCAGAATATTACGAATGATTTGCAGAATATTGCAGAATATTTACTACTAAATAAGAGAGATTTGGGGACATGCAGATTATTTACTACTGAATGAGAGAGATTTGGGGACAGATTTGTCAAGTGGTTAATTTAGGGAATTATCTAGCATAAGTATTGGGGAGGGTAATATTATAGGGAGTGATTCTTGGGCAGCTAGAGGCTGAGGGACACCGTGAGGTGTGGGGGTGACTAGCACCATTAAAACCAGTTCTATCTTGTAATTCTTGTATTTTCGTATTAATTTTCAGAGGTATTAGTAGGGTCTTATCAAATTGGTATTAGAGTAGTGAAGATTTGCGGGAATAGATGGACACCGGATTGTCTATGTTTTCCGGCGAAGGCAATGTGCAAGAATGGCTTCTTGAAGTGTTGTTATTCTGTTGGGAACACCAAATTAAGGAGGAGAGAAGGTTGAGTGTGGTTCTCCAACATTTGAAAGGAGATGTGTTGGATTGGGTGTATGATAGATCTTGGTCAGAATTTACTAGGGTGAGTTTCCAAGAAGCCATTAAAATAGATTTTGGTCGTAGCAGAGAATCAAAACGAATTTTGAATTTGCACAATCCTGAAATAGCGATCAGTGTTAGTGAAGACATCCATGCTATGCAATCACAGGGAAGAGGAAGCGGATTGAACGAAGGCGAAAATTGCGGATGAAGCCGTGATTAATTTCAGACCTGTTCAGGCCTGCGTCGATATCGAAACAATGGCATAGAAGTTTTATTTGAGTTTTCCACTAAAGAGAGAGAAGAGAAGAAACATATGAGGGGTGCACAAAGGCTTTTCCGGATAGAAAGTAAGGTGGATTGGGAAGCAAGAACTCCGGCGAAACCACCATGGCTGATAGTGGTAGCGATGGAAGGGAACTCGTCGGCACCGTCGGAGATGAAACAACTTGAATTCTGGCAAAATTCTGGTGCGACGTGGGTGCTATTGCCGAATAAATTCTTTCCTGATTTTTACCTTGAGGACAATGTGAGATTGTTGGAGGGGAGTATTGATAGGCCCCTCATATCTCGTGTGTATCTCACAAGCACAAGAAGAAAGCTGGATTTGGTGAACAGTAGCTAGGGAAGGCAATCAGATATGGTCCTGAGAAGGAGGTTGCTGAATAGAGAAAGCAATCAGATCTGGTCCTGAGAAGGAGGTTGCTAAATAGAGATTGATTTGCAAAATATTGCAGAATATTTACTACTGAATAAGAGGGATTTGGGGACAGGCAGAATATTATGAATGATTTGCAAAATATTGCAGAATATTTACTACTGAATAAAAGAGATTTGGGGACAGACAGAATATTTACTACTGAATGAGAGAGATTTGGGGACAGATTTGTCAAGTGGTTAATTTAGGGAACTATCTAGTATAAGAATTGGGGAGGGTAATAGGTTAGAGTAGCTTTTGCCGTAAGGGAATATTATAGGGAGTGATTCTTGGGCAGCCAGAGGCTGGGGGACACCGTGAGGTGTGGGGGTGACTAGCACCATTAAAACCAGTTCTATCTTATAATTCTTGTATTTTCGTATTAATTTTCAGAGGTATTAGTAGGGTCTTATCAAATCTCAATAGAAGAACAATGGAAAAATTGGCACACAAAGATAATAGCAATACTGAACTTTAATCAAATAATCTTTAGAACAGAACACACTACAGCAGTAGGTGATCCTACTCTACCCGAGAGCAAATGCCCCTTCCCTTATTTCCCTAACAACTCAAAACGCATGTCTCTCCTAATCTCCCTTCTTCTACTAATAGTAATTACTTTCCTATCGTATCTCTTAACCGAATCACTCCAAATCCATTCCTAAAAGGCAGTCTGTATCTCAACAGAATTACCCCAAATTTATTCTTATAAAGCAGTCTATATTTCTCAATTATTTCCTTCCATCCTTGGCTGCTGTGCAGCAGATCCTGAATCTTGCTTTCCCTGCCTGCGAGTACAAACTTGTGAGATAAGAGGTCTATCAATACTCCCCTCCAACAGTCTCAACTTGTCCTCCAGGTGAAAGTCTGGAAAGTTGGACTGCAAGGCAGTAAAGTCTTCCCACGTATTCTCACAAGGGGGAAGCCCTTTCCATTGAATCAGAACTTCCAACAGCCCCTGAGTAGAGAAGCGAATATTGACCAAATGTTCTGGTGTGAGGTGCAACTCGCCGTTTTCTCACAAACATGAGGGAAGAGGCTGGGGAACCATGTTCTGTCCAACTGCGGGCTTCAACTGCGAAACATGAAACATAGGGTGGATGCGGGTCTCAGCCGGTAACTGCAACCGATAGGCAGCTGGTCCCACTGCTCTAGAATTTGCTACGGCCCATAGAAACAATGGCTCAGCTTTTCATTATGGACTGCATGAAACTTGAATATTTGTTAAGAATGTCAATCTTAGCTGTTGATAACTCAGTTCTGAGTTGCTTCTGTAAGGTATAAATAGGTTTCATTATTATATCAAAACATTGTAGGAAGACATTCCATGTTGGGATTCTTTGGCACTGTTATTGCTTTTGTCTTAAGACTTACCCCTGACTTGATTGAAGAATTGTATTGGATTGTGTTAGAAAATGAGAGATTGCCTTCTTGGTTCCCTCGTGATTGCTACATCACATGTTCAGTAAGCCATAGATAAGTTGTAACTGTGACATGGGGGAATCCTCATGCTGGTTAATGCCATTAGTTTCTTGTCCTTCGATTGGTTAATCGGCTTGTTGGTTTTTGACACGCCTAAGACAAAGTAGGACAAAGCCTGAAAAGTTAATATACCGTCTTATTCATCTACTCATGATAGTGTAGATATATGAACCTTGTTTTGTTAGTCACCTGAAAGTATTTAGTAACCACTCAAGGAAAGAGATTGATGGAATTGTGTCTAACTTGGCCTGAGTTTTGGTCTAGGCATTAGCTCCTCAATTTTGAACAAGAGCCTAACAATTTCAAGAAAAATAATGTGAACAAATTTATTAGCATGCATTACGTGTGAAGTTTACTTTGTCTTCTGATGCACAGGTTCAGAAACTTGATTGTCTTTGTTATATAGGCTGCTCTATGTTCCTTTTTAATGTCAGTGTTCATACTTTCCAGCCTCTCAAACTTACAATTTTGCTTCTTTATTCTGTAGGAATCATTAGGGTATGTGGACATCAATCTTATAGATGTTGTCAACAATGGACGCATCAATGAGAAATATAATCTGATTGAATCACAGAATGGAGTGATACATGTTGAGATACAGTGGAATACCGTTTGAGGGAATTAAAGTTCAGTGGTTTTGGTGAGGAATACCACCTGTTGGATGTACTCTACTGCTTATGTTGCATGATCTCATTAGTCGGCAGGAAATGACGAACAGGCTGAAGGCAGTAGACGATCAAAATCCATGTAATTGGAAAGAACAAAGTCAAAATACTAGGATCAATGATTGTTCATGTTGTGAAAAGGGGAATAGATAGCACTAAGAGAACAAAGTGAACACTTCTGTTTTTGTTTTCCCCCCCTCATTTTCTTGTGAAAGTTTTTGTATATGGTGCTGTTTTTTTCCCCCCCTCATTTCCTTGTGAAAGTTTTTGTATATGGTGCCAAATTCTTTGCTTTCTTCAGATTTGCCTGCTTCAAGTTTTCTGAGGACCAAAATACATTGAACTCCAAAATCTTTCTTTTAGACAAGAAAAAAAAATTTGAACGAAATGTCTTTATTTGGAAAAAGAATGGATAACGTAGCTCCTATGTCCAGATACAAATTTGTCTTAGGATGATGGCCTTTGCCCTGCACCAACGAAACATTTATTATTGCTTTCAAGTAATTTTCTCCCATGAAACATTCATTGAGAAGATATGAAGATATTTTCAAGTCACCAAGAATAACCCATTTGATGAACCATTCCGAATACATAAATGGTCGAGATGCTATGAATTTTTGACAAGATTTTCCTCTACCCATACTCTTTTGGGGTTTTGGTATTGTTCTAAAATACTCTCCCAACACACCTCTTTCCAAGAGATTTTGAAGCATTAACACTGATTGGTGGGACCATTTAATATTCTGGTTAAACCAATGAGTCTGGTTTGATAATTATGAAATTGGGAGTTAGGATCCCTATATTTTTTGGATTTTGCTTCGGAATAGTGTGATTAATGCGTTGCCCGGTGCAGTTGATGGTTGGAATTTACTGCTCAATCCATATTTCAATTCTGGGCTGTTTAGTTTGAACAATTAAATGGTCCAGATTTAAATCTGAACTCTGACTAGTGAATCTAGACGGACGTTGCACCAAGTTGACCAAGCAATGCATTAATTACGCTGCCCTCAAACAATGGGTCATGCCCAGGTATGTGGGGCCTACACCTGGTGGGGTGGCCTATCAGACTCTGTTACGTTTAGCGGTTTCAGTTTTCACAGGAGACTTTGTTTTATGATTGGGAGTTTTTGCATGCTCTGTGTTCAGCTGTTTGCAACAGAGAGCGAGAGTTTTTTGTTTCTCCAGTTCTGTGTTTTTACATTTTGATGCTCTCTCTGTTACGAGCTATTTAGTTTATAGACTTTTGCGATCAAATGACTAACATCATAAAGATCCCCTTGGATTGAATTCCTTTCTTCCTTATTTTTTCCATATTTATACTGTTGAAGATCGATTTTTCTGTTGGTTCTTTGCCGTTTTTAGCGCAATGTCTCTCATTGGCAGCTTTCTTGGAATTCTTGGCTTTGCATTCGGTCTCCCAATAGGGCTCTTCCTGGGTTTTCTTCTATTCATCTACTTCGAACGCAGTGATGTCAAGGTGATTACTGTTCCATTCAGTGGGTCTCAATTTGCAGTTTTGTGATAGTTACCCCGGTTTAATTTGTTAATCCCATCTTCCTCAAACTGTTCCAAGTATTTGATGAAGCTTATGAGTCGTCATTGGTTTTCGTTTTATGGGCATTGCAACAACTTTCCTATAACTCTGCATGTGTGGCTTTTTCCTTCTTTTTAATGTAGGTTTTATCTTTAGTTACTGGATTTTCAATTTATGTGGCAGATAAAATTGGTTTTTTGAATTTTGTTTCCTTTTTTTGGATAAATATGAACATGTATTGGTGTATTATATTTCATTTTGTATTCTTGGAGCTGGCTTTTTATTCAATTAAGAAGAACTCTTGAGTGCAGTTTGTGGCACGTTTGAATTATTTTCTTATGAACGAATTTTTATTGGATTTTACTTAAATAGGAAGATGGGCTTTCTAAAAAAAAAAAAAATAGTCAATTTTATTATTATTAGACAAGCAGCTTGGGTTCTAATTTCTGCTTTATCAGTAGTATATTGAGTAATCTTGTTGACATCAGTGAGCCTATGTGGAGGAGTTCTCTTGTTAGATTGTCTTCTTGTTCTTGTTTGAAGGTTTAATATGTGATTATTACTTTTCTGGAAAATCTGTTTGTGTTTCAAATTTCTAGACTGCACTTGGTTGTCTTCTTTTGGAATTGGAAGTATTGGCTAAAAGGCTTAATAAAGTTTCAAGAGTTTATCTTGAATATTATTGAGATTGACCAAATACTACTTAGTGCACAACTGACTTTTGAGGTCCTTACACAGTCTGAGTCAGAGGCATTAAGATGATTGATCTTAATCTTAATACCAGAACCTAATGAGACCAATCTTCTTGAAAGCCAGGGAAGAAAACTTCTATCTGTGCATATTTCCTTCACATCATATATAGAAGCATACAAAGCCATTTCGAACAGGATTACAAACTGACTTGCCCTTGAACTCTTGTCTGATCCACCTCCATTCTCCATTAACAGAAGGAAGAGGGTTGGGAAAACCAAAATTTCTGATGAACCACTTTCCTAATACTCATAGCTACATGGCATTTGGAAAACAATTGGTTAATATCCTAAAGGCATCTCAACAGAGGAAGCAGTTAGGAATGCCCATATTCCTATGGGAAAGGAACTCCTGTGTGGAAGTGTATATGTCAAAGCTCTGCAGAAGATGTAGTTGTGTCTTGGTATATGATGCTTAAACTGAACAACATACGACCAGGAAGGAGTGGGCAATATACTAATTATCAGACATGTGGAGCTTCTATATTTCCAATTTTAACAAACTTATGCTTTTGGGTGAAAGCTAATGCTAAGACCAAAGTAGTTGAAATAGTATTGCAAAAGTTTTGTATAATGCCCACTTTTGTATAATAATCAAGCTTCATTTGAAACCTACATATGCAGGATCCAATTGTTAGGCCGCTTTATGAGTTAGATTCAGACACTCTATATGATCTTTTATCTGAGATTCCACACTGGGTGAAAAATCCTGATTATGATCGAGTAAGTTTCAAGTAATGTATTTCTCTCAATCGCATGTAGAAAAGTTTTTGTCAATTTATCCACTTCTTTCATTGTCCTTCCCTTTCTTTCCAACCTGATTTTAGCCTTTTTCCTGTCACTGTTTTTCTTCTTAAAATTTGCAGGTTGACTGGTTTAACGAACTTGTACATGATATGTGGCCTTACCTTGATAAGGTGATCTCGATTTTCAAAACCTCAGTTCAAAAAAAATATTAGGCCTGCAAAGGATTTGATTTTCAGTACTTAAGAGTGATGGTTCCATATGTCAAGAATGGCAACCTCATGTTGCAGGCAATATGCAGTACAATAAGAAGCATGACAGCACCAATGTTCGCAGAGTACATTGGGAAGTTTCAGGTTAAATCAATTGAGTTTGAGAGTCTTACTCTTGGAACTCTTCCACCAACCATTCATGGTGAGTACAATTATGAAGCGTATTTATTTTTTAGAGCCTATAAGTAAGCATTGAAAGTCTAACTTACATGCTGATGTGGGAGTCATCCTCAAACTTGTAATGCCAGCAAACTGCAATTCAACTGAACTGCTAAACTGGATGCAATCTAGTATAAATAGAGTTTCTTTTACCATTAAAGACAGATTTCTACATTTAGAGACTCTCATGTCTCTCAATTCATAGACTTCTTCCAATCCTCAATCAAGCCATTGTGACCATTTCAGTTTGCATGTTAAAATTTATGGTCCTTTTTCTTAATTTTTTAACTTTAATCTTAGTTTTATAGGCATCAGAGCAAAGTCCTTAACATCATCATCATCATCATCAAGCCTTGTCCCAACTAAGTGGGGTCGGCCGCATGGATTCTTGCCTTCCAATCAGCTCTGTTTGAGACCATGCTAGATACAAGGCCTAAGCTATGCAAAGCTCTTAACATGAACTACAAAAGATACTGATGTAGTTCATGCTTCTAGAAAAGAATTTAAAAGAATGATACAACTAAAAGTCAATTGAATCAAGCAATGGACAGTAAAATAAAAATATGCAAAAATCAATATTTCAACATCCATAGTTTAGATTCTGGATGTAATCCTCTTCAAATTATAACAATGAAGAGCTGTATATATTTTATTGATCTTGAGAAATAGAAGTCCAAATAAAGTTAGATGAAACATAGGTAGCTTAAATTTAAGTGACTGGAAAGATCTGAGAAGGTATGCAGGGGGGAGCAATGATAAGAGCTGGGACCGATCTAATAAATTAAAGAGTTATTGATTTTTTATCTAGACATAATAACCAGAAA